>NC_086342.1:41279198-41580244 GCF_032445375.1 Bacillus rossius redtenbacheri | reverse complement strand
AAGTCTGGCCACAAAGTCTACTATCTAGATATGTGAAGCTTGTTCACAGGTTAGCTCTCTTGTTGAAGGTGAAAGTGCTTCAAGTAGTGTATACACGTAATTGACGTGGTTCTGAGACGCTGGCTGAATAACAGATGTACGTGGAACTGGTCAGTAGAGTAGTCTGTTGAAATGGTTTGTAATTTATTTATTTATTTATTTATTTAAAATTGTGACATGCCCACCGACAGTCGTTATAATTGGGTGGTGGGTACGGTAATTATACATGGACAAACATAAGGTTATAACCGCAAACATATGGACTCCCTCCCCGGCGGTGCCACAGCAGGTAAGAACAACACATGGCCAACACACAAAGGAAGAGTACCACATATTGGCGGTGATAAACAAATACACAAACACAACAGACACGAAAATAGGTAATGGGTGTAAGAAGCGACCCTGTCATTCACTGCCGTTTCACCAGCAAAGATAGGCCTCTAGTTACAATCGTGAGCATTCTTGAGAACTGCTTGGTTGCTCACTTCTTTTAGAAGTTGCGGGACTCTTCGAATCAGGCACGTTGTCAAGAAGGCCCTTAATGTTTTCAATGGCCTCAGAGTAATTGTGTGATGTGTCAAACTAGAGATGGTCACATCACACACAGGTAAGAAACACAGAGCTGTTTTCAATCTAGTCTTCCAGTCAAACAGAACGTGAATTGATAAAGAGTCTCTAGGTAAATTTAAGACTTAAATGTACAACTGAGCAGTGTTTTGGAGATGCAAGGTAAACAAACCAGTAGTCAGTCTATGTGGTGATAATCCGCAATGAAGTTATCTTATTTATTTTATTTATCAATTTGTTACATGCCTACCGACGACATAAGGCCATGGGTGGTAGGCATGATACACATAAAAAATTACATAGACAAAACAACCACATGAAACAAAATGAATAACATTGAGGACAATACTATAACACATACACAGGACAACACAGCAGGCAGCTAACATATAAACAAGAACAAGTTTCATAATTATATAACAAAAATAAAGATAATCAAGTACCTGTTTATAAAAAAAATTAAATATGGTAGCATCATTAACCTTAAACATATTAAATTTAAATATTAACTTATTTATTTGATTGAAATATAGAAGCCAACAAACAAAACCAGCATGTCCTAAATAGGCTGATCCTGTACAAAAAAAAAATATTAACGAGACAGAAAATAAATTCAAACAACATATCTCAGCACAAGGTGGTAGATTTCAGGAGACATGTCAGGCCTCACTGGGGAAGCTATGACTAGCACAAACACAACAATCAAGCGTACACACTGTTAGTGCTTCAATTAGGCCCCAAGAAAATTTGAAAGAGGGTAAAGCACAAGTGTTATTTGTGACCTAAGTGATTGGAGAGCAGAAGAAATAAAGTGAAATACCAGTGACGATGATTTTCCAGGCAGCAAACTTCAGAGAACTCGAATATTCCAGTCGGCACATTCAGCTGAAAGGCTGGCAGACGAAGAGGATCCATCTTGACATCAGAGCAGCCCCCCCCCCCCCCCTTTTCCAACCCCCTTCCTTCAGCCATGGCTAACCATTTCTTTACAGCGCGGACAAGAAATCTTGCCACCTGACAGAACGGGGGTGAGAAGCATGGCTAGATGGACGCAAACTTCACAAATTCATTTGGTGGCAAGATAGAACGCAAATCTTCATACTCACTTTTGCAACGTGTTCATGATTGGATTGCAGTTATTTTGACGAGCCCCACAATGAGAAGAAAGGTAAGCTAATCAGGTTGTGCCAATTCACACGAACAGAATCTTTCTCACCAAGAAATGAACCAATGGAAAAGCAAAACGTTGGTACAGCAAACATAATGCTTTGAATTTTAACCTGAAACTAGACAAAATTCACGAAATTTCCAGGTCTCCAGCCATGGTCGAGGAGGTTGAGAGAGAAAAAAAAACTCGGGCTAGATGTTTCTTGTGAGTTCTATACCCATTCCCGTTCAAAATACTTTTACCATGCAGTACTCAACAAGTGATACGTAGATACACACCCCATCATCATTACGATGACTGATGTTTTCAGAACAGTTCATTTGTATCCTGGCCGTGCCTGGTTGTCATTACTTGGTTTCGTACGGCTACACCTACTAAATGGCTCTGCTGATCCGTTTCCAGCTAAGAGTTTCCATCGAGCTACGGAACCCAGCCGGCAAAATGATTGGCATGCCCTACGCTACATTAGCGATTCACAAACATCATGTTAATTTACACAGATTAACATTTTTCCTACTCTTATGTTTATTGTTTTAAAATTACTTATTATAGATTTGATTTTTTCTTTTTCTTCGGAGTAACAAAGTGCTTTAAACAAAGAAATTATCAAGCTAGTTTCTTGTAAAAGTTCAAAACAATGCTTTGTGGTAAATAATTTCAATATTTGGACAGAGTATGTAATAATGTCATAAAGGTTTGCAATACATGTAATAATTGGTAACTAATTTTTCTTGTATTATAATCTATTCTGCTTTTACAAGTTAGTTTTAAGAAAGTCTATACATTATGGCCACATTCTATTAATCCACAACAAATGAAGAGCATTAACAAACTATTACATCTGACGTATCAGCTAAAAAAATGTGTTATAGGCCTGCTTGATGGGTGCAAAAATTCCAGTTGGACCAAGAATATGTCATATTATAAACATGACTGCAAAAAATAAACGTATCACCTAAAACAATGCCCAAGGATTAAATAAAGTTTACACTGTATATTATGTTAAATTACTTTAATTTAAATTTTTCCTACAAAAATTAATATATTTGGTATTATCAAATTTAACACACCAATTGTGTGTTTCTGTGTGTTTTTGTATGTTTGTTGCATGTGGTTTGTTTGTGTGTGTGTTTGTTTATATGTGCTTGTTTTTGTGTGTGCTTTTGCACGCATGTGTTTGTGCGTGTGTGTTTTTGCGTACATTATCATTCACGTGTGATTTTTGTAATTTGCATTTGCATATGTGTTTGTGCATATTCACGTTTGCATGTGTGTTTGCGCGTGTTCGTGTTTGCGCACATTCCCGCGTGTGTGTGATATCACTTTACAATCCTTCACAGTAATAAAATGTGGTTACTTTGGAAATGTTCAAATCAATGACAAAACGGACAGGTGTAGAATGTTTTAAGAGTTCTGCACATGTCATCTGTAAATATAATGAATAATAAAGGAGAAAATTTAACTACTACCTACCTAGTCTGAAGAAGATTTCTAGTACGTACATCAAAAATTATTTCCAACAGAAACAATAAATGGTCTTCATTGCTGACCATTAGAAATGCCACATTAAGGATACATCTACTGAGCAAAATACTCATTAAACATGGTAACACATAACATGACATGTAGAACATGGAATCATCAGTGCTGTGAGACCACACTACTGGGGGCAATAACCACTGCTACACGACGCGGCATTCAGAGGAAGAGACTTCGGACGTCCGTCTGGGATATCTCCACCCACGCTGCTTCAACGCAAGCTTACAATCCATTGTATTGTACATATGTGTGTGTATACTTTCAAATGTGTAGATATTATTGAAAATATTGCTATTACATATACACACTCAATAACTGAATATACTAAGTGATAATTACTGGCTTGGAAGATTCTCTGTGGTTATGCAGTGGTGGATAAAGACAACACAAAAGAAAATATAACTTTTCTGAGTGAATAATACATAAACAAAAAAAAATTCTGGCTGTAAGGAACTAATTACATTTACGAGACACAAAAAGAATTTACTATAATTTAACAAAACACAAAATTATTACTCCACAGGTAAACTAAAGACCGCCCCAACACTTTTTCCAGTAAAATGTGAGAAAATGTCCTAATCTAGCATTGCCCGATATGATGCACACAATTTGATTTGCCGGCTATTCAGGTCGGGAGCAAAAAGAACATCCTCTCTAGACTACTGGACCTCATTATTGTTATTGTACTTTTTAATAAAACTTGTAAAAATGTGTGTTATTTTACTTTTAAATCACTCGGGGATTAAATAAATAAATTTTATCATGAGTGACGTCAGTCACTATGGGACAACAAAGCGTACCTTAGTATTGTTGACATGGGAACACTATTATTCATGCCAAAATACAGACTCGGCGGTGATTTACGTCACAAATCGTGTGAATCAAGTAGGCCACACGTGATGTGCACGTATAATTTATGCGCGCGCATGGATTTTACACCACGTTGGTTTCTCTGGAGCAATTCCCAACGGAGAAACCCAGCATTTACAAGGTGGACCCCAAAAACCTTCTTTTTCCCAGAATTCTCAACGCCGGGCCCCTCAAACCACAAAGGTTCGAAACGGCCGCATCGCTGAGAAACTCTGGCCAATCACAAACGGCCGTTTCAAAACGGTCTTTAAAAATTCAAAATAAAAGCTTGTCATTGTAAAAGTTCACCGGCAATGTCTTGAAATACGTGTGTAACATACAAAAACATATAAGAGTTATCATTTTGTTAACTGTAAACGCGGAAACAGAAGCTGCAGGTTACCTAGTGACGGTCTCTGCAAAACGTTAACAAACCAGCGGTAATGTAATTTCAGCAGCTCTGTACATCATCCAAGCATGCTAAATGGGCGAGAGATACGGTGAACACGCAGGCCAAGAAAGCAGTGTGAAGCAGAGGTTATTCAGATGTCCTCAAGACGTTTGTTACATCAGGCATCTCCTGACATGTAAACGTAATGGATATGGATAATGTTATAACATAGCATGAAGATTGTAAAAATAATTGATATAACCAGCCACTGCAGTGTCTAGGGAGACGTAAAGGATTCCTAAAAAAAAGGTATTTGACAATAAGATGTATTTATTTCTACCAAAATAGCTACAATACCCAAAGCTTCAAGATGGTAGATTTGATTATAGTTAGGTGAATTAAATTTGTTAGTAGCAATAAACACACAGATGACCACCACCACAATCTTAGTATGTAAGCTAATTTTACATTTTGCAAACATTTCAAAGATGTTAGAGGAACAATGTGAATCAAAAGTTTCATAAAACTACATGTTTGTACACAGATAACAAAGTAGTAAAGATAATAGTATCTATGTATGTATGTCCATAAATGTGTGCATTCTGATTAGTGAAGGACAGTCATGTAAATTATTTGCAGTCATTGCTGATGTATTGTTAATAAGTTCCTGAATACCTTTATTGAGTCCCAAATTATTTTTTTATGTCCAATTGTCATTTTAGTGTAAAATTATGAGCTAGGTATTGAATAACCAGTAAAGCATATTCAATTATCAGAGCTGAGTTTTGAATTATCATTGATAAGTGTCTAAATTACTATCAAAGAGAGTCTAACTATCGTGTTTTTTCGCATAATCGTAGCACATTTTATTCTGAAATCAAGTTTGAAAAGTAGGGGTGCAATGATTATTCGAAAAAAAAATTTGTTAGGCAAAGTTATTCATAAAAACAAAACCCAGTCATGGAAAGTACGTTTATTTATAAAAGGGTGGAGTGTACAAGAGCACGCCAAACAATTTATATTAATAATTCATTAAACAAAAACCTTTCTTCAACTTAAAATAGAAAAACCAAACTGTAACGTGAACGCAAGCCACTTGAATCTGTGACGTGAACCAATGCATAACTATTGCTGTAATACACATTTACCACAAAAGAGTGCGGGCCATCAGATGTAGTTAACTCAGACAACTTCGTATTTCCGTTAATTAAATAAGAAAGTGGTAATTTCCGAATAAATATTAGATTTATACTTTAAAATACATTGTTTTATTCGGAAAAGATACCTACAAAAAGCGCTCTGCATCTAATAGCGGGACCAAAAACATCATTTGACGTTTAGGCGAGAAGTTTTTTATCCCAATTTTGACAGCCAAAAATATAAGTGCGACGATTGTGCGAGTACGAAAATTATGCGATAAAAGAGGGTATCATTTACGAGTGTAAAATCACGTATAGTCACAATGAAAAAGCTGTTTGTTTAAAACTGGAGAAGATACTAACTGCATATATTACGCTGCACATGTAATCTGTATGTTGGCCAGTCTGCTATAATGGATCTGAAATCAACTGCAATTTTACTTAAGCCCAATAGACTTTGAGGTTCCGTGCGCTAACTATTGTGTCGGCAACACCTAGGGTTGGTAGCAGTTTTTAAGAATGGTTTATCAGAATTTTTAAGAGTTTTTCAGATAGTTACTTTAATAAAATTACAAATAATAATAAGTGATTGGCAAATTCACACAATACATTTTGAACAAAGCCACCTGAATAAACTTTGTTTATAATCTTTTTATTTAAATGCCTGTGTATGTTTAATAGTAATGGTTTTGTTTGGCTGGTAATATTTTAAGATCGCTCCAGTTGTCTTCCTCCATTACAGAGACGCACGGCACGGCCTTCTCGCTCCGCCTCGTGCTGCGACACAGCAGCCAGCACAACAGAGCCAGACCCTAGCACCGTGCTGTTATGAGATTGTTAATGCCGACAGCTTCACAACCAGTGTTGCCAGCAGTGTTACTGAGCGCAAGGACAGGCTACGATCACTGTATTCTCTCTTTCCTCTCTTTCAAATAACGCCCCTGTCGCTGAAACGGCGAAAGAGCAAAAAAGAGCAACAGAGGTGCTTGGCATTGGGCTTTACCAGTCATCTGTTAACAATGGACAAAATTATATTGTGAACTGTGACAAAACCGAAACAACAACGAAAAGCATTCCAAAACACAGAATAACACTGAAATGCAGGTTAATATACTATATAGAACCAAAATTCAAGTTTTATCATGGAATTAGAATGCATTTAACCAAAACTTAATTCAAATCATAAAAAAAAAAAAAAGGAATCTTTTAATGTTTGAAATTCAAGAAATTTCATTTCCGGACAAATAATTGTACTCAAGTGCATGGAATGGAAAAATTAATCTAATTTGTTTTATTGTTCATCTCTTATTCTATTACTTTTAAACCAAATATGTTAGCTATTTTTTTTTTTTTTACTGTCCTGAATGTATCTTATAGACTAATTTAATACAAATTATTTTATTATAAAAATGAGTGTATTATTTTTACCACTATTTTGGGGGAGTAGGTAATACAAAACCACTTTTGTGAAAATAAAAACAATAACACCTTAATATGTATTCTCTTTAAAAAATGAAATTGGACTAAAAATAAAACCATAAAATCTTGTCTCTATCCATAACTCGAGAACTCTGTTTGCTATGTAGGTGACATCATACTTCAAGAAAAAAAGTCCAGCCAGGTCTCTAAGCCTGTTCAATTACGCAGAACAGCATTTAACACATTGTACGCAAACACCTCTCATGAATCCTATAAAGATCTAAGTGAAGTTGAACGTTTGCTGGCTGCAAATGCAGTTCATTTGGTTGAAATTAGCTTGTTCTGTGCAAGAGAAGTGTGTGTGTCAAGCACTACACTTTAAAGGGACTTCCTAGTAAAATTATTTAGGCGACCAAAATATTTTGAGGAGGGAAAGAATATTTTTTTATAGAATTATAGACATTTTATAGCGTTTCATGAAAATCTAAGTAATGTTTAGTCAAAAAATGCAAACTTCAAGGTGTCAAAGACTCAATAATTAGTTAACCGATGAACAATCAAAGAAGCAGCACTAGTTTCTGGACATACATACAGTCTATACTTCTACCACTGAATTACATACTACTGAACACAGGAAACTTAAGTTAATCACTTGGTTCACAAATACATACAATTTGCATACAGATAACTAAAGTACAAAAACAGAAGTGATACCATTATCAAGCATGAACACACATAAACAAATATCCTTGAAAGGTTTCGCTTTCAATTGCAGCAATATTTGTACTCATTTGCAGATGCCACCGTTCAAGAGAGACCACGAGACATTTGCGAAGGTCCTGGGTGATAGAAGCAGCCCACGAATCACTGAAGCCAGTTACCTTTAACACTCTCTTCTCTCGAGCTTCTGAACAACAAGGCAGACTGGCCTTTTTGCGGCGAACAGGTCTCATCATCTCGAACAACACACACACAGAAACACTGTTAAGCAAGGACACAGCAAATGGAACGATAAGACACATGTTGAAACAGCACGTGTTGGAGCGAGTATTAGCTCAACGATTAAAAGAATTAGAAATGAAGACTTGCAGTTGACACGAAATCTGCCTTGCAATTTACTGCAGCAGAGTCAAAATACCTTAAGTATATTATACTTGCATAAGAAGTATTTTAGCTTCATATTCATGGTTGAACACCCTTTTGTGAAAGATTCAGGGTGTAATCTGAGACCAAAGGCACAATGGAAAAATTTTTTGTCCGTGGCAGTGGAAAGCTGGAATCACAAATCCAAAGACAGACTCAACATGCTACAAGCATACCTCATCCTGACATTGCTTCTATGAACAGACTAGGGTGACTGTTCCATAGCAGGTTCACAAACAATCTTACGGCTATGCTGAAATTAGATTAAGTGGAGGCTGGGAATATGAGATTCTACAAGTAAAAAAACGAAGCAGCAACTCAAGAAATTTATCACATATTTGTCACTGCAAATACAAATTACCTTATGATGCTCATTTATTGAACCACACACCTCATAAAAACACAAGTGTGAAGAAAACATCCACAATACCTCCTGGCGTTATAAAGAATGAGTCAACTATACAAAGTGACAGGCATGCCTCATGACATTAAAATGTTATTAAAACATTTGAATTGTTCGGCCATTAACATTTAGGTATTCGTCAGCCAGATTAATAGTTGTTAGTACTATGAATCTCTCGGAAGAAAATTTTGAAAAAATTATTAGTGATTTGGAACTTTTTTGTTGTAGTGATATAAGCGATTACAGAGCGCAGTCCTGTTTACACTTGCTCTAATCACAAGGATTAAAAGCATTAAAGCCAGCTTTTTTAAATAAAATGCAAAGCAAAAGATACATAATCCTTAGTTGCTTCAGAAGAATCTAAGTCTATGTTCTAAAAATTTAAAATGTTCATAAGCCCTTCATTTTAAACTGAACTGGAAGTTCGCTGGACAAAGATTTTTTTTTGTGTGTTTAATTTTGTACTTTAACGAGGATAAATTATACAACACCAAATAAACCTGAAGATGCCAGCATAAGCGCATCACATAACACAACACCACTGTAAAAACCACATCCTCACAAAGTTATCATACACCAACTTCAACCATCAAACCCCTCTGAGTGCCAGACCAACACCAGACAACCTCTCGCTTCCTCTTTTGAACTTTCAGGACTTTCTCCAAAAAAAACCACTCTACTAACACTCATCTCATCCAAACAGATAAAAAAAATGACAGGAAATCACTGGCCACATAAATTTAATGGGTGCCAGAGAAAACTAAAACCATCAATTTGTTTTATGCAACGCATGTCCCAAAACAAAAACCAGTAAGAACGGTGGCGTGCAAATTTGAAAATGACGCTCGTCTAGTCATCGCTCCAGCGGCTGAGGTGACTCGTGGTCGCACTGATGTGTCACGTTCAGATGCTCCACGTGATACACGGTGACTGGCAAGACCCACGTGTTTTGAGTGAGCTATCAGTCTGGTTGGTTGTCGCACGTCCACGTGTTCAGCTCTAGGCAGTTGGCGCAGTGTACGGTAATGCTCGCTTCAACTTGCACGTCGGGCCACCGGCTGTGAGGAGCAACGTGCGATCTCAGCAGGACAGCGTCCCAGCCTGCTCAACATATGCTGTACGATGGACAAAGTACCGGTCGCGGGCCCCCTCGATGTTGGACATAACACCTCAGGACTTCTTCCATGATGTTGGACCTAACACCTGAGGACTTCTTCCTCGATGTTGGACCTAACACCTCAGGACTTCTTCCTCGATGTTGGACCTAACACCTGAGGACTTCTTCCTCGATGTTGGACCGAACACCTGAGGACTTCTTCCTCGATGTTGGACCTAACACCTGAGGACTTCTTCCTCGATGTTGGACCGAACACCTCAGGACTTCTTCCTCGATGTTGGACCTAACACCTCAGGACTTCTTCCTCGATGTTGGACCTAACACCTGAGGACTTCTTCCTCGATGTTGGACCTAACACCTGAGGACTTCTTCCTCGATGTTGGACCTAACACCTGAGGACTTCTTCCTCGATGTTGGACCTAACACCTCAGGACTTCTTCCTCGATGTTGGACCTAACACCTGAGGACTTCTTCCTCGATGTTGGACCTAACACCTGAGGACTTCTTCCTCGATGTTGGACCTAACACCTCAGGACTTCTTCCTCGATGTTGGACCGAACACCTCAGGACTTCTTCCTCGATGTTGGACCTAACACCTGAGGACTTCTTCCTCGATGTTGGACCTAACACCTGAGGACTTCTTCCTCGATGTTGGACCTAACACCTGTGGACTTCTTCCTCGATGTTGGACCGAACACCTCAGGACTTCTTCCTCGATGTTGGACCTAACACCTGAGGACTTCTTCCTCGATGTTGGACCTAACACCTGAGGACTTCTTCCTCGATGTTGGACCTAACACCTGAGGACTTCTTCCTCGATGTTGGACCTAACACCTGAGGACTTCTTCCTCGATGTTGGACCGAACACCTGAGGACTTCTTCCTCGATGTTGGACCTAACACCTGAGGACTTCTTCCTCGATGTTGGACCTAACACCTGAGGACTTCTTCCTCGATGTTGGACCGAACACCTCAGGACTTCTTCCTCGATGTTGGACCTAACACCTGAGGACTTCTTCCTCGATGTTGGACCTAACACCTGAGGACTTCTTCCTCGATGTTGGACCTAACACCTGAGGACTTCTTCCTCGATGTTGGACCTAACACCTGAGGACTTCTTCCTCGATGTTGGACCTAACACCTGAGGACTTCTTCCTCGATGTTGGACCGAACACCTCAGGACTTCTTCCTCGATGTTGGACCTAACACCTGAGGACTTCTTCCTCGATGTTGGACCTAACACCTCAGGACTTCTTCCTCGATGTTGGACCTAACACCTGAGGACTTCTTCCTCGATGTTGGACCTAACACCTGAGGACTTCTTCCTCGATGTTGGACCTAACACCTCAGGACTTCTTCCTCGATGTTGGACCTAACACCTCAGGACTTCTTCCTCGATGTTGGACCTAACACCTAAGGACTTCTTCCCATGTGTCCATGTGATACGTGATGCCAGTAGTAGGAAAACTGCTTGGCGAAACTGTGACATGCAAAACTTCTGCATGATGTACCACTAATGTTGACAAGCATGCATGGCACTGTAATACCTGCTTTGAGGTTTGGGGCAGCACTTTTAAGATCTGTTGTGAGGGTGAGGCATGTTTGCAACTGCGAAGTCGTTCTTGCACCAAGCAACCTGCGGCCCGCGTCACCCTGTTCCCACGGCGCTGCGATCTCGCTTTCTCTCGGCTACTGGTGCGCGCCTAAATACGCAATATTCAAATTTGCACATTACCCTTGGAAAGAATTTCCAAGAGGAATATGAATGTCTTTAATCTCAGGTTGGGTGTCTCTTCGGCTGAGAGATTCGACACTGCATAAAACTAGTAAACTATGAGTAGTTCGTAGAGCATACTTTTCTCGTGGTTGTTACGTACAACTCACCCGGTTAACATTTGCAATAATGACTTAATGAGTGTCAAACTGAAGTCAGTGAGTGATGTAACTCTAAAAGTAATAGACCAATTTGCATGATTTAAACTTTAAGTTGCTTGTGAGTGAGCATTGAGTGATGCTAGTTGAGTGGAATAACTATAAAGTTAATAACTTTGGTTTTGGAGCCATTAATCACAAAATGCCTACGCGAAAACAGGTTATGTTGGAGAAAAGAAAGAAAACAAGCTAAATTGCAAAGTTGAAGAAGTTAAAAATCTTGTCGTAAGTATCGATTGAGGCAAAAAGTAGCCAAGAGAAATGAGCCAGTGGGGCAAAACGAGCCCCGAACGAGCTGCGAAATTTGCACTTGAGCAAGCTTCAGCCATATACCTCACGCGAAGCGACGGGGAATGCAGAAAATTGTTTGGTAATGGACGTGTATATGCTCTCTGATGATCCTGATGTTGATATGGAGTCAGTTGAGTTAGTAGTTGAAAATGATGGGTTGAATTTGCACTGCGTTTGAATGTTGTTACGTCAGCCAATGATCTCTCCCAGTAGCTAGCTGCTGCGCTGGCTTTCGACTATAGGGGGAAATATAAAAATAAACCAGCCTACACAGGATCGGAAGCCTTCGCCCCTCCCTCCGTGAATCCTTCATCACGCACTCCATTTATTTACCGTTCTCCAATTATCTTACCTCCCCTCCTTCACGTCACGACTGTGGCCACAGCTGCTATCTTAGCTGTGTTTCGTTGCTCCCTCATGCATCAGACCAATTCATTCCCCATTAAAAGAAAAACCATTGCGGATACAAAAAAAAATCATAGGGACCTTTTCAATTTGCAATTTAATTTTCTACCACTTTTATTCAATGCGTTTTAAACTAAAGTACACTATTTTCGAGTTACAGTGTGAAATTAAGACAATTTTTAGAAGGTTCAGGAATCTTGACTTTGGCGTCAATTTTCTATGTTCGGTTATTAGGTACGAGTGTTCGTAGTTATGAGAATTTTTTCCGCCATTGTCAACTCTCGTAGTAACAAGGTTCCACTTTACATTTAAAAAAATTTCATTACATTACATAGTTGTATCTAAAACTTTTGTACTCTAAAGTGTATATTTGACAATGGTGCACCCCATGACAAGGACAGCGCCAATGGCAGAAACCATCCATTGGAAAGAAAGGCCCATTTAAATGCAACTGCAATCTAAGGATGAGAAGCGTTGTGTATTTACCATGCACTTGTACCATGGGTAGTATGTAGGGTTCTGCGAATACATTATGTCTTTCTCATTTGAATCAAATTTTGAATTGAACATCATAATATTCATGAATATTGAATGTTTTTCTAATTGAATTTAAACATACAGTGAAATTTTTTTTCTTCACACTACAAAGGATTCCAAGAAAAATTGTTCCAAAACGTAGTAAAATAAAAAAAAAGAGTAGTATACATGGAACCATTACTAAGAAATGTAAAATAAAGGAAATAAAAAAAAAAACTAAGATGCATAATAAGCATTTTCTTAAACCGGTAAATTTTATGTTTCTAAGTTGTTTCGTTGATCCTGCTTCATACATAAAAATATTATTACTACTACCTAAGTTTAAATCATAATCATTTATTATTTGTTAATTATAAAACAATGTGTGAATTATGTTAGAGTAAAAATCTAAATTTTTCAATAATTTTTTTTTGTGAATCTGTCTTGACGTGGTGTAGGCCCTATCTATCAATAACAAATAATTTGAAGAAGAAAAAAAAATATATATATATATTCATACGTTTTAATTTGAAGCGTTAAATCTAACATGAAATTTTTCACTAATAGCAAATACTTGTGGAGTACTCGCAGACATCCAGTGGTGTGCCTGCAGGGTAACTCGCCACAGGCCTTCTTGTACATCTGAACATCTCCAACACTCTGCTTCCGTAACTAATGCAGTGAGGAAAACAACGCAAACAAGTCTGTATGGTTGTCACAAATAAACCACACAAGCATGCACCAGAGAGAACACTTCTCTGCAACCAGGAGTGTGTTACTTGGAGCAATGCCGAGTGGCAACACAAGTGGCCTTGTGCCCACGAAGACCAGACAGCTCCCTGTACGTTATACACCGTGCGGATGATACCTGAGAGCTCCGGGGAACGACGAATTTGCCTTTGTAAAGCTGTAAGCAGTCAGCTTTCGATTCACAAGTTTTTATTTTCCGAATTTTTTGAGTGTCAATCTTCAGTTTGGAAAGTATAAACACTAACACTGATGCCTGTCGCTTGTGCTCAAGAAGATAATCAAAGGTCGCGAAGAGTTTCAGACAGCTTGTGCGTAGTGTGTATTTTAAGTGCACTACTTAAGGGGATTGGTGCACCAGCATCGTATTAAAAAAAACAATATATTTGTTAATGATTCAGCTGCTAGAGAAGATTTGAACCATTCTGGTGTAAAATTTATTTTTTTAATTTTTATTTTAATTAAGTTATTGCTGATTTTCGGGAATTTTTTAAATTCAAGCTTTAATAATAAACTATAAAGAATTCGGTGGTAAAACTTTCGCAGATAAATTTTCAGACACGGGAGATATGACTGTGACCATTATTTTATCTGTAATCATTATTAATTTAACGTATTTACAATTTGAATAATAATAAATGAGCTGCTACGAAATTGCGTGATATTCATTTGCGAATTTAATAACATTCGCGTTTTCATTTGTAATTCAAACGCCAACATATCTGTCGGCTGAATGATTGACTTTATTTTAGTCTTTAGCTTATTGCAGTCGGACCTAAAGTAAAAATGTAGCTGTAGAAGTTTGAGCAGCGTGCAAGCTCGGATACGAGAAATTAAGGAGCGCGCTGGACAGTAGTGACACCTTGCGACAGTTTCCCCAACTGTTTGCAGCCAGTGTTTTCTCTCGTTCCCACCCAGCCACAGCTGTCTCCTGTTTACGAAGGGGAGACAGGATTTCGCGCGAAACTGATATGAAGGTCAACGTATTTATTTTCAGTAGATAAGAGAACGTGTTTGGTCTAGCTCGGCGTATAATTGAATGGTTATTCTTTGTTATTATTTAGCACAGTGATTTAGCTAAATGTTTTTTGTTGTAAACGTGAGATTTATTCAGGAATAAAATGCCGAAGAAACCTCCACCAAGCAGAGTACAAAAAAGAACAAAACTATCGAAAGCCATTAGAGCGCTTAGAAAAAAGAATAAAGAAAGATAAGAGATTATTTTATTATAGCTTTTTTAACATACATTTATTTTTCAGAGTTGCTAATGTACAACGCGATGGACGCGATGCGACAACAAAAAGATGTGTAAAATTGTAAACATGCTTTTTTTTTTTTTAGCAATGCGTGAACCATTCATAAACTATACTCAACATGTATCCGTATAATTACGTTTGAATTTTTTTATGACAGGCATCAATGTTAACAAGTTTATTAAGCCACAATAGACTTTTTTTCAGAAAAATAAGTGTAGCAGAAAACACTCAACATAGTCTCACACAAAATAAGTTTACATGAATGCAGTTTTAAGAAGTAAGCTACGTAAATAATAGTTAAACATTATTTAATATCTGCTGGTAACGTTTCCAAAGTATCAGCTTCGCCTTCATTCACGAACAATGTTCGTGGCCTTATTTATTTATTTTGCTGGCGTTTCGTTGGTGACTGTTAGGACTGTAAAATTAGTAAACATTTTTCACCCTATCCTGAGTTAAATCTAAGTGTGCGCGGTTAGATGAGGACCTAGATGTGTCTCATGCTTACGCCTTTACACTCTACTCATGCGGGTATTAACCATGAGCGTAAGGGCACGTTGCCAATGACCTGTACGATAGTCTCAACAATCCTCTACGGACTCGAAAAATGTCACCTGCTCATTGGCTACTTGACTTGTGACAACTGTTTGTTGTAATGCCTGTGATTCATCGTTGATTTTGTTGAGGAGTTTTCAGTGATTCAGAGCCTCCCATTTAACTGTGGCCGAATTGAAGAAGCAGTACAAATTTTACATGCTTGAATTCATAGCGAATGGAAACCACAAATATTTACTGATGTAGTGGTTGGTAAAAAAAATATTATTCGTATCGCGTCCATCGCTTCGCGCCATGTTGGCTCCTATATTATTATGGATTTACAAAATATAACGATTCATTTACGACACTTAAGATAAGGTGTTTAGGATTTTAAGAATTCACTTGAATTAATATTTAAGAACATATTTCAGGATAACTTGTGAAGACGCTCGTACAGACAGCACCGGTTGTGATGAGTAATTGTTACCAGAGCAGGTGTACACGAAGTGGCATGTGAAACCTCAACACAACTCGAAAATCAGTACCGTAAACCGGGGTAACTTTGGGACTGGGGGTGTAAATTTGGGACAGTGAGTAATTTCTGGCTTTAGGATTTCCTGTCAAGGCCATGTTTTAAGAAGTGGTACGCAATCACCGCTTCTATATTCGCTGGTATGTGCTACTATCTCATGGCATTTATTTGAAGCTGTAGTTGCAGTGGTGGGATAGAGGCAGTGGATTTGGTTTCAACCACATGTTGTTAATATTTTTGTTTTTGTGTAAACTTTTGTACGCACTTTAAAAACGGCAAATACTTCACGAAAGACAGATATGTATTTGAAGAAGTACAAGCCTTGACATCCATTTAATGTGATGCTAATGTTTTTGATACTTGCATTTTATTTTATAACCTCAAAATAGTAAATTTTTATCACTTGGTGGGGTAACTTTGGGACTGTCCCAAAGTTGCCCAAAAGTTGGCGTAATATGTTTTACTGCATTTTTTCTTCATATTTTTCAGAATAAAGCGACCAACCATGCCAATAAATCCCAAACATGTTCTTGGTACACGGCCATATAAAAATTACACAGAGGAAAACTTGAATGAAGCCTTGCAAGCTGTACGGAACAAAACATTGTCGATTCGCAAAGCTTCAACAAAATATGGTATTCCAAAAAACACTTTGCACCTAAAAAACCAGGAAAACCAATTTAAAGCTGTCGACCGAGCTCCTGTTTTCACAAATGAAGAGTAGTTGCAATTTGTAAGTCACATTGTAGCCGTGTCTAACTATGGATTTCCTGTGGATATGTTTGACCTTCGATGTGTTGTCAAGTCCTACCTGGACCGCTGTGGAAGAAAGGAGCTACGATTTTAAAACAATTTACCAGGAAATGATTGGGCGGAAGGGTTCATGCGACGGCACAAAGCAATATTAACTCAGAGAACAGCAAAAAAATTTCTTACTCTAGAGCAGCAACAGAAGAAAAGGTTGTGAATAAGTTTTTTGATAATTTGTAAAAGGAGCTGATAGGAATTCCAAAAGTGAATATTTGGAATTACGACGAAACAAATCTTTGTAGACAATTCTGGAACCAGAAAAATCATCACGAAGAGGGGAATTAAGTACCCTGAGAGCAAGGGTGCAACAATTAAATTTCCAAAGGAGGGGGCAATATAACTTTTTATAAAGAATCATCGATCCCCCGTATTGAAGCGGGGGGTCCGGGGGTCCTCCCCCGGGAAAATTTGTATTTCAAGGTGGAAAATGGTGCTATTTAAGCAGTTTTATTATCTAAAAATTGATTACACAGCACTTTCTTTGCCCCCGTTTGCCCCCACTTCAAGGTTTCAGAGCGGGGGGGGGGGGGGGGGGGGGGGGGCAAAATACCCTTGCCTCCCCCTGTTGTTGCGCCCCTGCCTGAGAGGATAAAAAATTTGTCTAAAGCGTGCACATCTATAATTGTTTGTGGAAATGCAGCAGGGGATGTAGCACCACCTTATGTAAACGATAAGGCGGAGAAGATTTGGACAACTTGGACTGAAAACGGACCCTCGGGTACTCGATACAATAGAACTAAATCTGGTTGGTTTGATGGGCATGCTTTTGAAGACTGGTTTACATCTTTAATGTTGCCTGTTCTAAACCACCAGGAAGGACCAAAAGTTATCATCGGTGATAATCGTAGCTCCCACATCAATATGGAGGTTATAAGGCTGTGTGAAACAAACAACATAAAATTCATAGCACTTCCTCCAAATGCTACCCCACCTCCTACAGCCACTGGACGTGGCTTACTTTCGACAAATGAAAGTTGCCTGGCGAAAGGTACTAAAAAATTGGAAGAAAACTGCAGCTGGAAGTCGGTGTACATCTGTACCGAAGGATCAATTTCCAACACTTTTGAAAAACCTCTTCGATGGCTTGGTTACAGGTCCAGAAAACATGATTTCCGGATTCCGCAAGTCAGGAATTTATCCTATTGACAGACAAGTGGTTCTAAAAAGATTGCCTTCAGGGAGCCTAGATTCATCTATTTCTTCCCTTGTCTGGAAGAGCTTCCTAGAAAAAATTACAAAAAACAGGAAGAAACTACCAAAGTCCGCAAAATCCTGAGAAAGAAGAAGCTGTATGTTCTTCCAGGAAAAAGTGTTTCAGCAGAAGAACTTAAAGCTGTTTCGTTACCACCATCTGAACATCACCAATCTGCACCTGATCCCCAACCATCTACTTCCAAATGTGCGGAAGCACTACTGCATGTACCACACCAGAAAAAACGAAGAAGAGAGAGCAGCACTGAGAGCAGCAGTGATGATGGTTATGCTAAGTTTTCGCTAAGAGACTCTGAAGACAGCGTAACTTTCAGTGACTTGGAAGAGCAATGTGCTCCATTAATGCCAAGCCTACAACCTTAAAGTTTTCTTGAGAACCTGGTGGTGAGAGACTACATTTTGGTGAGGTACGAAGACGAACTGTACCCGGGGCGTATTGTCGAATTTAAAAATGATGATATACTTGTATCAGCTATTAAGAAGTCTGCCTTAAACTGGAAATGGCCAGCAAAGCCCGACAAAGTTTTCTATTCAAAGGATGAAATAGTCCAAAAAATTACCAACCTGTACAAATAGGCCGACTGGAAATTTTTAAAGTCAAAGAACTTTCCTAATATGATATAAGAATATATTGTAAACTATTTGTTACGCTTATTTTTACTAATTATTTTGTAAATATTACTTTAATTTACAATTTAATGTGCTAAAACCTTTTGTAATATGATTACAATACCAAGCTTCATGTCTGAAATAAGAAACTTAAGTGTAACATTGGGACAAAATTATTTTTACTAGTGTTTATAGGTAAGCGAAAAAGTGTATTGTCCCAATATTACCCCAATTAATGGGGTAAGATTGGGACAACAATGTAGGCTGTTTATTAGAATATTTTTGGTCCTAGAATAAAATTATGACAATATTTTGTAAGAGGAAGGTTAAATACTTATAATATCATAGATTCATCAATCTATATTAATGCCAGCTAACAGGAGTAGTAAAAAACTGGAAAAAGTGTCCCAAAGTTACCCCGGTTTACGGTATGTGTTACATTGAAATGTGTCCGCTACAAATGCTCAGGAATTATAATTTTGAAATCGAGTAGAAATATTCCTGCAATTAGCATTAGGTACCTATATTTTAATAGACATTGAAAGAGAATCATTAAGTAGCTTCAAAATCCAAATACCAGAATACAGATAGTTGTAACAATACAGACCTCACCGACTAGATATGGTCCAGATTGTTAATACTAACACATATGAAAAAATTGACTAGTTACTGAATATGTTGAAATTTTGTAAACCTGTTACTTTAGATGATTGGTGATGTAATAATGTCTCTTGGAAAGTACATAAGATTTTAACTGCTGTTATTTCTCCATAAATCGCAAATCACCATGGCGGCCATTTTACGATCACGATTTAGTTCTTAAATTTTAAATTAGTTTATTTGTTGAGAGCCTGGTACAATGTGTCTGACCACTAAAGTGATCCGAGCCGCGTAGTGTATACTACTGCGTGGTTGCCAAAGTAGGCTCGGGTCGGGACGAATTTCGCTGTGAAGAAACAAAGGTTTTTAATACATGGAAAATTATTCCAAAGCCGAAAATTTGTACAGTGGTAGAATGAACATTTCTTAGTAACACGCAAACCTTGTGCGTCACACCAAAAATGAGCAGTTAAATCCAAAATGACAATTTTTTGCAACGATCCACAATAATGGATATTGCAAATGCCGTTTATGGAGTAGACAGTCAGTATGGAACCCAAAATAATCTAGAAACATTGCCCTATCTGAGGATAGTGATAAAAAGCACAAAGTTTAAACATGTTTCTATAAAATAGACCATTTAAATCATTAAAGTTAACGAATTTACTTTCATTCAATTTTAAGGAAATATAAATACATCTTACATAAACTTAAAGAGCCCAACGTGGAAATCGCTTAAAGTAAACGTTGTTGCATATTTATTCATCTTTAAATTGGTATATTTTTTAAGTGTCTCATACAATTAGTCTGACCACTAAAGCGATCCGAACCGCGTAGTGTATACTACTGCGAGGTTGTAGAAGTAGGCTCGGGTTGGGACGAATTTCGCTGTTAAGAAACAAAAAAATTTAATACATGGAAAATTATCCCAAAGCAAAAATTTTGTACACTAGTAGAATGAACATTTCTTAGTAACACGTCATAAGTTTACCGATGAAACCTTGTGATCACACCAATAATGAGAAGTTGAGTCCTTAATGATAATTTCTACAATGATCCACAAAAATGTTTCGTAAATGTAATAACTTTAATACTTTTTTAAGTCGGTTCTCATTATGGTACCAAAGTAATATAAAATAATGTCTTACATGGTAATTGTGATAAACACCTCAAAGTTTAAACGTCCTATTATTAAATTGGTAATTTTAATCATAAAAGGTAAGAAAAAAATATTTTTTTTATAGAAATTTCACTACATGTTACATAAATATGTTGAGCGTAGCGTCAAAATTACTTCATAAATATTGTCTGTTTTTTTTTTCAAGGTTTAAATGTGTATATTTTGAGTGTCTGGTACAATAGTCTGACCACTGATGTATTTCAAGCTGCGTAGTGTGTGTGCAGCAGTGTTAAAGTCGCTCGTGCTGGGACGTTTTTTGCTCCAGAAAACTAAGGTTTTTAATGTATGGTAATTCCAGACTGAATTTTACTCTGAAATAATAAAAGTTTCCTAACTACAAGTGATTTTTGCTGCAAACGTAGATAAAAATCTTCCATGATGCGATTTGCTTAGGTAAAAATGTTAGTATGATCAACTCTTTAATTTCTAAATTATAAATAAAAAACAACAATAGAACTTCCCAGAAAGTTGTGATAAAACTGACGATATTGCACGAGTAGCAGACCCGTACGTGACTACAGAGAAAGGCTATTTTCCTTGACCGTTAAGATTTCTGGGACGAACACCCTCTCACAGCTAGGGTCATAAAATACGGTCAAACTCTTGCAAAAACATCCACCACCGCTCTTTGCCACTAGCAATTTAACGAAGTCAGCTAGGCGCAGCACTCCAATAAATTAACTTAGAAAAAATACTAAATATGTAATTCTATCAATACATTTTACAACACAACTTATGTTTTATTTATTTTCTGGAAAAAATAATATTATCATACGAATTATGTTATAAAAGTGACAAAACTCAATAAGTAAATTTACGGTGTATCGTTTTCTTCAATTGTTATGTAGTAAACTAATTTTATACAATTAAATATATATTTTTTATAATATAGGCTACATTAAAATTTTGCATAGTTGTGATCGAAAATAATATAATGTATTAGAAATAAAAAATAATTATATTTTTGGTATTAAAATAATTTTTAATAATAAAATTTTTGTAACAAAATACGAACACACATATATGAAACTAGAGGTCCTCTAGAATTTTTATTTACAAGTTCCAAGCAGAAATTGTTTAGCTATTGTTAATTTTATTGTCTCAAAAATCATTCATATAAGAAAAAAGAATATGTATATCTCAATAGATGTAAAATGAATACACCCTATCATATGCTTTAAATATATTTTAAGTAATCCTTAAATAAGACAAAGTTTATTCAGTGTCGCAGTACGCAGCGTGTTTCAAAGCACGCCGGCCGTGAAAGATCAGTACGGCCGCAGTACACTGCAACGCTCGGGCAGCTTTAATGAGGCAGCTAATTATGCTAGACTCTTTATAAATATACTATCTTAAAGCTAAAAGTATAAATATAAACATTTATTTAGACATTTTATCGCATTGGGCTCTTCAAATCGGTGTAAATCGTATTTTTATCTGGGTGGCAAAGATTAAAAAAATATGTCGTGAATTAATCTTAAATATTAAAAATTTAATTTTTTCTTACATTAATGGGTGAATTACAGTTTCTCGATTATTTTGGTAAGTTTACGGACAGTCAAAATTAAAAACTGTATAAATGGGTAGCATTTTAATGTTTTTAATTTGCTGTCACCTAGGACTTAAATGCAAATTTTCGGTTATAACGCACAAGGTCTACAGCGGTAAACTTTCGGTATGTTATTAAGCACAGTCAACTCTACCAGAGTACAAAAGCTGGAGTAACACGAAAGTCTACACGGGGAAGGGCGGCTACCTGATCCGAGAATGAAGGATAGGGCGAGATGGGAAGCGAAGATAAGAGCTGGTTATCGCGGTTCGCTTTCCGTCCGTGTTGGAGAGAGAGGGAGAGAGAGAGAAAGGCGATATTGTGGAAGACCTTCGAAAGATTCCCGCTAGATGGCAGGCCTCAGAGCTGCAGCCTTCGACAACCTCCCCTCACAGAAGCTCACTCGCCACTAACTTGCTAAATCTAACCCGCTAGCTTATATACGTGCTGGCTGGCCTTACAGTAGTAATAAACAAGCATTTATGAAACACTTAAGCTCATTTCCAACAAATTCTGACGAATGACTGTTTTTTGTCCTGCACCAATCCCCTTAATGTCACCAACAAAACCAAACTACACAAGTATATATACAATTGGATTTAGGGACGAGCCAATCAAACCCCAGTATCCTCAAAAACCATCAAATTATTAGTATTAAAAGGATTTTATATTCAAGGGAAAAAATTCATACAAAAATTTTAGAGGAAATAAAGTAAACTAAAAAATTAAAATGTGATCACCTCTAGGACAATTATTTCTTCATACCTATATTGTTACCATCCTCCAAGATATTGTACTATTAACATGTAATTATAGATTAATAAAATTACAATACCTACTGTTTCTACAGACTTGGTTTATGAAACAACCATTTAAAGGGTTACAATATTCCAACCCCATAGTTGATAATTTACATTTACTGTACATTACTTTATTTTTGACCCCTTGAGACTGAGGTTTGGATTCGAGGGGTACATTCGGGTCACTCTCTGGGATTCGAAATCGAGATTCACGATCCAAGAAAATCGTTATTTGGCCCATCACTAATGGAAATAAACAAGGTAAAAAAAAAAGACAACAACCACAACGACAATCACAACGACAACAACAACCACAACGACAACAACAACCACAACAACGACAACAACAACAACAGCAGCAGCAGCAGCAGCAGCAACTCTTACCTCTCTTCCTGGTGTTCATGTAATGGATCCTGCGGTCACCGTACTCGGGCTGCCTGATGCCACAGTTGGTGAGCGTGTTGCGCGCGTGGTCCGGGTTGGTGCCGAAGTTCTCCCTGCGCCACATCGAGAAGAGAACACTTGCACTTAACTGACACATTCGACAAGCAGCCCACACTAGCGATAAACACTGCTGTCTAACTGTGGCTCCCTCTCTCCCGCCACAGGCTCCACGGGAGCCCAGGGACGTGGCCGGGGGGAGGTCAGTAGGTCCGGACGCTGCCTTTCAGGATTTAAAACAAACAATCACAAGCAAAGACAGTAAGCATGTGCCAATACTAGTATTTAGAAGCGAAGCCAATATCAAATCAAATATTTAATTGCGAGTATTATTCTCGGCAAGCTGTATTAACACTTATCTGATAAAATACAGAATTTTAATTTTAAAAAAGTGTGTGTGTGGAGTCCACACACAACAGAAGTGAAACTTCTTGCTTATTAGGTATAGATATAGGTAAATTATTAGTATTTTTTATTGAAGGAGATAATAATTGAGAACAGTAGGGATAACGGTATGATCTCAAACGGAAAAAATTGCCTTCTTTTTCCGCACCCTTTACTATCACATCTGTTCACTGACACTTTTTGGTGGTTTATTCCCACATTGCCTTTGATAATTCCTCTTATCTGCTTCTCCCTTTTTATTATTTTTAAGTATTATGTTAAATCAAGATCTCCAACTGAATAAAATTAAAGAACAAAAACCCACTTCTAAAGTATATCTCACAAGTCTATTAAGTACTTTTGGTTTTTCAAAGAACAGTGTTCATTTACGAAAAATTAATTACACTTATAAAACTAACCTCTTAAATCTATACAGGGCGTGCCAAAAAAAAAAAAAGTGCAGAAGTTTAGCAAACCTGACCTGCCTGCCGGGCAGTTGCACACAATTTACGTATACAATTCACGCCAACGACCATGCACGGTACTAGCGTAAGCACACCCAACACACGAGCACAACTTGAAATTTTTCCCGATTCTTGCATCTCGCTGCTCACTAGTTTCTTCTCGTTTATTACCGACGATTTTCTGCGATTCACTCCACCCTCCACGTGTAAATCCTCGTGTTCACAATATTTCTGCCAACACTGCCAACCCCCGAACCCACAAATGCTTACAGTACCACACAGAGCAAACAGGCAATAAATGCAGACATTGGTAACACAACTTCTGTTGCTTCTGTGTAAGAGGCATGTCCAGTTATAATGGGAGGAAAATACATTTTGTAACCAACTAACGATTACAATAATCCTTATAAAAAAAAACCTCTCTGTAGTCTTACGCAGCTAAGTTGCTATAATTTTCTTATTCTATCTTCTAGTTCTGTGCGATGCTTCGCCTAAGCGAATCAATTGAAGCTCTTTCTTAACATTCAATTTAACTTCACCAGCCAGGAATGATCCCTTACCGCGTGGTTACGTAATTTCCCCATTTATGCCAGTTAACACACTCGCAGACTCCTACCTCATTTGCTACAGATTTACAGCACACTACCACGCTAGACTATCACAAGGCTCTTTAGTAATGTAAAAGAAAATTAATAAATAATTTTATATTTTTGAGATATCAGAAAACATCCTGTGCACGTTTAAAACTGTATGCTATATTGTTCATTGCAGGATTAAATTTATTTAAAAATTAATTGTAATAGGTTTAGTACGTTGTGTTTTAAACAACTGATTAAGGAAATTTAGATATGTGTTTATTGCCTTTCTCTCAAAGACACTTTGATTTAAACGAGCCAGTCATTTAAGGATTCCGATGCTCGGTCCCATTGCCCTCTCTCAAAAACACTTTGTTTTAAAACGAGCCAGTCATTTAAAGATCCCAAGGCTAAGTCCCATTGCCCTCTCTCATAAACACTGTGTGTTAAAGCGAGCCAGACGGAGGCCCGGTCCCGAGCGAGGGGGAGCGACGGGCAGCGACGCACCGGTACGAGGGGTGCGTCAGGGCCAGCTGCAGCAGGTAGCGGTTCCGGAACTTGTAGTCGATGACGTCCTCCAGCGCGTCGCAGGAGCGGTGGAAGCGCAGGTGGCACACCAGGACCGGGATCAGCATGGCGTGCTGCCGGGAACAAGCACCACACGTCCCGGGAGCCGGCCGAGAACACCTCGACCACTCCTGCCCTGGAGCACTCTCGGGGCGCCGACAATAGGGATGTGCGGGTACCCGATATTTTCTGGTACGGTTCGAATCCACAACTACCCGAACCCGGAATCGTTGTACGTACGTGGATTCGAACAGTATCACGAATATTCACAAAAGTTATAAATTAATTTAATTACTAGCAGTAACAAATAAAATTAGGCTACCACTATGTAAGTATTTATAATATGATGAATCAAAGAAAGATATGTAAATTAAATAATTAACACACTGACATTAAAATAATTTCTAGATTTCGAGGGCTTAAACTATAATTACGAATCATCGTATAGCAAACTATAACCTAAAAACAATTACATACCTACAAGAAAAAAAGTCTTGGCTATTTATTGGAGAAAAAATGGTTTCGTTTGCTGAAACGTTTATAAAACTGAGATTTCCCTGTAGCGTGCAGTTTATTATGATTGAGTTGGAGAATATCGAATATGTTTTGGTTTTCATATTTTAAAGTGTTTATTATTAATAAGTTTACATAATTATAAACATTTCAATCTCAGTGTAATAACTAATTGCCAGTAGTTTCAGTTAGAAAAAAGAGAACACACATTATTTTTAAATTAATCATTTACATTTAATTATTCTGTGCTTAATATTCGTAATCGGATTCATATCTCAAATATTGCCAGGGATTCGAATCGGATTCTAACCGAACTGAAAATCAAGGATTCGCACATCCCTAGCCGACAAATATAACTGGTGGACCACCAGGACGTTCAAACACAATTTTCTTAAGACATTTCCTCGGCTTCTGAGTAAAAGCCGTGTCAGGTAATTGTCTTGCAATGTTTCGGCAGTCACTGCAGCTGCCACCATCAGGTAGACTAAGTCTGACACTTTTACATCACATGGTCATGTTTTGTCATACAAAGTACATCACAATAATGTGACAGGAAATCTGGAGTAGCATGCCGATTTTTATGTTGAAAGCTAAAAACCTTTTAAGAGATGATTTTCACGCTGCTTAAATCGAAGATCATCTCCAAACTTAATGTATTAATATGAAATAAAGTTAGCCATAACAAAAAAAAAATGTGAGATAGTCTTTCAGTAGTCGCCAGAGATGTGTAACATATAACTTTGGTAACAAACTAATTCACATGTTCTCATGTTGAAAATACGTTTATAATACAAAACACCATACACAAATGTAACAGAATTCTTTAAAATAATGGAGAGTGTGATAAATATATGCAAAATTGAGTTTTCAACCAAACTTCTGGATGCGAATCACACATGGTTTCTGCACCACCTCCCTAAAATTCACTGACGGAGCAGCTACGTCAACTAGTGATTCAATTAATTAACAGACCAAAATTCTAGTTCCAATAAAAGCAAAAAAAAAAAAAAAAAAAAAAACCTTGGAAAAAATACTAAACCCCAAGTTTAGACCTGATTTTCTACAAGGAATTTTATTAAAATTCAGTGAACAGTTAATACTAAAAAGTTTCCCTTTGGCTTTGTAAACTCTGATTCGCGCCATCCACCATAGCTGGCAGCATCGTGGTTACACATGTGATATCTGTTCCATTCACGAAATTACTCCTACCAAAAGCGGTATACTGAGAACTAAGATGTTACATATCAAAATGCAAGTTAGGTTAAAGTTGTTAGAATATAAATTGTTCGAGACTTCCAGCATAGTTAGTCTTAATTTCGTGATTGTCGTGACCTGTCGACACCTTGAATGCTTTCATCAGGCACAACAGATTATATCAAACAGCAAGTAAAATAATGGATCACCCAAGAAAATATTTTTTTGTAACCAACCAACAAGAATTAAAAATTCAAAAAGTACTGTTTTATGACTATATACACTCTATGTAGATACATGGAAAAAACAAGAGTTCAGGAAGGCCAGGCCGTGATTCTAACGCGGGTTTCTCGGAAATGCAAGACCGGTGTCTCGCCAACATTGCCACCTTGCACTATTCAACAGCGTGTTCGACTCATCCTGAATGCACGAAGGAAGTTCACCTGCACGCAATGGCGGCTCAAGGGAGACCTCTTGGGCAGGGCTCTCACACACAGGAGGATGCAGTTAATAACAATGACATTGCCCTTGGGATATTCACAAAATACATGGTCTCAAATACTGACATTTAGTATTTTTGTACAAATTTTGATTGGAAGAAGAGTTAAGCACATTAACGAAAGTATTTAAGTTAACATTAATATTCCCTACAAACAGGGGCGCAACAACTAAATTTCCAAAAAGGTTGGGGGGGGGGGGGGGGGGCAACATACCTTTTTATAAAGAATCATCGATCCCCCCTATTGAAGCAGGGGGGTCCAGGGGTCCTCCCCCGGGGAAAAAATTTGTATTTCAAGGTGGAAAATGGTGCTATTTAAGCAGTTTTATTATCTAAAAAATTGATAACACAGCACTTTCTTTGCCCACGTCTGCCCCCACTTCAAGGTTTCAGAGGAGGAAGAGGGGGGGGGGGGGGGGGCAAAATACCCTTGCCCGCCCCCCCGTGTTGTTGGGCCCCTGCCTACAGAGAAGTGAGAAGTAAGAAGGGGCTTCCCCCAGGGACGGGAGTTGACCTGCACGACGTCGCACATGATGCCCGTGCGGTGGAAGCCCGCGGCCGACACGGCCACCGTGACGTCGCGCTTCATGCGGCTCTGCGTGCGCATCTCCTGCAGCTTCATCTCCTTGCCCTCCAGCCGGCGCTTGTCCTCGAAGGAGGGCTTGGGCATGTTGGCCAGCAGGTGGCGGAACTTGACGTACTCCCGCCATGCCTTCTGGTACCTGCGCACGCCCCTTCCCACACTGCACCGCCGAGCACACAGCCAACATCAAACTGGATGTCTAAAGGCCGGTCCACAAGCAGCGTTTCGTACACAGTTTTGACTGCGCAGGCAAAACTGGGCAAACAAAAGGTTGCAGTTCGGCCGTGTCCACGCAAAACAGTTTGCAGCCAAGTTTAATCCTATCAGTTGCGAGAATTCATTACTTTGGCCAATTCTTTTCGGTATAGCGGCCTCAAAGAATTAATGTGTGTTTTTTTTTTTTTTGTGATTTTATCTCTGTTAGCCGCGATGTCAACCTCTTTGTATTTTTGCACAAGTGCTTCACACGCTTGACTTTTTTTTTGTCCCTATCACTATATTCGTTTGATTTGACCCGCCACAAACACAGAAAGGACTTGTACAGACCAATGAATCTGTTAGAAATTCACGTGAACACTGTCGCAAATCTTTCATCGTTGAACAGATTACACTGTTCCGGCACTAATACCGAGGGAGAACTGAGCCCCGTGTACGGAGAAGACGGAGTAAGTGTCCACACGCCACGACAAGTCTGTGCAGGTCGACTAAACTGCGCGGACATAAATGCTCTTGGCCGCAGTTATCCTTCTCCGTGTTCCATCTCCGCGCAGTTCACAAAACTGCGCAGTTTTCCTGTCTGCACGCTACGTCTTGTCTACAACTATGTGACCTGCGCAGGTAAATCGTTGCTGAAAACGTTGCGTGGTGGACTGGCCTTTAAACATTCCCTAGTTGTATCCAATTGCCAGCATATTTCTCAGCAGGACTGTATCGCAGGCTTTCACGGTCATCGCCCAAAGTAGCTCGGATCTGGGTTTTAGCCGCGTCCTCGGCGAATGATTCACTGACATTTCTGGTCGACATTGCAGTGGCCATCATCAGGAAACAGTTACCTACTGATCCCTGATGATGGCGACTGCAATGTCGACCGAAACGTCAGTGGATTATTATTCGCTGAGGACATGGCTACAACCCAGAAGCCAAGCTACTGTATTACACTTATTTTACTGAATACAAGATTTAGTTTAAAAAAAATCATTTAACGTTTGTGATCTTTGAACTGACTAGGTGATTAATAATTTTGTCACTACATCAATAAAAATTATAAAATAACCATGCTGCAGGCATAAAAAAAGGGAGTGCCTCCTTTTTTTTTAAGTAACAAACTTTATTCACAAAAAAATATTCAAAAATTGTAGGAAAATAATGTAGTTAAGAAAACTGAATCAGTATCTTACACACGTGTCACTGTTTCAGAGGAACCATTTAATACTAACACAGCTGTAGCTATCAAGTTAAAATTGATTTATTTAATTGCCCCTTTTTTATTTATTTGGTAACAATGAAAGAACTCATCTCATTTTCAATGCCTAAACTGGTTTAGTATTTGATTTTCAAGCAGGAAATTTTAAATTTTAAATTTAATAAGCAAGTCATTAACTTCATTACAGTTACCAACTGTAGAATTCAGAGGAAAGTTAACATGCTACAAACCAGAGCTGAGGACGGAATTAGACTACTGGACCATCTCAGCCAGGATAAACAATTGTCAAAGTAGTAAATTAGAATGTTTTAACCAACTACTGGGAAAATCTTATCCAACTGGCAAAAATCATTATCAGGCTTGCCCATAAAAAATGTTTTCCGCTGTCCATCAAAATAAACAATAAGAATACCTAAAACTAACACAATAAAAATACTTAAAATAAACTAGAATTATAAATCAGCTTCTCACAGTCTTTAGAATGTTCTGGTATTTTTTACGATCACGTAGCCAACATTAGCAAAACTTACAACTCAATTTACCAGGATTATAAACTATATGTTCCAACTAAATAAAAATATTAGACAGTTAAATGAAATCAAGCAGCATCAACCATAATAAAAGGTAACTTGAAATATAACCTGCAATAATTTAAATGCAAAAAGAGAAATAAACTGTGTACTAAAAAAAAAGTGGCACAAGCCACAGTTTTAATTAAAGTGTAGGTAAACAAGAGAAGGTTTAACTTAAAATGCTCCTTTGGTTACTTGTCAAGTATATGTGTGCTTGCGTAAAAAAAAATACCAAAAATTTTTTTTCCACTTTAAGTGACATTTGTCAACCTGAGTGGTGGAGTGTGGGAGCGGTAATTCTCTGAGCAGTCAAAATAAACTCTGCCGGCAGAAGTTACTTTTCTGTGTGGAGGGTGGTCCATGGATCCCGACGGTCGCTGTGGATTATCTACCCGAAAGAAACATGTCAAAGCATGTCAGGATATCTAAAACCTTATTTCCTACGTTTGTCACCAGGATGTTTTCTACCAGATCTACACAAGTTTCCTTCCCCACCACCAGATGGGCACAGTGTTGTTTGCTGTGTGTCTGTCATTTTGTATTTTTTGAAGTGAAAACTTCTATAGGAAGGTTTGGATAAGGAGTAAATTCATTTAATTCGTCATCGACATGGTCACGTGACGTGTTAACGATAACACTATATGTGTTCCTATTAGTATAACTTATTGCGCTTTTAAATCTTAAGTATACGATTACTGTGCAGTAAAAAGTGAGAATAAAATATATTAATATTCTCATATAAATATATAGTTTGAATAACGAAGAAAACTGATTCTTTGTAGCAATATAACCTAAAAATTAAGAACATCATTATTTATTTTTTTAATACCTACAATTACTATGCAATGTGTATTTTATAGTAATTTAGGAGTTATTTTACTAATGTGATAAAACAAATTTGTTGTGTGATAATATATTTTCGTAAAAAATTGCGAAACATTTTTCACTTGTCGGCAGTCCTTATGACTGCTTTGAAATTTTTTTTCTTCTTCACGTTTATGTAACTGAATGTATGTAGTTGAAAATAAAAACCCTCCACTTTAATAACACATCAAGTACTTGTGTGAAAGGGGCCATCGTTATTTTATTTTCTCCTTGTGCCATGAGTGGACTTTCTGTTGTTAAGTGGAGAAGATAACTCCCGAAGCTGTCACACGAACAACGTCACGGATATCGCTCGGGTGGGGGGGGAGGAAAGCAACTTGTAACAACTGTGAGTCATCCACCCCAAGGAACACGCAGTCAGTTATAACCCGTTTTTAATTACTTGATTGGTTCTCTTCCCAGTGAAAACGCAGATGGCTCTACAACACGGATGTTATTTGTGACCCTAAACAATGGCGTTGAATCCAGCATTTAACATATTCTGCCCTACGCAAAAAAAAATCACTGTAAAGTCTTAGAAGTTATTTTTTTTAACTATTCCGAAGAGGAATTCAAAGACAATTAGTCTTCAATTAGACTTTGACTTTCCCGACGCTTCGCACACCCTGGTTGACATGCCAGATAAACCGACGAGAGATTGGAAAAAAAAAAAAACGTCAGGTGGGCCAGGGCAAACTCGGAGAAATTGGAGTGTGGAAATAAGAGTGTGGAACCTAGTTCCGAATGGTGAGATCGATATCCCCATTTCGATTCCCGGCCGATTCCAAGATTTTCCAATTTTCCGCTCGTGTGGAAAATGTCCTTCCGAGGCTCAGAGGAGGGTACTGCGTTTGTCCCTTCCCTTACAGAAGTGTCAATGTTTTTGTTAGTGTGTTTCAGTATTATAAAGATAGCAGCTGCAGTACCCGGTGTTGCCCGGGCTTAACACATGGAGCTTATTGTCTGCGAGTTAAAGCAAACTGGATAGCGCTATATGACAGTGTGTTGGACATAGAGAAATGTCACACAATTACTGTTTGTATGTTTATGACCTATGATTTTTTGTTTACCCATGGCGATCGGTTATTTATTATTATTAATAATAAATTATTAAGACCATTAATCAAAATAAAAACTATCCTATCTCTCAAGTTGGAAAAAATTACACATAAATGCCAATTTTCATCGAAATCGGTTGACTTGGTGAAGAGTTAACTGGAAATAAAAATCAGGACACTGGATTTATTTATATAGTATAATAAGATGTTTGAGATATCCCCATGTCGTTATTCCTAGCTGATAACTGTTTGACATCTGTGGACCTGGTACCGGGGAGCGCCGAACTCACTCGGGGTTGCCGGCGTAGCTGAGCTGCGGCGGGCGCACCCCGAAGTGCACTATCTCCGGGTAGCGCTCCGGCTTCTCGGCGTGCTGGTCCCGGTCCAGCTGGTCCACGCGCAGCGAGCACGGCTTCATGCCGGGGTACGTCACCACCATGCCTGCGGGCACACACCACTCCGCGCTACCCTCCGCACGAGGGGAACAGTCAGGTGCGTGTCTCGGGGGAACCGGTCGACGAGCAGAGTGCGTCTGCGACGATGTCGTTGCGACGCACGCACCAGCGGCCAAAAGGAAAGTGAAGGAGCGCGGGGGGGGGGGGGGGGGGGGGTTACAGGTGCTTAGCGTAACATGCTAGTTGCAATGACCGGTACGGGAGACAGCAGTGATGCTACGGAATTCTCGTAATGCTGCTTGTGTTTGTCTGCTCTTGTTTTTTTTTTTTTTTTTTTAGTTTGAGAACATACCCGCATTCTTACTATTCTCAATTATTATCTCTCGTTCAATAAAAAAAGAAATACTAATTATTTATCTCTATCTAAATCTAATTAGCAAGAAGTTTCACTTCTGTTGCACGTGGACTCCACACACAAATTTTTTTTTTTTACTGTGTGTGGTGTGTGTTTACCCTGATAAGACCAAAATTTGCATTTCCTTGCTGATAAAATTCAATGAAAACATTACAGGTTATGTGATATGCACAAATTATTTTTAGAGTCATGGCCATGGTAACGTTTACAGTCTTCAATTTTTTGTTTTGATTGTAGGGTTTGAAAAGTTGTAAATATGGGATGGGTATTTGATACTATTCGCCCCAGGGGCACTTAGTTTCTCTCTACGGCTCTTTCCATCAGCGATATAGCAGCAAAAACAACCTCACACAAAGAAACTGTGTAAATACATACATAATGCAGGAAAGTCTCGTTTATCCGTCCCTTGCTGATCTGGATCTCCGGATAATCCAGGTCATATTTGTTGACACTTTATTTTATGTTCACATAAACATTTTTAAACTACGTTAGCAAGAACGAAACTATAAGTACGCCAATAATTCACTTTCTTTTTGACTCAATGCACCCTCTTTTATCGCATAATCGTCGCACGTGCATAATCGTCGCACCTATATTTTAGGGAGTCAAAATTTGGATAAAAAAAACACTTGCGTAATCGTTGCATGATGTTTTTGGTCCCGCTATTAGATTCCAAGCGCTTTGTGTGGGCATTTTTTTCCGTATAAAATGATGTATTTTCAAGTAGAAATCTAATATTTATTCGGACATTACTACTTACTTATTTAATTAATGGAAATACGAAGTTGTCTGATGTGCAAATTTTCTTTTAAAGACTTTTTAAACGTTATAATCTTTATCTGTTTATTTGCATCGCCACAGTGTACCGCTTACCAAAATGTAGCCAGCGCTCGTTGCAATCATTACTGTTTGGTTATGTTGCTTCCCGTATAGAGCGCGCACACGTAGCCGAATATCGATATCTCGCCGAATCTTGCAACGTGCGCTCTCTGTAGAGTGCTGAGTTAACTACATTTGATGGCTCGCACACACGTGGATGATAGTTATGCATTCGTTCAGGCTCGCATTTAGATTGCAGATATTGTTTTTCTATTTAAAGGTTTTTGTTGCATGACTTAAATAATTTAAATTGTTTGGTGTGCTCTTTTATACTTCACTTTTTAAATAAATGTACTTTCTATGAATAGGTTTTGCTTTTATGAATAACTAACTAATTAAAAATTATTTTTTCTCGCATAAACATTGCACCTCTAACTTTCAAACTTGATTTTAGTATAAAATGTGCGACAATTATACGAAAAAACACTGTATTTAAGGATTTTTTTTTTATCTATACTACCTAGATTTTCCGGATTTTTAATTGTCTGGATTGCCTTTGGTCCCAGTTAGTCCGATAAATGAGGTTTAAATGTACTTAACATTTTCCTTTTAGACAGTTAGGGATCGCTCATTTTTAAAAAGAAGAGATATAAAAACAATAAGGTCCATTATACTTTACTTCAATGAATATCGACAAACTGACCAACAAACAGAGGTAACATTGGTGAATAGTGATAAAACCAAATTAACATTGAAATGTAAGTCAATGCAAAGCATAACACCAACATGTCAGGCAAAATGTTAAATTAAAAGAAATTAACCCCAATCACATGTTTATTCCTTAAAAATTTTGTTTTTAGATCATAAATTTTTAGTTTGGGATTTTACTTAAAAACTCAAAAAAAAAAATTATAAACTACATTAAAAACCTAACTTAGTTTTATGTTGGTTTTTCTAAGTATGCATAAAGAAAAAGTCAATAACAGAAAATAGTATAGATAATACAAAACATAAATTTTTTTTAACAACTAGTCAGAAAATAAAACAATAATTAAAACCATAATATCTTGGCTCTAGACACTGCATAACACACAAATGTTTAACTTTACTATTTACTTCCATTTATTTAGAACTTTCTCTTGAAATAAGGAAAATTACAGAAGAATATTGAATGTTTACCATCATAACTCATCAATAAAGTATTGTTTCAGGAATACACTAGCTGATAACTCATGGGCATGGCTTTGCTCATGCAATTTCAGGGTACTGCTGATATCTTACCATTAAAGGAAATTTAATAAATTTATGCAATATATTCCAAACATATTTACTAACGAAATAGGCACTAAAACTTGTCAGGTGCGTTAAAAGATTTAATTCATAACAAAACCATTTAAGAATATTATTTTAAGTGGTTATGGGTAGGCTTTTTATATTTTTTGTATAGATTAAGTATCTGATTTTATAACTTCTGTTTTAATGTGTTTGAAGATATATTTTAAGCTTGATGCAATCAAATTTACCTTCTTTTCATTAAACAGTTAAAAAAAATTGTTTCATGTGCACCGACTCTTTTTAATTAAGTTTATGCAATCCTTAATTTATACTTGAATTTATTTTGGTTAAAGCTAAGCTTAGAATAATTTAATAATTTAACCTTATAACAAATATATACTTTAATTATTTTAAGATATTTGATACAATAACATATTTATTTAAAATGTAGAGTACAGATATAAAATTTATTATCTAACATATTAGTTATTTTTCAGTTCGCTTAGTATTAGGTACTTTAAAACAATCCACCAAATTTTTTATCCTACTCCTCTTTTCCCACATGTATGCCCATGTAAAAATTCAGAACTAAGTAAATATGGCAATATCCATTAAGCAAACAAATAACCAAACTAATGACTTTTTTCTATTAACCACAGATGTGAACCCCAAAATAATTATAATAAACTTGCATTAATATTAATTTTTAAATTTATCTTGCAATATTGATTTTATGTATTCCATAACTCTTTAATTTTTTGTATTTTTTTAATTAACTCTCGTTCCAACTTAAGGTGGGATATGTCGTAGAACGTTAATAAGTGAAAGTAGATTTAAGGTATGTTTATTAATAATTTCCAATATATTAAATTAAGTTTGATTTGATCTGAAGATTTTTTTTATGTTAAAAACATATTTAAAATATTTCACCCCTAAAGAAGCAAAACATTAGCACGCAGTATAAAAAATGTTGGTAGTTTTTGCATGTTTATAAATCATAAGGCATAACGTAAATCCCGCTTGATTCGCTTCAGAGATACAACTTTTGTAATTAAACAAATTGACCACTTTTTCAGTAACCCCTTTTGGTGTTTAATGTAAAAAAATTGTAACGGGAAAAAAATTTGTAATTAAATCAAAATAATAAAAGTTGTTCTTTCTCAGTTTCTCACATCCATCTTAATTTGTTTCGACATGTAATTTATTACCATAAAAAATTAACATGCCCAATTTCACTACCTTTGGTGTCAAAAAGTGGTAAAAGTACCCTATACATTATTAATTGTTTGAGCAATCATGCACAGTATCTTACATCCAACATTATTTACTATGGAGATATACATTTTTTATTATGACAACAAAACATACTCTTTTTTCACTTACTCTTAAAAGACAAAGTTCAATAAATGAAAAAAATATGCAATACGTAACTCTAGATGCAAGTTATTTTTTCTTAGTTTCTTACTTCTAGTTCTTATTATATTGGAAGTGTTCTTTTTTCGTTTTAAAAACCTACCTACCTACCCCTTAAGGTTTTAATTTCGCAAAATAGTAAAATTGTGGTCGGTAGTTTATGTATGCTTATTATTAAACCAACATATGCTTAGTTAAATTTGGAGTTCGGTTGATAGCATTCGTATGTTTATTATTGGTACCCAACTTCTATTCTTATGCTTGATTAGATTCAGAGATATAATTACTTATTTCGAAACTTAATTTATCCTTTTTGTACTCTTTAGGGATTGAATTTCGCAAAATGGTAAAATTGTGGTTGGTAGTATTCGTATGTTTATTATTGGTACCCAATTTCTATTCTTATGCTTGATTAGATCCAGAGATATAATTACTTATTTCAAAACCTAATTTACCCCTTTTTTACCCTTTAAGGGTTGAATTTCACAAAATGGTAAAATTATGGTTGGTAGTATTTGTATGTTTATTATAGGTGCCAATTTCTACTCTTATGCTTGATTAGACTCAGAGATATCATTAATCATCTTAAAATGGTTTTTACCCTTTTTTCACTCCCTTAGGGATGAAATTCTGTAATTATTATATACGAATAGCCTAATTTTTAAGTTAGATAGAGACATTAAAAAAAAATTTATCAAAATCAGTCACGTAGTTTTCGACTGATACTGGAACAGACAGACTAATGGACAAAGAGTTCTCAGTGATGTAAATAGCCATTTCCTATATTTTTTTCATAATTTCATCCAACGTACAGACATTATACCTTGTTTTATCATTAGTCTAGATTTTAAGTGTGACACCCCAAGTTGTTGAGAAAATTGCTTGAAAAGCAGTTTTAATTTATTTTGATGATAAAGATTACATTCATTCTTTTAATGACAAAATCTGCTTTTCTAAAACACCTACTTTAAAATAATACTTTAAATTTGGATTTATTATTATTATTATTTATAATTTTTAATAGGGGTATACTTTAAATAAGGATTTTTGTGTGACTTATCAGGGGATTCCCCATTAATTGACCAATATCACACTAATCAGTTATCACCCCACTAATTGTCCAATACGCACTAATTGGAATATTCCACTGATCTGGAGATACCTTATAAATCAGTCAATATGGGGTGTTTCTGTTTTTCTGACTTTCTGGTTTTCTGACAGGTTATTTCTGACTATTCAGACTTCTTTGATTAATCATGATTTTACCCTTGTTGTTTTTGATTCATCTGTGATTTCAAAGATTGATCAGGGTAGTACTGAGCCAATTTACAATAGGTTGTTTGATTTGATAGTAGTTTTGTTGATTTAACAAGGTAACATATATTTTGTTAATTATTTGGGGCAAATTTAAAGTAACAAGTGTTATTAAAACATTATTTTATTACAACCATAGAATTCCATAATTCTGTTTTAACAGTATTTAACATATTTTTAATGAATAATTAAATAGAATTTTATCACAGTATATAATACAGAATATTTATATATGTGAAATTATAGTGCCTTGTCTTTTTCAACTGTTTATTAATTGCAACAGTAAACAATAAATATTATTTAATTCTGATTATATTATTTGTAAATAAAACACAGGTGTCTGTATTTGAGTATACATACAATTCAGGAATATGTTGACAAGCATTAAAGCATTATTTTAAAGAGCATAGAATCTGATAAAAATGGAATCAAAATCAAAGAATCAAATTCAAAATATGAGGGAAAAAATTGGAATCAGTATCTGCATATATTTGGAACTCACCAACATTGTTTCACTTATTTTAAAATTTGTAGGTAATTACAAATATAAATATTTTTTACCTACTGAGTGTTTACCAAGTAAAATGCTTCATGGACTACTTGAAGATGACAGGAAAAAAAATTAGCATACCTTTGATTTCATCCGCGAAATTCTGCCACTCAAACTGTGGCATCTTCATGTAAAAATCCAGACTTGATTCTTCAAATAATGGTCCACTATTGTTCAATAAATACTGCATCACAACATTCATTGAGAGAATTTCCTTGCCATTATCTAAAACATAAAAAAAAAATTTAAAAAAAACATCAAAAAAGTTGAATACATTATTACATACTAGCAATGGGCCAGATCCAAATTTTTTTAAAAAATCTGAATCTCAAATGCAAATCCCAAAGAGTACCTTGAATATACCCCTTGAATCCAAATCTAAGTCACAAAGGTCAAAAATAAAATAATGCATAAAATAATAAATAAAAATATTAACTACTGTGTTGAAATATTCAACCCTTCAGATGTTTGTTTCAAAAAATAAATTTCCAGAATCAAAAAATATTGTAATTTTATTTATATAATAACAGTTAAATAACAATATCTTGGGGATTGGTAACAGGATAGGCATGAAAATAAACTGACCTAGAAACATTCAGAGGTTCTCAGTGTTGAAAATATTTAGTTAACTTTATTTCCTTTAATATATTTCTTGTTTTCTTAGAATCTTTTTCCTCGAATATTGAATCCTACAAATACTAAGGATTGGAGGGGATTTGACGATTTGATGATTTGTCTGGCCCATCCCTATTATACATAAACATAATGTTTTGTTTTTCCATATACACTTGTGATAAGTATACCATTAATACATGTACAAACTTTTACTACACATATAGTGTAATTTATTTTAAATTATAGTTTTTACACTCACAAATCTTTCTTTCACTTCTTGGAAAATTATTTAAATAAAATGCAACTTGTAATCATTCACATTCAAACAATACAAAACTATAGGGTATATTTTATACAGAATAATATATATTTGTTTGGTTTTATGTGCTAGCCAACAAATGAAGGCCATTAACAGAACGACACACATAAATAAAACGTATGAAACATAAACCAACAAACAAAACAGACAGACACAAAGAATCACTGCAAAAACAAACATGCAACATCAAACATACATACAGTGACAATAAATGTGACAACAAAACACATAGGCAAACACATAAATGTGAACAGTTTTTTAATTGTTTACAACTTTCCGAAAATTATGACAAGAATAAAATATACTTTTAAATTTTTACAAAAAAAAAAATGAAACTCAACTAGTATAGTAATAGTTTTAAAATATCTCTATGTTTAATTTTTTACAGCTTTCCAAAAATTATTACAAGAATACAAATATATATTTATTTTTATTTAAAAAAAAAAAACTAAAATGATTTTTAAAATATCTTTATGTTTATTTTCATTCCACTGAAAGGTTCTGGTTTGTAGCAGTGAGTATGAAAAATTTTAACACACCTATCAATTAAGCTATTCTGATTAATTATCAAACTGAAAGTGTCAATTATTCTATTATTGGAATTCTTTACCCAACCTGAGATATTGTAACTGAGCTGACAAAAAAAAATGACTAAAGAATTCATATTAGAAGTAGTTTAAAAAGTATCATACTCAAAAGGAATGACTAAAATATTTCATATATTAATCCATTTTTTTTTCTGAATACATTCTAGTATACTGGAGTTCATAGCTATTACTGAATTCCAGATTACAGAGCAGTAATTGATTAGTTGTACTACTGAAAGATTATCGACATACTGATGAAAATTAAGTTTAGTATCCAATATAACTCCTAGATCTTTTATATGTGGTTTAATGCCGTCACTTGCGATTTGACATGAGTAATTAAATGTTTTCTTGTGAAGTTAATACAAAATATTTTTCATAATTGACATACTATTGCCAAAGCACCATGTCTAAACAGCTGAAATAGCATGTTGAAGGGCTTTACAATTATCTGTACTACTTAAGGTTTTGTACAATTTCATGTCATCAGCACACAGTAATATCTTTGAATTTTTTATTGCACTTACATTATGTACTTATGAAGATACTGAAGAGAAGGGGAGACACCCCACGTATAAGGAAAGCTTGAAGATATGCAATACATTATACATCTGACTGAAAAGTATTTATTTCTGAGGTAATTAGAAAACCAGGCTACTTACTGCTTGTCAAAACCTAAACTGCATAATTTTTTAAAAATAATTAAGTTGTGTTGGCATGTTTAACTCATACCACAATAGAGACCATCAATTTGCTGACTGGAGGTTATACTTCTATAAAATCATTTAGTAACCAATCAAATTTGTTAGAGTGGATCTTCCAATTTGAAATATCAGGTTGTTTTACAGAAATGATATTTTTTAGATAAAAATTAATATGCCTATATATAATTTTTTTTGAAAACTTTTCAAAGGCTTCATAACAAAGAAATAGGTCTATAGGTTAACTTTTTTTTGCCCTTTTTTGAAAGATAGGTATCACAATTTAATTTTTCCATTTAAAGGAAAAAAAGTGATATTTCTTAGGCTAGTGTTGTAGATATGTGTTAAAAGTGGTGTGAATATGTTGATTAGACCTTCGATTATAAACTTAGGTTGTCATCAAATCCAGTGGTTTCATGCAAAGTGTTTGCCAAAAAGATTAGCTACAGTATTAGGATCTTGAATGAGTGTGTCATTCATTTGCTAGCAGGTTTAAATTTTTCCTATGACCATATTTTGCAAACTGAACATATTTCCAGAAACTGTTAGGGTTACTCTTTAGTTTATTATATTATGCCGGAAATTAGGAATTTCGACACGTTTTTTTTTCTTCTAATTTTATTCTAATTTTAAATTATTTTTGGAAATTTTATTTGCTCTATAATTTGGTTACTAAAGGGCGATTTACACTTTGTTAGTCTGGTGTACTCCCCTAAGTTAAACTTTGTGCCAGTAGTATAGAGCACCTTTCCCAGAGACGTATCTGATATTTTGCAGATCTAATACTTTGCTGGCAGCCAGCTTAAAATTTCCCTCGCTTACAGGCACGTCCCAGTCCTATAACGTTACTTCACTTCATGACTAAAACCGCCTACAGCAGCTCTGGACGAGCTGTTACCATTTCTCAGAGGCAAGCTGACCATAGCCTTTACTGTCACGAATACATATTAGGTTCACTCCCCTGGAAGCACGTCATGGATGCTTGTTCCCAACGTCGTTGCGTTTTCTGCCCCCCCCCCCCCCCTTACTCCACCCTCCCCTCACAGTTCTGAGAAATTCACCTTTGGAGCATTGCCCTGCCGTTAACCCCGCCAAGTGTTGGCCAGCATCAAGGACAACTCGCATAAAAAATATGTGTGCCAAGATGGACCACCCCGCGACACCTAGCGGCAAACTCGCTAACCGCCCAGCCAACTTACCCTGTAGGCCGCCAGAGTGTAGCACTAGTCTGCGCCCTTTAACCCTTGGTTTAAGCAGACGCATTGGGCGAGTCGATTCTTTTTATTTCAGACACCTCTCAACAGGTAGCGCTAAAGTCGGCCAGTGCTACCAACTTCGAGACATCCCCTCTTGGGGAACTTCGGGACCTTTCGGTCCGGACTCCCAGCCCCCTCCCCCCCAAAATGATTCAAGATTTACTTTTAATTACGAGACGCGGTTCTCTGCGGGACACTTTGTGTCGCGACTGCAGACGGTCCGTTTGATTATCGGCGAGTCGACGAGACACTGCAAGACTTCCATCCGGCCGCAACCGACTATGTAGTTGCCTAAATAAGGGATGCTATCCCTATAATCTTTTAGTCCGTCTGCGTAGTACAAAATGTAATAGTTTTTTTTTTCTTTTAAATTTTTTTTGAAATGAAGAAATCAACCACGCCCAGCCGCGTAATCGCGGGATCCAGTTCCTGGCGGGCGACCCATCAGTAAACAGAAGCCAACTCCCCTGTCTGGTGAGTGACGATCCACGACTTTCCCCAACCTCCCCTTAACTTTTCCAGGCATTTTCTGCCCCGTATACTGTCTGTGTACAAGTTCTAATCAGTTTTGATTCGGACTGTTCCAGACAGGGTCCGAGAGCCGGACGCCGAATTGGCATTTTCATCTCCCTTCCACAACAGGACACAAGCGCCCTGGCATCATGTTCCCACGTGATCTCTGGGAAACGAAGCCCAGACCTCCGGTGCTTCTGTATCTTTTGACCCTTTTCTGAACTTTCTTTAAATTACGTCGTCAGATGCAGTTAATTAGATAAACATAATTTCTGGACTTTAAGTACATACCTCAACTGGGATTATTTAGATATATATTTGTGTTTTTTTTTATTGGTTTATGTATTTTTAGTAAATGAAACTTTTGATAATTCCTGTACGGCCGGCCAATAATTTTTTTGAATATACCTGAGAGCTGTTTAAGAATGTAATTAATATTGTACGTTAATATTTTCTTGTATCTGTTATAAGTTTCCTCAGTATGGAGTAATTATATTTCAGACGGAATCACACCTTGTTTTTTTTTGTTCATTTCTAATAAACTGGTGAAACCTAAAGATCCACCTAGCAAGGCAAAGATGGTAATCAGACCGTGGTTTGCTGCTACAAAAATAATAGCAGTTAGCATGGTTTGAACCTTGCTACAATATCAGCATGTCATTTTTTTATCTGATTTTATTATTTGCTTAAACAGTTTTCTTTGAGAATAACAAATTGAGAATAATGATAATCATTGTTGTTTCTTATATATTTTATGAAAATGTTCGTTAGTTTTTATTAATTTAATTTTTTTTTTTTGAAAAACATATAAATATTTGCTATGGTATTTGGTCATGGGAATATAATAGTTGATCATTGTTTGTTTATTGCTAATTAAAATAAGGGTTGAAGATTGTTTGTTTATTGCTAATTAAATTAATGGTTGATGATTGTTTGTTTATTGCTAGTTAAAATAACGGTTGAAGATTGTTTGTTTATTGCTAATTAAAATAATGGTTGATGATTGTTTGTTTATTGCTAGTTAAAATAAGGGTTGAAGATTGTTTGTTTATTGCTAATTAAAATAATGGTTGATGATTGTTTGTTTATTGCTAGTAAAAATAAGTGTTGAAGATTGTTTGTTTATTGCTAATTAAAAATTCTACCATTTGGTTTTCATCATTCATTATATATCTGTCGCCAGTCAAATGATTTTAAAGCCAAATTTAATGAAAGATAGTCCTCTTTACTATAACTGCTTTATATTTTGTAATCACAAGAATATGGTTTGTGTAATTACTTAATTTTGCTTCTAAGAGTAATATATATGTAGGTATTCATTATGGTCTGCAACAGATAATTGAAAGGGGCACATAAATAGTACTAATTAATATACTGTATGTACAACATTTTGTATCAATTGTAATTTATACCTATATAGCTTCTAATTTATGGGGATAAAATTCATGTTTCAGGATTGGATGTGGAAAAATTTGAGTTAATAGCTATAAGGTCAACACCACTATGAGTGCAAGAGGTATTGTCATAATTTATATCACTGCAAAATATATTTTCTGGAAAACAGCGGGAGTTTAAGCAATGAATATTAAGCCACGTTTTAATTGAGCATATGATAGTATAATTTACTGAATTAATATTTTCAGAAAAAGAGGTTGCTTTGGTCCAAAGACCTCTTACATTTTGGTAATAAATATGAATATCATCCTTGTCTGGCAGCATTTTATTACACTCACTTCGTTTCAGGCACCTCCAACTGCATCATTAGGTTAATCCACAATATCACTGTCCGGTTTGTTTCTCTGCGCAGTGACATCATGAGTAAATAATTGGTAGTTTTACAGTCCGTAGAACCGACTAACGAGGCAAATAGTGGTCTCAAATACCGTATTATAATTCTGATCTTAATCTGTTTCTGCAACAGCCACAAGGAAAGATTAATAAAAGTCACACATTATTCAGTTTTTAATTTGACAACCTTGCGGTTTTTAACCTTTGATTCAGTTTTAATGTGAAGTATTATTTTGTTTTCTTGTACATCTGGGGCAAATCGTGAAAAAAAAAATTGATTTAATGCATGGCCGAACTGACTCGGCTGCCGTTCCGAGGTTCATATTTTTGCGGGCTCCAAGCTTAACTTGTATTTCTGCCGTCACTTGCTGTCGCCTTGTTCTACGGGCGTCGTCCGTGCACGGTGGCAAAACCATCCACGTCAGCGGGCGTCGACGTATCCGCGCTGACGCTGACGCTGCCCCGTGGATTGCTGACACTTGCTGACTGGTTCGTTGCGTCGGTGTGTGGCTTTACATGTGCTTTGTGTGACCGTTGGTTCGTGTGAATGCACCAAAGGGGTATTTCGCCCTTTCTTCGTGCCCTGACAGTAGGATTTTCTTTTTACTGTAAGAAGAATGTTGGTCTGCTATGGTTAATGCAAAAATAGCACAGTAACGAGTACCGTCAATTGATGATATCAAAGTTCGCAGTGCCGCATTCTCTTCTTCCATGTCCTTTACTTGATCAGCTAAAGCATCTGTTTTCTCTGCTGCAATTGTGAATTCAGATTTTACACTATCTTCAGGACTAGTTCCCACCATATTGATCACTTCTGCTTCAGAAATGATTGACTATTCTCAAGCGTTTGGCACGCATAATACATACACTCCTTAACATTTTGACAACTTATTTCCAAATGTAAGAAACACCACATCAAAAAAAAAAAAGTTCTCAATCTACCTTACAATCTATAGTATTCAACTTAATGAAATATACAGTTAAAATAATAAATACTTATTATATGGTGCATAATTTTTTTTTTAAATTTTTTTTTCTCCCCAGAAATAAAGTATCAGTACCTAAACCACATCACAATAGCACTTAAATCAAAGGTATAGAGTAATTCTATCTCTCGAAAATATGATTACTTTTTTTCTTAATGTTAATGATGTTATGAAGAAAGACTAAATAGAAAATATGTATCCATATTGAATATAAAATAAATAATTACTGTACTTTAAAAATAAGCTTTTATTTTAATAATGCATAGTTTTTGCATAACTATAATATGCAAAAATCTGAATTCTTGACACATTGTGATGTACGTATGAGGATAATTAAACGGATTACATAAGTGACTTTTTTTTAATTCAAACGCAATCTAATATTTAATGATATGGTTTAATTTTTTTTATTAATTGAATTGTACCCGGTGCAAAACAATTTTAATACTTGTTTAATACCCACAGTTGTACAATAATTATAACATGGTTGAATACGTACATAAGTGTCACGAATAAGTGATAGATATCTATCAAATATGATTGTTTTCAAATTCTATCTCATGTGTTCTGTAAGCAGGTATTCGAACATCAAGTGACGACATTGTGTGGGACCACAAGAGGTCGAGTGGAGGTGTCTTGCCTTGCAGGTCGCGCACGAAGCGAGGCATGAAGTGGAACTGAGGGCAGCCCAGGTCGTCGCCGTAGGCTCTGAAGTCCAGGTCGACCAGCTCCAACAGCTCCCGGAACAAGTAGTCGTCTGCGAGAAACAACAACAACAACACTCACAACAACACTGCTCCGAGACAGCCGGAGCAGCCGAGCACCTGTCCCACCACTCTCCATTCCGACAGCCATATTGCATTCGATACAATCACACGCCGTTGCAGTTTCGCACCGTTTGTCACGGGAAAAAATTCATAATTCTAAAATACGAAATAAAAAAGGGGGTTGTCTGTAAAGTTGGTTTATGGACAATGATTTTACGTGATAACATCATAAGAAAACATCGACGAAAAATTGCGTACTTTTTAATTTTCAAATATTATTTACAGTTCTTGCAAATTTAATTTAAATAATTTGGTTAAATATAATCACGAACAATTAATTAAAAAGCCCGTCCTAACCTTTTTGATATTATAGAAGATTTTCTCGCACGGTGGTCGGCCGGTTCTCGCACGCTCAGCTCAGGCGGAACGTGACAAATTTTTCGTGCGTGCAGCTGGCGTTCATCGATTTATAAGACGTCATCACGTCAACAAAATGAAATAACATAAACCCTCACAGAACAAGCCTAAATCAGCTGATGTCAAACGGTTAAACATCACGATGAACCTGAACAGGTGTTATGGACAACACAATGACGACAGCACAGACGAACGCGTTCAAACTGAAATGTTGTTTCGCTATCCGTAATACCTGTTTAGTATCACCTGTTTGTCTGTGTGTTGTCTCTTTTTACTGTTCTTGTCGCTGTCAGCCCACTCTGTCCATCTGTGCTGTGATATTGATATTTTCATGACTAATTCCTTCCACATCATTTTCTGTGCTGCCTATGTTTAAATTTTTGACAGTGACTAATTTAGGTTTGTTTTCTGTGTGTTTGCATGTTCATCCTTTTTGTCCGTTATTGAGATTTATTAAGACATACAGTGAAACCAGCAACAGTGTATGGGCAAAAAAATTCTCAAATCAATCTTCTCCCATGCAAGACCCATTCAAATAAAGTTACAATGATTAGACTCTGAAAAAACAGGACACAAAATTTTACAATGAATGAGATTAAAATGTATCTTGTAAATATTATTTTGGATAACAGTGAAAAAAAAATTTGGTTACAGGTTATTTTGGGGATTTATTCAATTAACAAAACTAATAATTCATATGCTCACATTTTGGCACAATATAAAATAGATACTTAAAATTTGTGATATAGTCTGATAAAATATATTTGATGCAAATTTTTATAGTAAATTTTCAGTCATTCAGTATAAAAAAATTCATGCTAATTCCAAAGTCAGTAGAAGTTATTTTACTATTAATCATGATTCAGGGAAATTTGCAGGACAGATATTACAGCTTTTAACAGTTACTTTTTCTTATCACCACACAATTAATAAAGAACACATATTTAATTATTAAAGGAGTACATATATATTTTTAAATTCAGGTATCCTATACCTAGAGATAAGATTTTATGGTTTTATTTTTAGGGAAAAATTTCATACAAGCTGTATTGTTATTGTATTTATTTAAATTATTTATTTATTTTATTTATTAAGACAGTGTATGATTCCTCACATACTACACTAAAATATTTCCTTATATGACTAAACATAGTACATGATGCATTATTACAATAAAATAATTAGCAATAAGCAGTCTAGAACATTACCATTTTTCAAAAATAGTTGCCAAAGCATTTCTGTGTTTGAAAAATCTACCATCAGTAAATATACAAATGAGCAATATATGTTCTATCAAACAAAGTAAAATCAATTTTTTATAAGTGACATTATGGTGCTCTATGGTGTATTAACCAGCATTGTTGTGTCATATGGTGTACTGACATTCTTGTTTTCAGAGTTATTTCAGTTTGATTGTAACTTACCCTAAAACTTGTCCCTGATTATAAAGTATTAAAATATTAAAACAATTGAATCATAAAACTTACAAAACAAATCCAGCTGACGGATGGTGAAGTTATCCGGAAGTTTTTCTTCTACATACAATATTGTGTACTCTATGTTAAACCGTATAACTTTGCAGGTAGGCAACATCGTAAGTGGATAATGAGACAGCATAGAGAATCCTTCGAAAATAAATTCATGACCATCGTGTTTGATTATCGTCGGTGTTTTGGTCTGCAAAAAAAAAAAATTACATTACAGTACGAAAACACTATGCAACTCTTCTATTGAGCAGCTAACAGAAGTTTAGACAGTTTTCCATACATGCACAGATGGCTCTGCACACAAGCTGTCTATAAATTCCTGGTATACAAATTTAAGGACGTTAACAGGGCATTTATTGAAGTTCCTAAAACCCTATTTTTTTTTCACCCGGTTATTTTTTAAATTATTTAACTAGCTTACTCCCGGCATGTGTTGCAATGCTTCTTGTATTTTTTTTTTAAGTTTGTACACACACACAAAGCATCTCTCTTTACCTCTTTACCTCTCTGTAACACTATATATCTCATAGTTAGAGACCTGCAAAATTCGCGGATTCATTCGGTGATAGGCTAGAATTCAAACACATATACCTCTTAGATAATTTTGCTATTGGCTTACTGTTCATCTGGACGAATCTCAACCAGTTATAAACCCTCAACCAAAGAAGGATCGAATCACAGACAAACCAGAGGTCAAGCATGCAAAATTTAATAGAGATCGGATGAATGATGATTTATCAAAGCAATGATGAAATTTTATCAAGAATAAATCAATTCTGCTTTAAGAACTGGTTTTATCGGAATCTTACCTAGACAGTACGGCATTACAAAGATTTCCCATCCAATATGGTCAAATGTTTCGTTCCTGCCAATAATAAGCTATACGTCATTTTTATTTATTTTTTTCTGGTTTAAGATGTTGCCTATAAACTTATTTTTCCATATAAAACTACGTATTTTTAAGTTGAAAACCATTATATGTTAGGATTGAAGCGTCAGGATCGCCGCTTCATTTGAAAACCGCGCGTCAGCGCGGGCGGCGGCTCGTCATCCCCTCCTTCCTTCCCCCTCCTAGTGTGTGCTTCCTTGCTCCCCGCCTCCCCTCCTCCGGTCGGCGCATGCGCGCTGCGCCGCACCTATGCTATAAAATCAGTTGCAAATAAATAATTTGGTCTTGTTTGTCTTGTCTCGACTAGCTGGTCTGGTCTAGTCTTAGTCTCTTTCGAGAACTCAAGTAGTTTTGTAATCCAGCATGTAGTCAGTCAGTTAGGCTTAAAATTGTACGACGTGCGCGACCTCGGGGGAAAGAAAATGTAAGTTGGAGTGAGGCGGTGGCCCTTGCCATAATGTAAGCGTTTGTAAATGTTTGTCTATTTTGGTTAATTTCCCTTTCGATCGCCACCTAGAAAAATTAGTAAATTACGTTTGGATTTAATTTAACTTAACTTAATTTAACTTAATTTTGTTGGTAACTGTTCTCCCCTGAGACGTCGACGTACATAAAACTTAACTTGATTAATTTGTTTCAAAATGTAACTTACGTCTGTAACGCAATGTAACGAGCTTTTTGTAGTAGGTTTTCCCTACTTATTGACAAGGTTGTAATTTTGCTGCTTTCAATGCGTCTACCTTGTGACGCCCCATTTTGATGGGACTGCGCAATGTTTCGCCGACGTAACTAGTTAAACTTAAAACGTAAATGGAAATCTGTTCTTTAACTTTTTGTGGCCTTGATTATGGCTCCTTCACTTAAAATGTTTGCTGTGTGTTAAGCACTTTAATAGATTTTGTGGACCACATTGGTTGTTGTTAAATAAGTAATCAATTTTGTTGTTTTTTTTTTGGCCTAATTAAAAGTTTATTAATGTTGAATACTGTTTTGTGTAACCAATACCTATCCTCAATCCTTGCCATGCTATGGCCTCCCACCCCGCCCTTATGCTTATAGGCATTACAGGATATTACCGGTTACTTATTTAACTAACCGAAATACGAAGTTGGTGATGTGTAAAGTTTCTTTCAACTAGGTTTTCAATCTTATAGTCTTCATCTGCAGCGCATTCATACTTGTTTAAGTTGATTACTGTATTGAGTGCGCTCGCAAGGTCCAATATCAATATCGATAGCTCGCCATTTGTATGCAACACACACACTCTGCCTCGTACAGAGTGAACTATATTGAATAGCCCACATTCTTACGTGGTTAGTCTGTACTACGATAATAGAATGGTGAGATTTCAACAAGAATAATTAAATTATGCTTTATGGATATGCTTTATCTAAATCTCACCTATACAGTGACCTTCCCCTTGTTTCGAAGGTCAAGTGTGCCAAGTTTCAACTCAATCAGATGAACGATGCATGTGCGTATAGAAGACGAACACACAAACATTAATTTTTATATATGTATAAGTAAAACTACACACAATACAAAAAAGATATTCTATTAGCAGCAAAGTTCCAATTTTCATATTTTAAAGCTAAAACCTTTACAGAGGTAATTTCCACATAAATAAAGTATGCATTATCCAATATTTACATTTATTTATTATCAAATAACTCGAGTGGCTCGTCAAAAAAAAAACATTAAAGTTTCATACCTTCCAGCAGAGTTACTGTTTATTTCCGACTTTACTGACTTGTAGGCTCCCTGACGAAAACCAGTGAAGTCCCGAAAATGTCATTAGTCCCTACATAAGCAGATAATGCTAAGGGAACAAAATCATTAACAAAAGTTAACGAGAACAAGGCAGAAGATCAAAAACTTACCAAAGATGCAAGAAATATAAATGTGAAATCTTTTAGAGCTGCATAACACCTGAAGGAAGATTAGAATGTTTTAAAATATTTCTTGGGGTTTAAAAGTTGTTCTTCCCAAACTGCACCAACAGAATTCTTTGAATCCCAACTGCATAGGGATGCACCATTGCTGCTGGTTGCAAGGCCAGATAGCCACTACTGTTACCATGATTTATTTGGATTATTAAGGCTCGGTTTCATGATATGCCAAGTTGATTTTTTTTATCATTACTTTTATTTGAGGGCTATTTCTAAATGTTTAACTCGACACATCCCTTTGCATCTCTGCCACAAACATTTTAAACAGATATCACTTAGTGTAATATTATAAGTGTAAAAAAGTGAGAAAGTCTTAATAGTTGTCATCACTTGCACTGCTTTTTACCCCCACAATACTGCACTGGGTCATCATAGAAGGACCCAAGTTTTGTAGACTTTTCCTCTGTGCACTGGTGTCCTCCGTGTATTTCCCTCTCCCCCCTCCATCACGCCTGCCGCCTCCAACTCTCCTTGTTTTAGTGGTTTGCGCTCGCGTGCTTGGTACGCCGCAAGAGTTTAAATGAGGTTGGGTCACTGGCCTCTGCCTTGCTACTGTGGCTCTTAGTGAGGCTGACATATTTAGGTGCAGCAATGTGCATGAGTTGAGAACAGTCATGGTGAAGTCTCCACTTTAGTTTGTGGTGGCCATACCCGGTCATGTAAGCTTAACTTTAAAATTAATTTGAGGGCTATGGATACAGATAAAAGAACCTATCAAATTTTTAATTTTTTTTTGGTCTTCTTTATCTGTATCAAAGATAACAGTTTTAATGTCATTTTAATTAGCTAAAATATGGACAATGATTAAGTATCATAATGTCTCACAATGTTAGGTTATTTAATAGTTTCTCAAAAGACAAAAGTTTCACATATTAAATCAAGAGCTGTAACCTTTTTGTACCCATTTTTTTTTTTTCCAATTTAGTCTACTAAGTTAAATGTGGCACTCCGCTTGTTTTTATGAATGCTCAATATTAATATTATGCATTGTTATTTTAAAACATTATTAAATGATGTTATAAATAGCGCCTACAGATTCTATGGTATCCTGGTACAGGATAGTGTTTGCTGTTCTTGGTGCAAGTCTGACAGCAGAAAACCAACATAATGGAACCCAGGACTGTAAACGGAACAGAGAAACAAGAACCGGGACCGACACATCACTAAAATGTTAAATTACACTTAGAAATATTTTAAATTCAAGCTTTACCCAACTCAATAGCAGAATGGGAAACTTTACAGAACGAATACTGGAAGGTATATACCAAGAAATTCGTCGGAGGGGATATAGTGATGCGATAGTGGTGTAAACTGTTTGCATTGTTGGTCGACGGATCGCAGCGTTTCATGTTGGTTTCTCCCGAATATATTCCGTGGCGAATGCCACATCTTTGTGCCTTCGCACTGCAACGACAAAGAGGTCCATCATTCATCTGAAACAATAACAGAAAATGTGGTTTATATTCTATTCATCTGTCACAGGAACCAATGCATCAACATTTTAAAATAAAGTAAAACAATGTGCACTGCTAAATCTAAATGAACTTGTTCACTGCGACACACAAACTTAGTACGGCCGGAAACTAAGAATAAAATTCCTAAGTTCAAACTTTGACACCATATTAAAGAAGTAATGTCCGAACTGGATGGTACTGAAATAAGTTTATCTTCTGATTACTGCCAGTTGTGTTCAGGATTGACATAGCTCATTAATCAGGAAACTGCAATATGTTTAAGACTTGGGAACACAACCTTGCATATTTCCAATTGACATGGACATAAGCTTTGGAGCATGATTTTCAACTTAAATAATAGCAAAGTTTCTTTTTAACACTATTCTAAGATCTAACACCAATGACTATTTTTCTTAAGTGGGAAATCCTATCTTCACCACATACTATCCACTTTTCAATGCAAAAAGGTCAGCCCAAAATTCCACATCTATACACTTTCTTCTTGGCTTGCATATGTCATGGGTAGCATCCACAAACCACTTGCGCATAGTACTGAAACAACTCACACACCAAAAGCCATCTCGAATTGATTCATAATGTAGAATCTGCAGATTTCATCCATTCCAATGGTATTAAAGGATTCAAAATCAAATGGAATCAAAGCTAGTTAGTTGTTGCTCTACAGCAAAATCTTGGAATTTGGAGTAATCAGATGATACCCCATGATTAGGGATCCGGGAAATTCGCGAAAATTGTTAAAACCATTTAAAATGTTGTTAAAAATATTAAATACACTATAAAAATGATTTAGTATGTTTTTTGAATCAAGAAATACTCGCGAATTTTTTAAAATTCGGTAGTACCCACGAATTTCTGTATCTATTCAAGATTATCCGCGAATTTTTCGGATCCATGACAGAAAAAAAAAGTTTGTGTGAGCGCGAGACGGTTGCTGTCTACTTATCCGTCAACAATATCGGGTTGCAATAGCCGGGTTGGCGGAAGTTGAGAAGAGCGTAGGGGGGAAGGCAGCGGCGGAAGATGAACAGTGAGTGTGTGACAGTGTAAAAGAGGAGCAAGCGTAGTGCCAGCTCGGTCCAGTCAGGTTTGAATAGTCGTAGGGTGTACATATATTCGAAACGTTCGTTTATATATGCGGATATGCCGCCCAAAATAAACATTGTCGAAAGAGTGAAACAGTTTTCCCAAGATGGAATGGTTAAATCTCAAAATATTATGATATATGGTTTTTGCAATAAAACAGTGGCGTGGGAAACTTCCGACGGTGTGAAGAAACACATACGAAGTAATGGTCACGCTGAAGCCGTCAAGAAAGGAAAACGACAGAAAACGATGTTTGAAGCTGTCGAAGGCGCCAAGGAAGCGAAGGTACGGTAGTGTTACACTATATAATGTTGGCATGCATTCATTATCTTTCACCAATATTGGAAATGTATATCACAGAACCATTAACAAATCCTTTTTATATTTTATTGTTTTATAAAAAAAAAGTACGTCACTTCAGGAACACAAGTAGCTACAGTAAACTCTCGGTTATCCAAACCCCGGAATATCCGGTTTTTGGGTTATCCGTGCATGAATTTAGATTAATTAATAGTTATTCTGAAGCTTTAAAAAAAATTACATCGCTCCGACGTACATATTTATTTTCTTGGCCGTTTAATATTTTTAACCACTCTGTCTCTGTGTCAGAAAGCTGTTTGGTCTAACCTTTGTGTCGTCCTCCCTTTCAGATGTCACATTTGTCACTCTTTAAACCCGAGGGGGATACCCTTACTTCTACTCCCCCACCCCCCTCCGTTGACTCTTCTGTTTGTTTGTTTCACGTGTTACTTTCTGCTCGGCCCAGCAACACGGCAGGCTCCTGGCGAGTGACGTGTCTGGCTGGCATTCGGCTGGAAGAATGGCCACGGGTTGGGAAAAATGGGGGGGGGGGGGGGGGGGGGGGGGGGACCTTGCCTGAATTTATGTGTGCATTGTCAGCACAATCTTATCTTGCGCAGTGTTAACTTTCTCTCTTCCAACAACTGTTGTAAATGACCGTGAACGAGCAACCTACGTGAAGGAAATCTTCACGAGTATATCACGACAGGTTTTCATGATGCAAACAATATCGTTTTTCTCTAGCGACAAGGAACTGTAAAGATTACCTTGCCGCCGAGTTGTAGGAAAAATAAATACAAGAAACAGTGGGAGTGCCGCGTCGCCAGCAGACGGAGAAAGACCACATGGCGAGGCAGTGCCCTATTTTTTTAAGCTGAGACACTAATTCGAGGTCGGCTCTTACCTTGAAACGAATTATGCTGTTTTTTATTTATTTTTAATCTTTTACAGGATTTCAATTATCCGGGCATCGACGGGTCACAATTAAAATGGATAATTGGGAGTTTATGATAAAGCTGCCAGCTACATAATTTTGCTACTCAGTGCTAAAGCACAGTTTAAATAAACCTGCATGTCCTTTTGTTAAAGCTTAGAAATGTATATTTCTGTTAAAAAAATATATCTATAAAAATACTAAGTCCATGTTTTACTTTTAGGTTGCTAAAATGGACTTCATCACATCGACAGTGGAAATGATGGTATCTGCAAACATACCACTTGAGAAAGCAGATCATCCAGCATTCAGGCAGTGGGTGAAAAAATAAATAGTTGGTGGTGGAGACCTGCCTAGCAGTGATACCTTACGCCGAGATTACCTGCCACAATTAGCCAAATTTAGAAAGGACGAAGTGGTTACAGCACTGAAAGAAAAGAGTGTTGCCATAATGTCAGATGAAACTACAGACAAGTTAGGGAGAGCAATTTATGTTGTTTTGCTCTCTACAGTTGAGCCTTGTGACTCTCAACAACAGTATGTTGCAGCTGTGACTTCATTAGAAGCTGTAAATGGCAGGACATGTGCTAGAGCTATTTCTGATGCCTTGCAAGATATGGAGGTTGGCTACGATCAGGTGGTGGCATTTGTAAGTGATGCAGCTTCTTACATGAAATCTTGTTTTGATGGTCTTTCCATATTGTTGCCTGATTCAGTTGTGCAAGTGCAGTGCTGGGCCCATAAAGTGAATCTTCTTGGAGTCCTCATGAAAAACAGTCTTTCAGAATCAAACCAAGTTGTAATATCTGTGAAGCAGATATTTTTAAATGCCAGGAAGAAGCGTTATGCTTTCCAGCAGTTTTTGCAACAGGAAGGCTCTAGTGCTGGATTTTTCCCTATTCCTGTTGTAACCAGATGGAACTCCTGGTTGACAGCAGTTGAATGGCTTTCTGATAACTGGGAGATCTTGTTTGCTTTTCTGCGGTCAGAGACAGCAAGGGAGAACAATTTCAATGGTGGTTCATCTCATCTACAGACCCTTGGCGAAGAGGATCTCGGCATGCTGCATGTACAATCACTCTTTTTGAAATCAGTCAGTTCCCTCATTAAACCATTCTTGATAAGCTTGGAAACTAATTCTAAGCCTATGGCTTCAGAAGTCTATCCAAAACTCCAGTTTGTGAGGAGGAGACTGCAAATTTTTGGTGAAGGTGTCTTCAGTGATGAAGTGAAGGAAAGTGCCAACAAGCTCAAGAGTCTCCACAAAGGAAAAACCAGCGAATTGTTAAAAAAAACAGCACAACAAATGTCGCTGAAGCTGGACAAATTAATGTCAGAGGATCCTGCTCGCAAGTACTTGCAACCAGTTGCAGAGTTGTTTCACAAGCAAAATATACTCACTCAGGATGTTACTAGCAACGAACTTAAAGTTCTTTTCTCAAAAGTTCCATCACTTAAAGACATAGAACTTGATCAGGGTGTACATGCATATACTGAACTCGCAGAGCTATTGAGAACACACACCAATCTTAGTGTATTTGAAGCACTAAATTCAATGCAAGATGACCACAGATCCTTTGTGGCAGGTGCTTTAAGAGCTATATGGATGCCTGTGTCAAATGTGGATTGTGAGCGCTTCTTCTCACAATTTTCTGGTGTTCTCACAAATAGGAGAACAAATCTAAGTCTAACCAACCTTGAACTTCTGTCTTCCTATGCATATGAAGCCTTTGCATGAGGTTCTGGAAGTTGTCATTTAAGTATACGTATTTACAAGAAATTAATCTTAAAAACACTAGTAGCTACTAGACATTTTACTTCAAAAACACATTATTTACTGATTACACGTGTGTATTCATTTTAAGTGTCTGCCTAAGCTACATTATTTTATTGATTTGCTTGTTAAAAATGTGAATTACCTTAATGTGCATGAACACTGGTTTAAAAATTGGTTTAAATTTTTTTTAAATTAATTTAAAATTATATATATATGTAAGCTTTTATGCAGCAAATTTAAACAGCCTTTTCAATTTATTTTGATCTTGTATACATTTGCTACTCAAGAAATTTGCATTTTACTCAAGAATATTGGTAATTTTACTCAAGAATTTTTGCTTTCCTCACTCAAGAAATTTGGCAGGTGCTATTCAAGAAATTCCCGGGTCCCTACCCATGATCTAGGCAGTAGCCCACTAACTGGGAAATGACCCACATAATATGAAATTCCTTTTTAATTGGGCAGTTACCAACTTATTAGTCGATTCCCGACTAATATGGCTAGTTTTATTAATTGAATTGAATTTTAATTGGTTTCTTTAGAATAAACTTGTGTTTTTACCAATTAATCAGGGTATAGAGAAAAATTACAGGAGTCTTGTTGGATTTAATATGAATTTTTTCCTATAACTAGGGTTTGTCAATAATACAATAATCAATAAATAATGAGTTTGCTTATTATGAAGATGGTGTTTTTGCAGTCATGTGTCTATCCAACTAATTGGAAATATTTTCAACTGTCATTGTTTCTCATTTGATGACTTACTTATTTAATTAACGGAAATACAAAGTTGTCTGATGTGTACATTTTTTTTAAAGACTTTTATAAACGTTATAACCTTTATCTGTACGTGTACGTCGCCGTGGTGTACCACTCACAAAAATGCAGCCAGCGTTAGTTGGCATTATTCATGTTTGTTTATGTTGCAACCCGTATAGAGCGCGCACGTAGCCGAATATCGATATCTTGCCGATAGCATGCAACACGCACTCTCTGTCTTGAGCTGAGTTTACTACATTTGATAGCCCGCACTCTTTCGTGGTAAGCATGTACTACAGTGATAGTTATGCGTTCGTTCAGGCTTGCATTCGGGTCACAGATTTTGTTTTTCTATTCAAAGTTGAAGAAATATTTTTGTTGCATGACTTATTAATTTAAATTGTTTGGTGTGCTTCTGTATACTCCACTTTTTAAATAAACATGCTTTCCATGTATGAATTGGTTTTGTTTTTATGATAAACTTTACCAAGCAAGAAATTTTTTTTTTCGCATAACAATTGCACCCTTACTTATTAAACTTGATTGTGGTATAAAATGTGCGACGATTATGCGATAAAACACGGTACTTTGTAGTTCCAGTGCACAATCACAATTAATATTATTTATAAAGATAATAATAATATTGGAACACACAAGCTCTTTGAAGATATAGCTGGAATAAGTGAACATACACAAAAATGTATTTTTTTCACCCTTAAACTGTACAGTATCATGTACTGATTATATAATTACTGTCATGGTAACCACATAAATCTGTAAAAAATTTCCCTGACTTTCCCATGACCAAAATTAACAATTCCCCTGATGAATTTTTGAAAATAATTTACCCCGTTTTGCAATTTTTCTGAAAGAAACAAATTCAATCCAGCCTTCACCAACCCTATAGCTGTACCAGTTCAAACACAACCTCGCATAAGTAGAGGCACTGGAAAATAGCGTTTATAATGGCTGTTCGTAGCGTTTATATTTTGCCATACAGCATTTATATAGCATTAATTTAGCATTAATTTTAATTCTTCTCCCAGTTTATGCAGATGTTGCAAGCTTTGCACACAAGTATGTTAGTGTCACTAACATAGAAATGGTGCGACTTGTATTGCTCTGCACGTGAATGCACGTATCAGATTTTGTCCGTCCCATAATGGTGTGTGTGTGTGTGTGTGTGTATATATAATATGTATGTGTGTGTATGTATGTATGTATATATATACAGGAAAGCTTCACTATAAAGAACATGAAGGGACCAAAAAATAGTTGAGTTTGTTATACTTCAGTTCTTTATACTGAAACATAAGCATTGTTATAAATATGTATACCGATAAACACATGAAACACCTTAAGTGTTTTAAGGTTCAGTATCTCAGTCATTAGTCTATGGCCGCTTGAAGAACCTGTTCACATACTCTCTGCTGATGCTTTGTCTATGGTCAGGAGACACATTGTAGGCAGAGCTGCCAACCTCAAATCACACCCATCAGTAATGACAATTATATGAAAAAAGTACGCGTAAATCATGCACAATAAATTTTTCCTGAGGAATTATGACACACACAAGAGAAAACAAAGGACAATAATATGCAAAAAAAAAAATGAAAAATGTAGGCCTATGTATATGAATACAATGAAAATTAATGAATCAAAGAAAAAAAAACTATTTGAACAATACAATCATCTGAATATGTAAGAAATGTCATTAATTTTACAGGAAATTTTCAACCTTCAATTCAAAGTATTCAAAGTTATACTTTTGAACAATTGTCTTTTTAATTGCTTCTTTTATCCTGGTTGGATAAGAACTGTCATAAACAAACAACAGAAGACAAACAAAAGAACTTGTAAACAATAACTCTGCGTTCGTTACTTTCGTTTTTTCAGATAAAAACTACGATATGAATTTATTGCTCGTCATGACTATAAAATGTTCCGCCTGTTTCTTTAATTCAATGTGCCCTCTACAGTCATTCCTTCCACCATGTGCAATCGAAAAGTCAAACGTGCATACATTACAAAACGCGTGGTGTTCCAAAACATTTGAAGACGACAAGCATGGCCATTCTTTTGAATAGTTAGGTCTTAGGTCGAAAGTTTTGAAGAATTACGTTCTTTTTTTTATCCCCCAGATACACGCTTCATTTCTACAACCGGCCGGTAGCCTACAACTCACGTAGTTTCGGTTTCCTACCACGTTCGTGCAACTTTGGATTCCTCTCAAAAATTGAAATTTAAAAAATTGAAGGGTGGAGTTAGGTTAGTCACAACATGCTTGTTTTCATTGATTTAGCGGCTGAAGTGGCGTTAATACCGAAACGCAAAACTTCGGAAATCTTCGGAAATTCTTGCAGGGAACCGAAACTACGTGAGTTGTAGGCTTCCCACAACCGGCACTGAAGAACACAACACTATTGAAAAAAGGAAAAAAATTTCACGTCTGTAGACACGACAAAAACAATATGGTGAAAAAAATGAATTTCAAGAAATAAATTAAAACAACACAGGTTAGCCAAAGTACTGTACAAAAATTATCGTGATGTAAGTAGCCAACAAACGAAAAGTCCGAGAATATGTACTATTTGTATCGTACAACGGACGTAATACCATTCCAATATTATTTCAAAACACGAGAATTAATCTACTCATGTCGACAGTACATGCGCACACATACTAGTTCCGTTATTGTTTTTGTTTACGTACACGCTGTTACGTTTGAATAAGAAAATTAAAAATAAAGTACAAGTTTTTGGATGGTAATTTTTTTCAAAATTTGCCTCAAGGTTGTTCGTTCAAGTGAATATTTTTGTTTCAGGAAGAAACGGACAGTCGTAAAATTCGTTAAGATGAAATAAAATTCAAGGTTATTATATACGTTTTTGGCGGGACCAAACAATGAGTTCGGTTAAGTGAAGTGTTCGTTTAACTGAAGTTCGTTGTACTGGTGCTTTCCTGTATATATATACACACACACACACACACACAGAGTTCTAACTGCATTGCACGCAAACGTGATACAGAAAACCGACTTTAATAACCTTACATTTATTGTGAATAGCAGCGCAATATTTTAGTTTCACAGATTACCGTTTGTTTTTCGGGTTAGGAAATTAGGAAAACACTAAGTATGTTCAACAAATGAGCGACAAAAGCATAGAGCTACATTGCTGCCATCTTTTTTTCCCGTTAAAGTTCTAACGAATTTGACTGAAGTAGATTTTCGTAATTTTTTTTTGTAGTTGCCAAATATAAGCTGCGTGTGTTGTAAACTTAAATTAATGCATTTTTATATTTTAGTTGTCATTTAATAGTAAATAATTTGATTGCTTGTGTTAATATCACACACGCACGCACACGTTGGCAAACATGGCCGCTTCAATGTTTTCACTTTCTTTCCCGTGAAAATATTCATGCACGTAAATAAATCATGCACGTAAATAAACGTCTCTCTTTAATCTTTAACATTTGTTTGGGTCGTACGTTACGTTTGCCGTTAACCAAGTTTCCGCGCGAGCCTATGCGTATTTAAATTATGTTTTGTGTTATTTACAAGATTCATAGATCGTGTAGATTGTTTACATGGCTCGCCATCGTCACCGTTTATTAGGTAATATTCAAACATGGTTAAGAAGATGCATAAAATAAAGAATGTTCTTTATTGTATGAGGTTAGGCCGTTAATAATAAGAAATGGTTTATTTAAAAATATTAGGTAAACCTAAAATTTACTGGAAATTTTAATATTAGTTGAAATTTTAATACTTCTAACAATGGGATTGTAGCGTTTATTTGTCAATAAACCATTTTGTCGCTTTTATTCGCGCCTATATTGTTTTTAAGATTTTCCAGTGCCTCTACGCATAAGCCATTTTGGTGTGTGTGACAAAGCACTAAAACACCATCTGGAAAAATGGTGTACCGGAACAAGACATTTCTCTGTCGAATTTCTGTCACTGAAAAAATTGCCACGGATTCCAGGTTTTAAAGGAAATTCCCTGACCAATTTCTAATTCCCTGACCAATTTCTAATTCCCTGACTTTACCTCGAAAGTAAAATTTAAATAAAAAAAAGTATACACACACAAGCAACAACACAGAACTTAGTTTGAAGTGAATTCACAGTCACCATCTGAAGACGTGTCGGCGTGGCTATCACCTTCCTCCACTCCCCCCTCCCTCTTGTTTGCTTGTGTCATCATCCCTTCCCCTTGCTCGCTTTTAACCACCCTCCAGGGTTCTCGCGCATGTGTAGTGTGCCCTAGGCTCGTGTATTTAGCCCCTGAGAGCCCTGCCTCCTTCTCATTTCGGTTCTGGACTTTGTTTAGATTTCTTAGTCAGTTCATTTACTCTATTAATATGTTACTCATTCGTTATGTTAATTCAAACTGCCATCAGTGTTTTTTTTTTGTTTTTTTGAAACTCATAGTTACACACACACACACACAACTCACATTATCTGGTCTCTATTCCAGCTTAGAGCCATTTTTTTTATTTATAATTCTTTTTTTGTGTCTGCGTTGCTATAACGCTCAGTCGGAGGTTGCTGGGTCAGGACCCAACTTGGCACACTACAAGATAAAGATAATACACGTACCCTCCACAAATACTGCCATTAAGTATTACATAAAATACTAGATTTCAGTGAGTTTCTACACACGTGTATTAAACATTTTGAGCGTACAGGTAACAGCATGACGGACTCACGTGTCCTGAACCAGGTCGACCGGACCATGCGAGAGTGTTCGATACATGGAACAACATGACGGACTCACGTGTCCTGAACCTGGTCGACCGGACTGCGCGAGAATGTACCATACCTCCCCCGGGTCGTTGAACCACAGCTCCGGATGCAGCCTGTACGGATGCTGGCTCTTGCGCCTCAGCTCCTCCATGGTGAACTCGTCCTCGTCCGTGGAGTTGCTGCTGGAGTCGCTGGAGTCGTCCTTCACTGGACAAGGCAGGCAGCCCGAGGTACCGGTCCGAGCTCCCCACAGACCGGCAGGAGAGGTTACAAAGCATGCGAGGAGGTTCCCAGCCTACATAACCTAGCGTCGATTCCCAAACATAAACAAGCACGTGCCTGAGATTACAAAGTACATGAAGAGGTTCCATGCCTACACACCTAACGTCGACTCCCAAATATAAACAAGCATACGCCTGCTCCTATATATATATATATATGAGATGAATTAGGGTATGTGTGCCTTCCACCTAGCAAGGGCCCATCACCAAAAATTTAAAAAAAATATAGCAGTCCAGTTTCCACAAACATAATCGTTTTCCTTTTTTTGTTATAAATCTACAGACACAAGATTTTTCTGATTTTATCTTCAGGCAAATTTTGCTTTTCACAGGAGATTTCTGTGTTATTAATTTTATTTTTTTATGATATTTGAACAAAAATTGATGCTAAAATGTTACAGCATAGTCTATAAAACAGTTTCATTTATACTAATTCTGATTTTTCAATATAATGATTTGAAATAAGCAAGCCTGTGTAAAGATAGCCTGTACAGGAAAATTTTCGGAACAAATAAAATTAATCTGTTAGGTATTTCTGTGTTTGAAAAATGTTATAAGGTCGTAATGCAAAAAATAAAAACTTTTTCCAATTTTTTTTTTATTAAATTGTGGTACAAACATCATGCTAAATAAATTACTTTCATTGAATTTAATATTTAAAAGATTAGGTGTTTGTCCTATTAAGAGTTAGATTTTGATTGCAAATGCTGATTAGTTTAATTTTTCAATTGCATTTCATACTTTTCGGTGTTATTTCAGTTTTATTGCAATTCACTGCATATTCTCGTCCCTATGTATGGCAACCATGCTCAGAGTATCTTGAATCTGTTAGACTTTTAGACATCGTAGGGATATAAAGGACGAGGACTTTTCACGAGAAGAAAACTCTAGAGAGATGGCCAATAAACTTTGCATGGAAAAGACATGATGTCCCAGCAATTGGGTTTCCCCCGTCACAGACTACATGGAGCCAGCTGTCTTCGAGACGCTAGACGCTATTCTCCAGCGATAATCCCTGGCCCATTCCGCAGCGGTGATACACAAACAAGGAGCAGTAAACAAATTAGTTATCATAGAGAGTGATACTCCAGTGACATATAAATACGTAGGAGAATAATTAGGTTAATATTCCAATTTGACCAATTTTAGTCTGATTTTTGTAATTGAATAACTACTCCGAATATGGATCCAACATATAGTATTTACTCGCATATAGGTCGCCATCGCGTATAGGTCGCACCCATAATTTGAGGTCTTGAATTTGGTATTTAAGATTCCCCCCATATAGGTCGCACTGGTAATTTAATGACGCGAACGGCCGGCGTGCCGTGCTCGAAAGAGTTAACGGGTACTGTAAAACTCCGCTACTACGAGAGCTGATAATGGCGTGATAAATTGTTGTAACAAGTACTCGTAATAACCGAATATTAAAAATTGAAGTCAAGTTAAATTCCTGACTTCTTAAAATATCTTAATTGTAGACTACAACTCGAAAACAGTGCTTTGTATTGAAAAATTGCACAGAATAAAAGTTGTAGTAAATTTAATTACGAATAAAAAAGGCCTGTTATGATTTTTTATATCTACAGCAGTTTTCGTTATGGGTTCCGATAAATACTCACGCTAAGTGAATTCACGTCACGCGAGTTCGGCTATGCTAGCCGGCTGGTTGTTGTTTTCGTTCAAAACGTGGCGAAAGAACTTGTGTGGATCAGGTAGAAAACATTCGGCTATAAACGAAAGATATAAGAACAATGCTATCCTGAAATGCTGTGACATGTTTTTGGAGTAGATAATCACAGCGACCGACCGACAGGATGTGCTTCCGCCCTTGCCGTCAGCAATGTTTATTTTGACAGCTCAAGCAATTATCTTTTCCACATCCCTTCACAGCGTAAAAAAAAAGAAGAAAACAAAACACGTTGAAATGCAGATGGAAAAGTAACTATGCAGTAAAATAAATATATTTACGGCCCTACTAAATTTTTCAATTCAATAAAATTTGAGGTATTAGTGATTTTTCAGCAGAAACTGCTATGTGACTAATAAACAAATTGTATCATAATAACTTAAACTTATAAAGTATTTATTAACGGCGAAGGACAGTCGTATAAGCCCATAAAAATATTTATTTTACCGAGAATGGACTATACAACCTGGTTTTTGCCGCACACGGTGTGGGAGGGGAGAAGGATGCTGACAGTTTCTCAAGCAGAAGGTTGAAACAAGGGAGGGAATGTGTTGAAATGTTAGTTGGTAAAGGGGGGAGGGTGTTTTTACATGGTTTGTGGCTCTGGAAGGGATGAGCCTTGAAGAATTAGCAGGGGATGGGAGAGGTAAGCGTCACGTCACGTATGACGCCAAGCCGCCGCTACCGCCAGCCTGGCCGGACAAGTTTCTTATGCCAGCTGAGACGGCTTTTCGTGCGATAGTGGACGCGCCGAGCTCGGCTAGACACTGCCGCGTGGACAGTCTGGAGGGGTGGTATCTATTTTTAGCCGTCTTTTGTATGCCTGCCTTCTTACAGTACAGCTCCTGCCAAGATAAACGTGAACACATAGCGCCCAACAAAGTGTAACAGACTTGTTTTTCAGCCGATTTTACTCAAATTTTCGACTTTCTCTGCTCAAATTTTTCACAGTTTCTCAAAAAACGGTCGTATAATCGGAATGGACGCATCAGAGGGGTGTCGCATCGGCGGGATTCTACTGTTTGCAAAAAAAAAATTCCTGAAAAATTTTAAAAAATTTTTCTTCACATATAGGTCACAGTTCATTTTTTCCCCATCAAATCTGGTAAAATTGCAGCGACCTATATGCGAGTAAATACGGTAATTCACTTTTTTTTTCTCTTTAAATGAAAACATTTCCTACAGTTATATCTGTTTTCAAAGGAATACCAACTTTTCAACAAAAAAAATTCTCATTGACAAAACTGGGCTCTCTATCACTACTCCACTAAAAACACAGATTTTCACATTTTTGTCAGATAGATCTCTATTCGGGGTAACTATTAAATTCTAAATTTAGTGTGTAACTAAGCAACATAGTGAAAGACATTATGTGTATGTCACTGAATGTAACAGCCCTAATATCACCCACCCATAACATATAGTTTTTTTTTTACCTTATTAATAAAAGAAAATAAGACAAACAAAATATGTAAGTTCACTAATAATGCTGCGTTTTGATGGCATCAACATTAATAATTTAAGAGTAAAAACCTATCCTCTCACATGCATGTTAAATTGTAAAACATATGTACATCATTTAAAAAAATGGTAGAAGATTTAACAAAAGGATTAAATCACTGAAATCTTGGCTTTAAAAAAAAGTTTGGCCTTGTTTAAAGTTCAAGTCAGTCTTCTATAATTTTTTAAATCTTACTAACATGAGCCAGCTTTTAAAATAACCTGCTAAGTTTGCAAACCTTTTTTACGCACACACAATATGAATAGTATAAGGTACCCAATTATTAATTTTTGCCTCATGAGCCACACAGAGAAATTTTTTTCCTCTAAAAGTAGAGAATCTTTTGTTTTATTTTGAAATGATATTAATAGTAGGGTTATTAAGGATTGCATGAAAAAAATTACAGTATTATAATATGTAAATTTATAGCCACAGTAAATACTATAGTGCCTTATTTTGTGCAGAATGGGGATTTTAAAACATTTGGGGAAAAAATGCCTATAAATTAAAAGCTTGGACACATTTTTTGTTTGATTTAGTACCATTATTAACTGGCCTATCAACTTTCTCTGCTTGATGTTGAGTTCTGGAATGCTCTGTTTAGTATGCAATATAGTATCAATATTTATGAGTTTATAGAACTTAACAAAAAAAGAAGATACACTCTTTTTACAATAAGTTGAGAAAGGTGAGACTTTTTTTGAATTGTCGTAAGAAACATTTAGGTACACTTTGACTCATTATTGTCACCAGACTAACTAATCAAGTATAAATATTTATTTTGTACATTTTATACGAATATACACCTACCAAAGTCTAAACATCCACTGAACACCTGACAAAAATATATCACTAGATCTTGTACAGTGTGTATGTAGTAGGAGGTTTTTTTTCCTGCAATGCCTGCATTGTATGAAAGGAGTGAACAGTTTTTTTATCTCATTTTTACCTCAACTGAGTAAAAATTTTTTTGTTACCTTCGGGGAAGAAATAATTGCCTGAGCTGTCAAGTACAAAAGAAAACATCGCCCGCCACGGCAAACACGTGACTCGGTAACGGTTGGAGGGGGGAGGGAGGGTGCATCTGGTCTTCGGTCTTCGCTGCCTTTCTGCCCCGGAACAAAACAAAACGCTGACAGTTCTTACACATTTTTAATGGCATGAGTGTTTCTCTGCTCGATAAAAACCAGAATTTAGCTGAGACACAGTGGATGTTATTTATGGTCCAAACAATAGCATTGAATCTAGCTTTTAACCAATTCTGCTCTTAGACAAAAACCTTTAAAAATTTGTAATTTTCCTCGAAGATGAAGACAAAGATTTGATTTGACTTAGAATTTCCGAAGCTTTGCACACCCATAAGAGGTTTTGAATCTCAAAAACACTTGTACATGTAAGTATTATGTATTATGCTTAATTGGGAGGACTGAAGAAGATTTGTCTTTTTCCTCCAAAAATTTAGCACCGAGGCTAATTATAACAAGGTGTACGCTGATTTTTTTGTAGCCACTTTTTCTTTACATTTTCACGTCTTTTAACAATTAATTTAAAAACAAATGAAGTCAATATGCACCGTTAATTTCATGCTTGCGACCTTTACTACTGTAAATTAGAGACTTGTTGGGGACTTCAGTGTGTTTCGCGACCCCAGGACAAACCATCGCAGAACCGCCTACAGACCTCTCGTCAGCCCACCTGCGTGCTTCGAGTGCTTCTTGGGCTTGATGCCTGGAGCCTCCGGTGCCACTTGCCCCGCACGCACCTTCTCCGCCCGCAAGACCAGCCTTTCCTGGAACTCCTCGCAGAGCTTGATCAGCAGCGGCGTGGCTTCTTTCACGGTGTGGTTGCTGCGGCCACACCACACACGCTACAGGCTGCACACATGTGGTAAACCTTACAGGCTACACACATCTGGTAAACCTTACAGGCTACACACATGGTTAATTTGTGCCAACTGCTTTGAATTATTTTTTTGTATTAAATACTTTATACTTGTAAACCAACTCAAGAAGGTAAATTTTAAGGAATTATGTTCTTTAGAACATTGTAAAGAACTGTTTAGCAACCAGACAGATAGGACATGTCTAGTTTTCCGTCGTGCTGGTAGCGAATGTTTCGTCGGAACAGTCATTTGAATAATGTGAAACAGACCCTGACAGTTCATTTGTCAATCAGTGATAGTAACTATTTTAAGTGTTACTAAATTCTACTATTTTAGTTATGTGAAAGAAATCCTTCGATGTCGTCTTGCTGAGTTATAGCAGATTTCGTCAAGTTCATCGAGGTTTTCCTGAACTGAACAAATGGCTAAAGAAGAACTAGTTATTTAAAGTCAACAGTTGAAGACAATGAGTGACTTTCCTTGTCATCGATAGTTAATCGCTATAACTAATTTAGTTTCTACGAACTTGTGTTTAAGGAAGAAATAGTGACGACGGCGTGTTAAAACTGAACTGTGGTGTAAGCGCCACGCTATTCAAGAGATGCTGCAGTGTCATGAAAGGATTCGCCGTCCTTGTTCCGGTGACACACAGAAGCTGAGTTCTGCAGACTTACGAAACATGATGGCAACAGCAGATCCGGAATACAGAATCAGTACACTGGTTCCAGGATCCTCTACAAAGTTAGGCAGTTTGTATAAATGTAATGAGATGTTTTTGCTAGGATCTGACAAAGACTTTTTAAAGGCATTTTACTAAGTGAAAGACAAGGTACGTAAAGATGTTTTCAAGTCATAATAGTGTTAGATGTTCATGTTTCGTAGCATCCAAAAGAGTCACTTGTGCTTAGACTGTGGACACCTTTATTAGACACCTTTATTCATTTCCGATCTGATTGATAATCATTAATGTTAGTTTACTTTCATTTAGTCTTTAGCTCTACCTTTGCACCAAGGTCATATTCACGATAAGAGTTCTCTTGATTATTGCTCAAAGACTTAAGTTTTAGCATTAGTGCAATCTTTTATTATCTTGTTGACTTATAGACACTTCAATTTTGTGTTGGAAGTGTGAAGTAAACTGATTTAAGATTAACCTCACACACACACTGTTGAACTGTTTGTATAGATTATTAATATTATTATGTACTGGAAGGATTAAGATGATAGGCTTTGAAATATCTTTGAATATCTTAAGTCCTGTTGAACTGCGAACTGTACTAATAGTGTCAAATTATTGAAAATATTGTGTGAAACCTATTTTCTTTGGAGAAAATACACAATTTGTTACTACAGTTGGTTACACTCAGTGTTCGAGTTACTAAAGCTCGGCATCTAAATTAGTTTCATATAAGTGAGGAGGTGCCCAGTATTAAAGATACACATAATCAATATTCTGAAGTTGGAGATTCTGTCAGTTTAGGTATAGTCCATAAGAAGTTGATGATGGCATAGTATAATTATTTGTGACAGCAACGATTAAGTTCATTAGCTGGATAGTTAGTTTTTTAAAACTGTTTGTTGGTGCAAGTGTTCAGTGACTTTAAAAAACTACCATTTGTATATATTTCTCATTTGTTTGTGCTTGGAGCGTGGACATGACACAGTGTTTTTCTTTTTTTTTTTTTTTTTTTTTTTGTTTGTTTGGTGGACGCGGACGAAAACTTTCTCCTAGCTTGTGTGTCCAACAAAAGACAGTAAAAATTATGATGGCCTCCTAGGCACAATTTTGGTGCTGGGCGCTGCTAGAATTCACCAGTTTTCGGGTGGATTCTTTAACTTCCGTCGCCACGGAATATTTTGGTCCCGCAGTCAGCAGGGTTGAAGAGTGTTACCGTATTTGCTCGCGTAAAGGCCCCGCCCGCGTATACGCTCCCCCTCCTTGTTTTGTTAACATTTTTGAGAAAAAATTTAAAAACGTGTTTTTCTGGGTTTATCTGAGGGCAGGGCAGCTTGGCATGCATCAAACAGCAAGCCATGTATTGTTAGCGGCTGGAGGTGATTTTGTAAGCGGCAGTGATACAGAGACTGGTATTATAGTTTGTCCGCTCTCAGTAGGACCGTCGTGAGGCGTGACAGACGTACGCAGTTAGTCGTATCTCAGACGACATAAAGATAAAGAAAGCTGGACTTGCGCGCTTGTGTTGATGTGCAGTGTTGTCGGTGAAGAAGAGGGGAAGTGAAGGAGGAAGGGAAGTGGGTGGAGCTGGTATTTCTAAGACTTCTTTGTCTGGTTGGCTGGCTAGCTGGCAGGAGGGAGGTTAAGCCACGCCTCTGCCTCTCTCTCCCCCCCTGCCACAGCGCTGCCTCTCTCCCCTGCGGACTCCTGCCTCCCTCTCCCTCCTGCCACGTAGCTGCCTCCCCCACCCTCCCTAATTAGAACAAAGATGCACGACTTGCCAGTCGTTCCGCCAGCTGTTTCATTTAATCAAAATTTAATTGGTGTTTAAATAAGTGGTGGCGGTATTTCATTTTTCTTTTATTAAATGTTAGTTTTTCATACCTAAAAAAAAGAATATTCTTTTTTTTTTGCATATAGGCCCCCTCCCCTTTTTTGGAGTCGAAAATTTGAAGAAAAAAAAAGGGGGGGGGGGCCCTTATGCGAGTAAATACGGTAGCCAGCGGTGGGACTCACGTCTCGCAGGCGGCGTAGAAGAGGTCGGCCGGGGCAGCGCGGGTCCACACCTTCTTTTCCGCCTCCAGTATCTCCTCGGGCGTCATCTTGGCCAGTAGCTCCAGCCGCTCGCGCATCTCCTGGCTCGTGGCGCAGTAGCTCTGCCTGCCGACACGTCACACGCACGCACACTTCCACCACACTCTGTCTGCAACTGTCCGGGCACATGCTCACCAGCAGTGGCGTAGCCAGGATTTGTGCATGGGGGGGTGTTAAAAGCATGCCCCCCCCCTCCCCCCCCACGCCCCGTATTAAAGTGGGGGGTCCGAGGGTCCTCCCCGGGAAAATTTGGATTTTAAGGTGTAAAATAGTGCTACATATTTTACCAGTTTTCGGTACTTATAATTTAAATGTTGTAATGGTGAAAATTTCATTTATTTTAATATGAAATTTGTTTGAGTGATGAATAAGAAATTAATTAAAGATTTGGAGGTGGGGGGGGGGGGGTTTGAACCCCTGAACCCCCCCCCCCGCCCCCCGCCTGGCTAAGCACCTGCTCACCAGAGTACACCGTGAATTGCGAAAAAACCGAGAAGTACGTCAGAACACTGCATGACACTGAGATGCAAGCTATACCAAGGAATCAAGTAGCATTTAACCAAAAATAAATTCAAATAACAAAAAAAAAAGTAATCTCTTAATGTTTGATATTCAACGAACGTCACCATCTACAGAACAGAAACTTGAACCAAAGTGCACGGATCAGAAAAATTTATTCAATTTGTTTTATTGTGCATCTCTTATTGAATCAAATCTTAACCATTGATGTTTGTTAATTTATTTTTATTGTTCTGAATGTATCTGTTTTAGATCAATTTATTAAAAATTATTTTAACATAAAAATGCAGCATATTAATTTTACCCCTATTTTGGTGGTGTATTACAAAACAGCTTTCATGAAAATAAAAACAATAACACCGAAATCCTCTGTTTTAGAAATGAAATTGAACTAAAAATAAAACAACAAAATCTTATCTTTAGTAATGGCGCCTTACTCTAGTGCGTCGTTGAGGTTACACATCAAAACTTTCAGTACATACCTAATTAATAAAATTAGGATAATCACTCAACATATACCTAACTGACTAAAAATTTCAATCACGTGAGAAGCCTTACACAGAAAATTGTGCTTTGCCAAAAATTAATATCTTCCATGAAAACAACCAGCGGAGTTATAAAATTTCTAAAGAACCATCCATACCAGTGGCCATGGAGGTTACCAAAGAATCTCGACAGGATACTTGCAATGTAGTACACCGTTTAAGCATTGTCTTTAAATCAAGAAAGTGTTAAGTTAAGGGACCTCTTACTGGAAAGTGTATTTTGCAAAATATTCAGGGCGAGTTGTATGTCATGAGAAATTAGTGCGGCAGTCAACATTAATAACTCTCAAAAGTTGATTCTAAATGTTCACATTACCACATAAAGTCACGTTACCCAGAAATATGATACAAAGGTGTGATAATACAGTGAAATAAGTATATATTAAATAACTCTAGTACGTATTAATTTTTATCATTTGAATTGTTTAATCTGCTACCAGCTTAGTGTGTGTAGCTGGTTAGTCGGCCAATCTCTACATGTAAAAAATAAATATGAATAAATATGCACTGAACAGTGACTAAATTTAAGTATTTTAAGTGAGCACAATTTTCAACATCAGAATAAGAAAAAATTCACTAACTGTTACACTACAGTAGCTTATGATGAGTTGAAGTGATAAAATATAAGGTGAGCTACATTTTGAGTTACAACTTATATTTTATGTTTTTATTCCAATATTTTTCTGATAATCACGTCCCTTGTGTTTTGTAAGTAAACTTCTAAGAATGTCTAAAGCACTGTAATTCATGTTTTTAACTTTGAGGGAGCCGCCCGGCTGTCCCACATGCTCTACAAGTGTGTAGAGCACATGCTCTACAAGTGTGTAGAGCAACCCTGGCCCACATGACGTGCCTCTTCCCCTCTGCACGCTAGGCACCACACGGGCGTACAGCATGAGCGTCTGTGATGTGCCTCTATGACACACGAAAATAATAATCCTAACAACAAAACTAAGATTCGTGTCATGAAGACAGTGTTACATTCATGCTATACTGTACAGCACGTCACTACAGTGAAAAACCTAAAACAAAATAAAAATTAAATAATTTCTACCATTTAAACTTTTCTTTTCCAAAAGTTGTGACTAATGATTACCAACAGAATGTCTACAAATACCTGGCGAACAAATTTTTGTAACTCTCAGAATCTTCGGATAAAATATTCTTTCAACTGTGCTCTATACCACAGAATGATTTTTTACTTATAATAAGTAGAATTAACCATAACACAAAATGGAATTTTTTTTTTCACAGGAATATGTACATAAAAACTTTTCAGAGATAATTGACACGTAATTTAAATATTTGTGTCTGATGTGTGACTGACTGTAACTGAAGGAATGCATCAAAATAAAAATGACAGCAAAAGACTTCTGGAAATTAAAGTTTCGTGACTTCCAGAATCATCAGTGTTTCATTTTGGGGCTTTTTCAAGACTTTCGTCAACAGTCCTTCAGTTAAGCTACTTTGTCCATAGTTTTGTGACCTATGGAAACCCTGATTTACAAAGGCAATACTAAATAACAGTAGGGCATACCTCCACTTCTTCAACAGCATTTCCCGTTCCGTGTCAGCCGCCTTCATCCTAGCAGCGGAGCTGGCCGAATGCTTGCTGCTTCTGGGCGCGGCCAAGTGGCTGCCGGCCCGGTGAGACCTGAGCCTGTGGCCTGCTGTGTCGTCCGATCCATCTCTCTTGTCTCCCGCCTGGCCCTGGCTGTCTCTACCAGGAGAGGCGGGGCTGGCCCTACCACCATCGCACTGTGCTGTGTTTGCTTTAGGTGACACCCTGCCGCCCTCAGCTTCACACCTGCTGTCGCTTTGGCTTGTGTGCACGCTTCTCTTTTCACTTCCTCTCCTCGCAAACACCCTCTCGTGTTCCCACTGCCTGCTACTTCTACTTTGTACTACCATTCCACTTCTGCTCCGGCTGCCACTCCTTCTTCTACTGCTCATCCTGCTACTACTTCTTCTCCTACTACCACTTCTACGTCTTCTGCTCCCACTTCTATTTCTGCTTCTTCGTCTTCTGCTAACACTTCTTCTTCTGCTACCACTTCTTCTTCTGCTACCACTTCTTCTTCTGCTAACACTTCTTCTTCTGCTACTACCTCTTCTTCTGCTACTACTTCTTCTTCTGCTACTACTTCTTCTTCTGCTACTACTTCTTCTTCTGCTACTACTTCTTCTTCTACTACTACTTCTATTTCTTCTGCTAACACTACTACATCTGCTTTCACTTCTCTTCCCCCTACTGCTTCTACTCATCTTGCTATCTTTTCTCATGATACTGACACTCATTTCCCTGCTCTCTCTCTCCCCACTGCATCTTCGTTTGGTGTGTGGGCTTGTGTTCCGACAATCACTCATGCTTCCCTTACTATACTTGTCAGCCCTTTCCATCCCCGTCTGCTGAACAGGCACTGAATCATGACTCTTGTGGTAGAAGTGTTCCGAAACTCTTGAGCTGCTGGCGCTAGACTCTTTAACGTGGCTTTCTTTGTAACTCACCCTGTAATCGTACTTGAGTGAGTGAGGGACTGCCATCACACTGCCGATACTCTCACCCACGGGAGCACCGACAGGAAACTGGGGTGGGAAACCGCTGCAGGTCATGTTTCCTCGGAAAGGACCCGCCACGTTGACGGCCGGCTGAACCGGATGGAACGGCGTCCCTGCGGGCACGGACACGTACCGTGCTGGTTCCGGGAAGCAGTTGGCGGGCATCTGCGACGGGTCTCTCACGGGGAAGTGGGGGGCCGGTCCGAACGGTGTCTGCTGGAACTGCGGCATCTCCACGGGAGCGTAGCAGAACGGTTGCGCGTGCTGCGGTATCGGCCCCACTGCTGGAACACCGAGGTTCGCCACAGGTTTCGGGAAACTACTGTAATACTGCGGTTGCGCGCGGGGGTCAGTCAAACCCGGCTTCACGTTCACGTGGCACGCGGGCGGCGGCACGGGGGGGAGACAGGGCGGGGCCCCCGGCGGTACCATGGGCACCGGCATCGCGGTTGCCGGCACCGTGGGTAATGGCGGCGGGGGAGCCGTGAACCTCGGGATGTGCATCCTCGGCGACCAGGCGCCCTGCGGCAGCACACAGCTGGAAACAACATACAAAAAAAAAAGCTCAACACAGACAACTACACAGATGCAAAGTTACATGAATGAAGGTAATTGTGCCAAAGTACAGATTGGCGGACACCTGAGAGAACATGATTTCATGGTGCACCCCGCTTGCTATTTGTGTAGCACATCATGCTGAGGGTTCAGGGATGCTGAAATTTCTAAAAGTATCAGCCCCTTAAAACTTTTTTTTTTATATACAGGAAAGTTATCAACAAAACTACCAATTTTATCTCATTTTCAAGAACACGAAAATGAAAACAAAATACAGTTCAATAACACTATAACAAAAATTTACAAAAAATACTGAAACAACTTCAAACATCATGTAAGGACTGGAGATAGTTTTTTTTTTTTGTCTTTCCATGTTTGGTTTTGAGGAGTTCACTGGAAGGAAGGAAGGGGGAAGGGGCAGTATCCACTCCATTGCTCGTCCCACAGGACTGCCACTGACTTGATTTGCCTTTTGAGCCAATTCTACATAGAAGCATACCAATACATATTTTTTTTAAATCAAACCTACAGACACAAAGTTTATCAGATCTGCTCTGATGAAAGCAAGGAAACTCTATTCTGGTGACACTGCTCTCTGTATTTGACTCCGAGTGGACCACCCTCCTAGCCCCGAGGTGTGTGAGTCCACCTCCTGCGATCACCGCTCCTTTATTGTCGCCCGGCAGTCCTCGAAGCAGGGCTCTCGGCTCTCTGCTCTGGCTCCGAGTTCGCTCGCGGGCGACGACCCAAGGAGGACACACGAGGGCAGGTGATGGTTACGACCCTGGGTTTGCTTCAGAGTAGTTTTTTGGGTGTGCCATTGTCTCTCGTGCTCTTAACAGCTTGGGGCAGTGCGTCTGCGGTTGGACCAAGCGACAAGTGTCTTTACCTACTGTCTACTTCTTTTCGGGTTGGCCCCTCAGTAATCATGTCTGGCATTAATAGAGTTGTTAGTGATCAGATTGGCAAGACTGCTTGTATGCCAAATGACTGCATTCCCAATTCGAGATATAGTGATTAACTTCGCTACTGCCCAGAGTCTTTCGGGGTTTTTTCTTTTAGTTGGGGCTTCCGAAGGCGACTTAGTTTAGGGTGGTAGTTTTGTAGGCCACAATGTGTTTGTTTTATGAATTTATCCCCTACTTGATCCGTCTGCCCTTTTCCTTTTGACTGTGGTCAGTGGTGGCATTTTTGATGTTTAAAACAAGTTTAACTGGACTTTGTTGTATCCACACACAGCTTCACTGTTTCATGTTGGCAGTCATTGACAGTGTTTTTCATGTTGAAGGTAAGTGTATATAAACTTGGTATTTTGCTCTTTAGATATTTTAATGTGTTCATGCACTCATTTTATTGCTTTGTAATCTTGATACTGAAATTGTAAGTGTCGGATGTTTGGGCAACTGTGTATTCACAAACACATGACCGAAAACTTTTCTATTTGCTTTCAACCAATGTTTTTCTGCCTTGTCCCTAGTGAGTGGAGGCATCTAGGAGAGGGAATGGTGGTACACTTGGATGAACATGCATCTTAGCAGCTTACATTGTATACATATTGTTTGAACCAATCAGTTGTAGACAAACTTAAACAAACATGTACATGTCTCTGAAAGAAGCTGCAAGCTTGGACAATACACTCCTGCATGGAAAACAAAAAAAACACTTGAGCAAGTTTTTACGTACTCGTCAGTGATATGTAACATGTAACATCGGTAACGAGCAAATTCATGTTGTCTCATGTTGCAAATACACTTATAATATGAAACTTGGACACAAAATTTAACGTTTAATTCTTTAAAATAACGCAGAGTATAGTACATATACACAAAAAGTGTTTTGAACTAAATTTCTGGACGTGATTCACACGTAGATTCTGCACCAGCTGATAGAATTCACTACCATAGCAGCTATGACGGCTATCGAATCATTCTATTTGCAGACCGAAATTTTTGGACTATACATCAATACTGCTCCAATAAAAGCTAGAAAGACTTGAAAAAAATTACAAAACCTTGGCTTTGAACCTAATTATTGAAAAGGAATTTCATCAGAATACCTAATATCCATCTTGTTAAAATTCACTGAACAGTTAAGTTTCCCTTTGGCTTTGTGAACTTTGGTTTGCGCCGTCCGTACACAGATCCTACAGGGGGAGGTTGGCTGCATTGATGATATGTAAAGTTCATACCGAAATATTCAAAGTGTAGGCGAGGGCGAGGCGGATGATGACCGGTGTCTTGTGGCGGAAGCGACAGAGCTCAGGGCAGCGGGAGTGTGACGAGTGCGTGGAGGAGGGGGCAGACAGACCACCAGCGACAGTCACGGAGCTGTGGTAGTTCCGCTCCAGGAGAGGACGCGGGTGAAAAGGCAGTGAGTCTGCTCGAGGTGTTCAAGGGTCAGAAGGGTTATGACAAGACGATAAAGCTACCACGAGTGGAAGATACAGAGGAAGTGGCTGAAAACAGGCGGAGGGAAACATTCGTTCCCGGTCAACACGGGGAAGGAGTGGAATGGGCTTAAGGAACACATATAGTGAGGGGTGTGAACGACCTACGTAGAAAGCTAAAAGAAATGGGAGAGTGAAATAAATAGAGATAGGACTCCTTACCACCGGGCGAAAGCCTTATTGCCAGTTTACACATTTAATTTTAATTACAAAAAAGCTGAAATAAATAATCTATCATTCCTATTCAAAACTTTTCACTTTGGTCATTAATGATCTTATTTCCCAGAAGCTTAACACCCACCCAATATTAAAAAAAAAGCACCAATTGCTAAGTTTTGTAAATCATAATTTAACAATTAAATAAACTTTTGCTATGGTACAGTTTCATATCACAAACAAATTTAGTTGCTAACTTAAATTTAATTATTTACATTAAAATACAATCAGATATGTTAATATGTTACATAGAACCAGGGTATGAAAAAATCCTGTTTTTTTTTTAAAAATCAAAAAAATCAGATTTTTTTTATTAAAATCTGTTTTTTTTTTATTAAAATCAGATTTTTTTAATTAAAATTTAAAAAATTGTAATCTGTGTAATATACAGTACATTTTCATGACTGTTTTCATGACTTGACTTTGCTCTACAGTACAATTAATAACAGATTAATTCATTTTGTAAAGACAACTAGCCTAATTTTCTTTCTTTGAAATAACCACATTTTACATTGCATAATGTTTTAAGGAAACATTAATGATGTCACTTTATGAAAATTTTTAGTACAGTAACATAGTTAACATTAGTAAAAAAAATATGTCTTATAGAAAATAACTACCTACATCATTGAAAATATATAATATTTAAATGTAACTTTGTCACTTCTGTCATCCCTTATAGTCTTATAGTGCAATTGTTCTAAATAAAGTAATTTAAATCAAAACCACAATTTCCTTTTGTTCTTCTTCTCAGAATTGCACACATTCGAGAATATTCAAAGTAAAACTTCTACATAAAATATTACTTATTAAAAATTTTAAACAAAAATACAAGTTTTGCAGCTTTTTCTGTACCCAGTCGATTTCTTAATGTTGACTGAACCAAACCAGACATACCAAAGAACTGAAAATTTCCTTCCTACAGTTCAAAAATTAGCATTTGACATTGTTGGAAGACAAACCTGTTGCCAAAGAGATATGACACACACACAACACAAACACATGAGGTAGAGGAGAGAAGAGAGAAAATGAGATGGCATTTAAAGTTACATTCCACCCACCTATATTTAATGTGTTTCAAAATAACTATAAATACATTGTAGAAGAAATTAAGTACTATTCAATTTTCGTTCTATCTTTGCAGCAGTCAATTTTTATGTAAGTAGGCATGATTACTTGGTTTAAACAATACAGTATAGGAAATATTACCGTTCATATTATCATATTATAAATTGATTTTATTCACTGATTTTAAAAAAAAATCACATGATTAAATCATGAGATTTAAAAAAAAATCACATGATTTAAATCATGATTAAAATCATGATTTAAATCATGCTGATTAAAATCAACATACCCTGCATAGAACAACTGTTCCCGAGAACAATGGTCGACAAAGTTTTATACAAATTTTCAAAATCAAAAATATTTTGATACCTATACAATTTTTCATCATTGATACAACCAATTTCTCTTCTATTTTTTTTTTTTTTGACGAGACGTCTAATAAAACCAATAAACGTCGGCTGCATGCACGAAAAAGTGTCCCTTTATACACATTGTCCCATTAAGTTGAGTCCCGTTACGCTCATTGTACGCTTGCGCCGCATCTATCTCTCTTCCACTCGATTGGAACAACCATCGATTTGACTTTTTCCAGGCACATTAAACTTGAAACACTCCCATTTGTTTCATACTTTTCCTATCATCGTCCTATCCTTAACAGAATAACACAGATTGGAAGGAGTTAAATAGCAAACATGTATAAAAGTTTAGTTAAAATAATCTGTTTGTTAAAGTAATAAACATATTTGAATTAATAATTGCAAATAAAAGTAAATTTATCAATTAAATTGTAGATTACATTTCACTCCTTCTTTGTATCCATACAAAATATTGATAATTCAATAAAAATGATTCAATTTTATTCATAAAAGTATGCAATCATTTCATCAATGTTTTGTTATGTTACGTTAAACTATCGTCCGTAAACCGACTTTACAGACAACCAATTTTTTAAATACGACTGGATACGCAATAAGAAACAATTAACTATCCAGAATTTTTCAGGGCTATAACTTAATGTTTACACTACTGCAGGCTGTCCAGCTAAATTTACACTGTTTCTTGACTTTTCCCTGAGATTCTAAAGGTCTTTACTGACCAAATCAAGTAAAATTTTTGTAGGAACCTATAAACATAAATTTTTTTGTTACCTACATACTAAAACTGCCCAAAATGTTTTTTAAACCACAACATAAGGCACTATCACAGACTGAATTTAGCTTCACATACCTACATAAAATACAACTCTGTTCAAAAAACATAAACAACCACTAGCCCAAATACAACATGAATGGAGCAGTTAATGGGTTACCAATAGAAAATAAGACTTTAGCTAGCCTATACCATTAATTTAAATTCCCTGATCGATCCAATAATAACCTAACCATTCTTTGATTTTTATAATAATTTTAAATTCCCAAATTACTTCAGGTTTTTACTATTTTCATTGATTAGCTAAGACACCTATTACTTAGAGCAAAGTAACCACACACTAAAAAAATTGACTAATTTTGTTACACTATACACAGTGAGCAGGAAAAATACTACAATTTTGATAGTTCTTAAGAATAGCCCCTTTTCTGAATAAAAATAAAAATTCTAATCTATTTCTTTTTTTAAATTTATGAGATGTCATTTTCTAATAGGGCATTGTTATATTTATTATTGTTATAATAGTATAAAACTATAAATATTTGGTAATGTCAGGTTAGCTACATTAAAAATCTTTGAAATCGTCTGAGCAGTTAGTTAAGTACGCTATATTTAAAACTAATAAAGTATTAAGGACGGTGGTTATATCTAGTTAGCTTAGTTTTAAATTTTTAATTTTCTAAGCAAACCTTCAAGCGTTTTTAAAATATTATGTGGCTAACATAACCTAACTACCGTCTATATTATTTTAACATATTTAAAAAAAACCTAACCAATTATCTACAATATTTCAGGTAAAGTATTTTAAATGTAGTAAACCTATCCCGACTCAACCACAATATTAGAGTATTTGAAATGTATAAATTACTAACATAACCTTAACAATCAATCGATCGAAAGGTAAATTCCTGGTAAACTATTTGAAGTACTTTATTTACTCTATGATTTGTAGTATACCAACTTAAGAATGAGTGGAAAATATATCAGGAAGTAAAATCAAAGCATTTTGGAATTTTTTTTTCATAAAAGATGCTCTCCTACAGAATTGACTAACATTTTGAATGCTTTAAGGCATCTTTTAGTATTCACTAAAAGGTTTTTTCTAGCGTATTCATTTATAAGTCTCAGTTATTTCCAGCTTTATAATGCAAAATTTTATAAGTTATTAAAAATTAACCGTACTTGCAAACTCCAAGGTAAATATTATGAATTAAATAGCAAAGACTATACGACGAGCACAGAACAGACAACACCACGATCACTAAGTTAAATTAAGTTAGTAAGGTAAGCCAATTCTGCACACCATGCATTCATTTGCTACAAATATGTGACGTAACATTGCCTGGCAAAGCATAGCCGTACACAGCAGTAAAATAATAATAAAATAATTTCTTATGTATCATGTTTTTATAACGGACTGAAAAGTATAAAATAATTTCTCTAATCCTTATTTTTTACTTTTTATTCCGTTATAGAAACATAATACATTGGAATTTTATTATTATTACTATTTTTCTTTTTAGTGTTAAGAGAATGCAATTTTGGAATTGATTTTAAATACTTTGATGACGTCATGACACAGACATGCGATAAATTTCAGATTTATTTCAGTCTTTTTTTTCTTCTTGTTATATCTGAAATAGAAAAATGTCATATCTACTTACCAATAATACATCAAACTATACAATTATTATTTTAGAAATAAAATAAAGAAGCAAGCGGAAATAATTCTTTATCAAACTTATATTCAAATATTAAATACAAATAATGTCAAATTCGTTTGTCAAAATTTTAAATATATGACTCTATTCATGATGCTTGAGGTCTTAATTGTCGCATACATTCTATTTCCTTCATTGCATTTTCATTGCATGGTATCTTGCCTATGAGTTTCGAGCAATCGAGCTCCACTATTCTCAATCCATCCAATGATCTGACGGGAAGCCTATGATGTACATTCTATATTGCACAGGCCCGAATACTCACTTTGGCAAGCCTTCTTTTCACAGACGAGAGAGCCAAACGCCCGATCGTGCACCTTCGGTTCTTTGTTCATTGTAAATAAATATACAACTTGACGCCAACCATTAGTGCTCCTCGAATCCGCACATACCGCTATGACACGTCGCCGCCTCACCCCGAGCGTGTGCGACGTGAACGCACCTGGGTGCAGGGTGGTGCAATGCCTCGAACATAAGCTGCCTCGCCTAATCGACTGTCGCCTGCGCGATAGTCGACCACGGGGGGTACCGCGAGGTGACCTCATTATCTGGGCATTGTAATTAACTTTCAGCTCTCTTGAAAACAATCTTAATTGAGTAACGACTATGGTGAAATGTTATTGTAATTCTGGACTTTAGTGCGATCAGGCGGCGCGCATGGCCCGGGATTACTTTTGCACACGGCACGTTTTGCGGGAGCGAGGCTGGGGAGTCGTGCGGACGCCACAGCCATCGCCAGTTGATCACCGCCCTCCAAGGAGACTAGTCGCGGGTCACCCGCGGAGCCTCTCGACCTCCGCCCTTGCCGTCCCTACCGGAATTGCGTGAGTTTTTAAACCCGTCAGCTCCGAGCCTCACGGACAGCTCGGCTAGTCGACCTGAGTTCACAGATAGCCTTACTTAATTTGTGCTCATCACCGGAACTCCCCGTGTTACGTGGATCCTTGAACTGTGTGTAACTTCAATGTAGTGTTGCTTAAATTCCAGAACTGTTTAAGATTAGTGTAGTGTGAAGTGTGCACGGAACATTAGGGTAGCGCGGCACAAGTCCATCAGAAACGTGGCCTGTAGAGCCCCGCTCCCAGTAAGCGGGCCATGCACGACACAGCACATGTATAATGTGCCTTGTAATAAAACACTCTAAATTGAGCCTCAGCGTATATGTTACAATGCCCGTAGCATAGCGTCCCTGGTGGCTAAAACAGCCGGGGGTAACTCTGATGGAACGACCCCTACTGCCTGCCGGCCACGTGGCGACGTCACGCCCTGAGCCAAGAGTCTCAGCTATGCACTATCACGTAGTTAATATTGCTAGTTGGTGCCCAAAAGCAACACCACATCCTTAATATCACCTCGGCAGAAGGCAGAAGGCATCAAACTCATGATAACTTAATGGTCAATTAGGTTATGTTAGCTACTTTATAAATACTTTAAATCATTGTGGACGGTTGATTTTGTTGGGATAGCTACATTAAAGATACTGTGAAATCATGTAAACTGTTTCCTAGCCCTGGATAGCTACATATTAAAAAGTTATTTGCTAAGCAACCATAAAATGATTTTACAGTATTTTTAATGTAGCTATACTTACCTAATATAACCAACCTTCCACAATGTTTTAAAGTATTTATAATGTAAATAACTTATCCTAATTGACTGCAAAATTTAATGCCACACCAGCTTATACAATGAGAGAGAACGGAAAAAACGAGCGAGCATGAACTTCGGGGAACTTCGGGTTTGGCTCTCTCGTCTGTGAAAAGAAGGCTTGCCAACGTGAGTATTCGAGTCTGTGCAATATAGAATGTACATCATAGGCTTCCCTGATCTGACACAGCTTAACGCGACATTCTTTAGCAAATAGTGCAGGTCCGAGGTATACAACAGCATGGACCACTGTACACCCTTGCCTTTTATGAACTGTGCAGATTTCTAATGTCAGGGGCTGTCAGCCGTGCCAACAACGCAAGGCCCGGAGGGCCGACGGGGTAGAACAACAACAGCCCCGCCGGCCGCAGGCACCCTTCCACACGCTGGCGCTAGACGTCATGGGCCCGTACCCAAGGACACCCAGGGGGAAACGCTTCCTCGTGGTCGTCACCGACCTCTTCACGCGATGGGTGGAAGCGTTTCCGGTGTCTAACGTCCGGGCTCGGACGATCACCAGCCTGTTGGAGGGAGAGGTCTACTCCTGTTACGGCTTCCCGAAGGTCCTCCTGACGGACAACGGAAGTCAGTTCATGGGCAAGCAATGGCGGGTAGACTGTCGTCGTTGGGGCATCACCCACCATACCACCCCCACGTACCATCCCCGCGCCAACCCCACAGAGAGGAGAAATCAGGACATCAAGGCCCAGCTCTGGCTATGCCTGGGGGATGACCACACTAAATGGGACGTTCACTTGCCAAAGATTTTGTACTGCCTGAGGCGACGCGTCAATGCCGTGACCGGCCACTCTCCCGCGGAGCTCGTGCAGGGGCAAAACCTGGCACTCCCGGGGGAGTGTCGAGTAGCCAACACAACCACCGAGGACTGGTGGGGGGAGGAGCTGCGGCCCCAAATCGAGGCCATGCGGGAGCAGGCGCGGGAGAGACAAGCCCAGTTTCTCGCCCACAAAACGCCCACCACCACACACGCCCCTGTCCCACTCACACCCGGACAGTGGGTCTACGTCCGCCAACACCACCTTTCGGCGGGGGCAAAGAACTTCTGCGCCGGGCTGGCCCCGAAGTGGTCCCCGCCACGGCAGGTGCTGTGGAAGACGGGGCCGTCCACCTACGCCGTGCGCACCCCGAGCGGGCGACCGGCCAAGGTACATCGGGATGACTTAAGACTAGTAACCAACCCCCCCGACACACCGACCAGAGGGGCAAGGGAACGACGCACGAGGGACTCCGATGTCAGTGCACCTACGAACGTCAACCTTCCGACGAGTCCAGTCCCCGCACCCACGAACGTCAACCTCCCGACGAGTCCAGTCCCCGCACCCACTGACGTCAACCTCCCGACGAGGCCGGTTAACGCACCCACTGACGTCAACCTCCCGACGAGGCCAGTCACCACACCCACTGACGTCAACCTCCCGACGAGTCCAGTCACTGCACCCACTGACGGCCAACCAGACGGGACAGGGGCGACGACGTATTCCAGTAACCACCCCGCTATGGAACCTACCGGCACGAGCGAGACTACACCCATTGTTAGTCACCCGGACGACGAGACTTACGTGCCGGCAGCGGACGAGGAGGACGAGCCGTGGTGGCCACTAGACCTAAACCTAAGCACGTCAACATTCCGAGTAGTGATTGAGGAACCGGCGACCGAGGCAGGGGAAGAGGAGATAGCGAATAGGAGGTATCCGCGCCGGAGGCGGCGTCTGGTACGACCCACATGCTGTACAGGAGAGCCGTTAGCAGGGGGGGAGAAGACGGGGCAGCTGGCCCGCAAGCTAGGGCAGTAAGGGACATAAGGAACCTAGACGGGCAGGCCGACACAGGGACGGCCCGGCCCCAGAGAGACCGATGGGCCCCTTTGCACCTGGGTGACTACGTCACCAGCAACCAGGCCGACAGGGAGACAAATAGCAACCGGGAGACCAGGGCCCCCACTCGTGCCCACTGGCCCGAAACTGAGCCCTCAGATCCCCGCGGCCGTCTAGGCCGCACTCGCCATGCCCCAACCCACCTCCGGGACTACTTTCTGGGGACAATCATGTCACTCACCGGGGACACACAGCCAGGAGCACCCATCATCCACAAGGAGGGACCCCTATTCACCTGGAGGGACCACACCTCACCCCAGTACCATACGCATAGCTTAGTCGAACCCGTGTGCGAGCCAGTGCAACGCCGGAGTGCTGCGATCCACCGTGTGTAAGGTGTTGAGGCACATAGTGGCCTCGTCGAGGGGGGGGCATTTGACGCCGCCGTCAGTGCTCCCTCTGAGAGCACAGGCCGTTATGTGTCCTCAACACCCGATCAGTGCCGCGCCTCGAACGTGCCCGCGCGCGCAACATAGTGCAGTGCCCCGAACGGCGTGACGTCAGTCACGGCCTCCTACGTGTGCAAAGCGCCCGGCCGGGTGTGGCACTGCGCAAGGGTATTATTTATTCATGCATTTGAGAAGATAAACAGAAACTAATAAATCTAAAACCATTAATAATTATTGTTAATTTAACTATCATTTAATAAAGGGTTATCATTCACAAAACTGGCCGAAGTCATCTTCCCGCACTCCGCAGTTTTCCCGCGGAATTTCCCCCCTCCCTGGCCCCGGCGGCCAGGGAGGTTAGTCAGTCGCCATCCAGCACTCGCCCGGGCTGGCAGCCCACGCACGGGGAGCCCTCAACTTTCGCGCCAACATCCAGTAACTACAATAGGTAATTATAGCCAAACCGTTTTAACTCAGCTCCCCGGTCGGCCCGAATCGACCGTTCGATACCCCGCGCGGTCCTTGACTAAAATGTGCAGTCCAACACAGGACTTTTAATATCATACGTAATTAACTAGGTGACCCATAGTGGCACCTGCGCCTCACGCTGTTCAGTCCCACATCGGGACATAGTTCATCGCCCACGCAGGGCGGCACTGCGCCAAACGCGATACCAAACATTCAGACGAGTCAGTAACTGGGACGTGCCACGGCCACGTGTGTGATATCCTGCAAGATTCCACCGTGTCCGTACCCAGCTTAACGTGGCCCTCGCCACCACGCGGAGTAGCCGCCTTTGTATATCCACCTGTGCGGGACTAACCACAGTGATTATAGTGTTATGTGTTATCTTATGTAATTTTGCGGGACCTATCGTCCACGCATTTCACGTCGCGTCCACGTACTTTCACATAAGCCGGAGTATGTTCATCGTGCGCGGAGCTTAGGTCGACGATGAAGCGGCCAGTTACGTGAGCGTGTAACGTGTAGATTGTGCGACGGAATAAAACAGCTAACATTACGTGTGTGTTTTATTAATAAGGTGCCCTGGGAGGCCATAACAGCCCGGGGGGCCCTTTGTCGCCGCGTCCCTGCCTGCAGCCACGAGGCCAGGAACCCCGCCCTTGAGATCCAAAATTAATTAAACAGTTGAGATTCACGTAAAATTCATATCAGGCAACGGGGACGGCGTCATGTTTTATAAATTATCCTGAAAAAAAGAACAAAACAGCAGAAATAAAAAATGAAGAAGAAAGATTATATTCACTATACGATTTAAATTTTCATCCGATACGATAATAACTAACTGGTCATTGACATTTAAAAAGAATTAATAACTTTAAAAAATTTTCGTCTTTTTTCTTTTCTTCATCTTTATCTACTCCTTTTCATTTTTTTTATTTTTTTACATTTTCATGCATTGTCATTCACTTCTGAGCTATGGTCCAAACTCCAAGTACCTAGCTCATCGGGAAGTTAGTTTAAAATCAATTACAAAATTCCACCCGGACAGACATACAAGAAAGCGAGTTAATAAAAACAATATGGTAATACGCTCATCATTGTGAAGAAACAAACCAACAAAACTCCATAAAATTGGTAGTTTTCAATCCTTAAGGTACACAGCCTCCAATGGTTTAATTTGTAATAGTTCATTAACTGTATGTAATACAGCAGCAAATATAATATTTCGTAAAGTGATTTATAGGTTTGTCAGATAATTTGGTACAATGTTTATTATCGAAGGATATTTCTTTCCTAATGACACTGGGAAGGTAATGCAGGCATATGAAAGTGCGTTAAGGATCAAATATTAAATAGTATATATTTACTAATCGTTTGTCGATATAGCCATTTGCTCAAAATTGTATAGTACCTATTTTTATAGTTCCTCACGCACTCGCACATGCACAATTGTATGCTTTCGGATAACTATCTCAAAAAATGCTCTTAATTTTAGCATATTTTCCTAATAAATATGCTAAGGTGATCATCTAGTTGTAGGTCTGTGTTGATGCTGGTCCAGCTTCTTCTCTGGGCGGTTAAGGTGTGGAGCACGAGGGTCTTCAGGGGTCGACGCACCATGGAGCCTTCACCTTCCTGCCATCACTGATCAACAACAATAGAGGGAGTCTTTTGTATTGGATCCGTGGCTGGCCTTAGAACATTTGGGACACATTTTGCAATCTATGTAATTTTTACTGTTTTAAAGCAGGCCTCATGTGTGTGGACTCACCTTCATGTAAATTGGACTAGCCACGAGGCTCTAGCTTGTTTCGCTCGCACGGGGCTGCCTCTGGACTTCATGTGCAATCAAACGGTTTGATGCTCCATTAACTGGGTCTCTGCAAAGAGCCTCGTAGCATCTCCGTGAGACACGGGCCTATGTGGCCCTCGGCCCAGCTTACCACAAGGAGACTGGGTATTCCCTCGTATTCCCACTGTGCCGTCTAGTCATGCACGTACTTAGTGTTCTAGATATTAATTCTTAATAAACTTTATCCCATTTGTATGTACCACGGCCTACAGGCCAATCGCCCTCTTTATGGACTCGACCAAATGGCTTGCACCTCTCTCTCTCTCTCTCTCACTCTGGACAGAGCTTTACAGCCAGTTCGACCTCTTCTTTGCAGACTGAGAAAAACAGCTTTGAGCGAACACTCTCACCCAGGGCAAAGTTAAACCACCAGGCTGATCCATATCTTCGCAGACTGGGCAAATAGCTTGCAGCGACCACTCCTCGTAGCTGGCCTTGAATACCAGGCCGAACATATTATTTGTTTATTCATACACGAACAAAATATAGTATTAGGCCGGTTTTCAATTTTTCGTGTCTTTTACACATTACAAAAAATAAAATATCAGGTTAACATAAAATATTAAACCACGCTATACAAAAACATTAAACTTAATAACTAACACAATAAAAAAAATTGGTTGTCTGTATAGTCGGTTTACGGACGATAGTTTAACGTGATGTCATAACAAAACATTGATGAAATGATTGATCCAGAAGAAAAGGAAATATCATATTCGGCTTGAGACTGAGCCGTAATAGGTTTTTGCTACCAAACCATTTAGGCATTAAAAATATTATATTCTTTAAGGAAGAAATTTTTTTTAATTTTTCTGTCTTTTGTATGATAAAATCTACCTCTGCATACTTTTATGAATAAAATTGAATCATTTTTATTGAATTATCACTATTTTGTATGGATACAAAGAAGGAGTGAAATGAAATGTACAAATTAATCAATAAATTTACTTTTATTTGCATACATTAAATCAAATATATTTATTACTTTTGAAGTGTCGGGCGCGTCGTTTTATTTTTACAAGTACAAAAAAAATTTCGCTTCGGCCGGGATTCTGTCATCCTGTGGATTGGCAGTCAGCGATTCTAACCGCACAGCCACAAGGCCATATTGAAATCTATTGTTTCATATGTTATAAATTAATAATATTCCACACACGATAATTATTTGAATTTAACTAGCATATTCTCTGTTGGAATCAAAATATTTACACGCTCGTGGGCTCATAACTATAATACGGTGTGTGATTTAGTTGATCAAATAATAACTCATGACAAATAATTACCAATGTCAAACTAAAGTGTGAAAAGTATCATACCAGCAATAAATATTTAGTTACACAGCTAAAACAATACTCATACAACACTGTTTAAATATAATGATTTACACTAGTAATTAAAATAATACGTACTTGTAAGAACACCATTTCCTTGCGAATGTACTCCTGTGGTGCGGTGCACAACAATAACCTCGAACCCCGCTATGTTGTCGTCTGCCCCAAGCCGTGTGTGGCGACATGCGCAGGCGTGATCCAACCGGTGCGACCCGCCTATCCCTGCAGCATGGCGGGGTGAAACTTGAGCAGTACGCCACCACGTGCCGGCCGAGTTCTCTGTACCGTCCGCAACATACCAGAGAGATGCCACGCATGCGTAAACAGGACACATGAGGAGTTCCAGCTGCGCTTCGGTAGAGGACGGTCGTGTCTCGGAGCTGCTCGCCGTGAATTTATAGATCGTCGACGCCCAAGCTGTGGTTAGCACTTCTTAGTGCTACCCAGCGGTGTATTGAAAGGTGCCTGTGTGCTACATGCGCACAGGCGGTAAGAGTGAGCTGCGGTGAAGTAAGTTTTGGCAACCAACAACTCGGCAACACCCGGGGAGCTAGCTCCCCTACAGCCTAGCCTGAACCCGGCTAACTTAGCCCCGGGGGACAGTCAGTGGGTGGACCCGAGCGTAGGCTACCACGACGACATGAGCGACGCTGTCGAGATGACAGAAAGCGAGGCCCCCTCAGGGCCTAGCAACGACCAGTCAAGTGGCTGGACTGTTGCCACTGGCAACCGTAGCAAACGTCTGCACACGGAGGTGTCCGGTGCAGGCAGCAGCGACGACGAGGCGGGCCCCTCCCCCCATCGCCCGCAACCAACTGCAGGCCATGCCGCCGGAGCTGCGGCACCGATCAAAAAGCTTCGAGTGAAGCCCCTGTTCGTCTTCTTGGATCAGGGGCACACATACCCAAGGGTGTACACCGCCCTCAAGCAGGCCCTGGCTGAAAAGTTCACCTGCCAGAACCGTGGCAAGGACGAGATCCAGGTCAATCCTGCGTCCGTCCCGGACTACCAAAGGGCAGTCCAGGCCCTTAAGGCAATAGGAGCCCAGCACTCCGTCCTTCTTCAGCGGGACGAAGTGCCGAAGAAATTTGTATTGCGCGGAGTGCACCGCCACACCCCATCTGAGTTCCTCCAGGAGGAATTCAGCTCACTCAACCTGCCGGTCCAGAACCACTGGTTCCTGGAGAACCGGCAACGCCGCGAAAAGTGCGATGCACTTGTAATAGAGGTGCCTCAGAGCTGCGACTCTGAGCGCATCTACGGCCTCAAAGAGTTCGCCGGCATGCTCGTGCGTGTTGACGACTATCGTCGCCCCTCAGGCCCCTCCCAATGTAGCGTCTGCCAACGCTACAACCACGTTGGCAAGGCCTGCCACGCGGCCCCTGTGTGCCGGTGGTGCAGCGGGCCACACCGCGCTCCCGACTGCCCCAATGGGGGCAATCAGGAGTACAAAAAGTGCGCGCATTGTAAGGAGGCGCACTGCGCAAACTACAAGGGCTGCCAGGTCTATAAAAAAGAGACCCGCAGGCACCTTCCGCCCCAGGTGCGCAAGCAGCGCGAGCAGCAGTCTCGCCGCGACTTGCGCGCAAACAAACAAGCTGCATCGCAGCCCCAGCCGCAACCGATGCCACGTCCCCCTCCGGGCTTCTCCGGCCCCCCGAGGCAAAATCCCTGGGGCCCACCGAGGTACCCTCCTCCCCAGAGCTTCGGTGACTACCTGCAGCAGGCAGGTGGCAACCGATTCGCGCCCCTGGAGCAGCACTGTGAGCCCAGCTACAACGAGCTGGACTACCCAGTGCTGGCAAACAACCCCTGGCAGCGGAAGGGGTTCAAGAAACATCCAACGGGCCACAAAAATGGTCAAGGCAAGCCCCCGCGCCCCACTCAGGACAGGCCCCAGCAGCCTGGGCCGGACAGGCCGCGACAGCCCGCCCAGGAGAAGCTCGTGGCAGCCAAGGCTGCGCCAGCCCCGGCGAGGCGCATGACCGCGCTCTCCCGGTCGCAGGTAGCCCCGGCACCTGAGACAAGCATGGCGGTAGACGCAGCTCCAGTGCTGCCAACTGCACCGCCCGCGCCCCAACAGCAGCCAGCCTCGAAACCGGGCCTGGCTGACTTCCAGAAAGTGCTCGAGCAGTCGCGCACTTTCAACACAGATGAAAATCTGGCGGCCACAATCGTCCCCATGTGCCAGCTTATGGTTATATGGTGCGACCCATCTGTTTCCCTAACAGAAAAAGTCCATGCGATGATGGGCTTCGTCCAGTCACTGGCTGCCAAGCTCAATGGCAGCTCGTAATCCGGCCCAGTGTTGCATACCAACCGCGGCCCATAGTCTTAAGTCCCTCCTATTCTGGAATGCACGCGGCATTAAAAATAAACTACCGGAATTAATTCACCACTTAGAAAAATACAAAATAAAAATAGCTGCGATCAATGAAACTCACTTAACTCCGAATGATAGAATTACTATATTAAATTACGTAATCTATAGGCGCGACAGAGTAAATCATAGAGGCGGGGGAGTAGCCCTTGTTGTCCATAAAAGCATAAAGCACACAGAATGGCAGCTCCCCGATTTACAGAATCTCGAAGCAGTAGCAATTAACCTAACTATTAACAGGCAAAATGTAAAATTAATTTCTATGTATGCGCGACCAGGTAGGTCCCTAAGTGCGGCGGATCTGGACGCCCTGTATGGGGCGGCCCCGACCTTCCTCGCTTTAGGAGACATAAATGCTAAACACAGAGAGTGGAACAGCAGGCGAGCCACACAGAATGGTACAATTCTCTATAACCACCAACTAACTCACAACTACCAAATTCATGCTCCCATGGAGCCCACACACGACACAGGGCGTGTGGGGGTCCTCCCAGATGTTCTAGACATCGTTATTAATAAACGTGTGCACTCGGGATTCGAACTCGAAGTTGTACACGACCTAACGTCTGACCACTTCCCTGTTCATTTAATTTTTGACGACGCAAATGTTGAATCGAACCCACCTCGTAAAGTCAGGGATTACAAAAATGCAGATTGGGTTAGCTTTAAAAATTATTTGTCATTAAATCTTTCCGAACTTGATGAAATAAATAATAGTGATAATTTAGAAAACGCTATAACCAATTTTACCGCGAAAATTCAAGACGGAATTAGCCAGTGCATCCCAGAAAAGGAGGTTAAGTTAGTGCATGACGAGCTGCCAGCATACATTTGCGATATGATATCGCAAAAGAACAGACTGCGCCGCGAATACACACGGCGACGCACGCACATTATCAAACGCAGAATCAACGAGCTTCAAACTGCTATATCAGATGAACTCTCGTTGTGGCGTAGCAGCCAGTGGGAAGCCAAAATCGCGAAGCTCAATGTACAGGACGGGAGTGCCTGGGCAATGACTAAGCGAATTTTGAATAAATTTGATAAAATTCCACCCCTCCAAACAAATAATGGACTTGCATTTCTTCCCCAGGACAAGGCGCATGCTTTCGCAAGCACCTTAGAAACAGCATTCCAGCCCAATTTGCAGCCTTGTGACAGGCCATTCACTGCACAAATTTACCGCGAACTCCGCGCTAAACTGCACCAGCCCACTATCTCTGAGCCTCTCCCCACCCAGGCCCAAGATATTAAGCGTGCTATCAAGAATATGAAGCCGCGAAAAGCCCCTGGGAACGACGGAATACAAGCAGTTGTTCTCAAACAGCTTCCAGACGAAGCCTTAGAATATCTGGCTGAATGCATTAATGCAATGCTCAGACTGAATATTTTTCCCTCCCAGTGGAAGGAAGCTAAAGTAATAGTCTTCCACAAGCCGGGCAAGGACAAAACACTGCCCCAGAATTACAGGCCAATAAGCCTCTTAAGTACTGTGTCTAAAGTTGCGGAGCGCATAATTTTACACAGACTCAAAGTACACATACACGAACAAAACTTGCTGCCAAATGAGCAATTTGGCTTTCGCAGTGCTCATTCGACTACCCACCAACTGGTCCGTCTTACTGAAGAGATAACCAGCGAATTCAACGTCCAAGACTACGTAGTTGCTACGTTTCTCGATGTAGAAAAGGCCTTTGATAGAGTTTTTCATGCAGGGCTCATACATAAAATGTATGCAGCAAACTTCCCGGATTGCTACACTAAACTCATAGCATCCTATCTAGCAGGCAGAACCTTTAGAGTGTCATCTGAAGGGGCAACGTCTGACCTAAAATTAATTAAAGCCGGAGTGCCGCAGGGCAGCATCCTAGGCCCTGTACTATTTAATATATATGTACGCGACATGCCTCGCCCCGCACACAGACTAGTCAAGCTAGGCTGCTATGCAGACGACACTGTACTGTATAGCAGATCTCATAACCTACAGCTAGCCACTACCAGGCTCCAGACTGCGCTCACTGAAATTGAACAGTGGTGTACAGCCTGGCGCATAAAAGTAAACACGACCAAGTCTGAGGCGATTGTGTTTACACGCAAAAACCTCCCGCCAGCCGACAACAGGCCGCAACTACGCCTATTTGATGAGCCAATCCCTCACAAGGACGTAGTTAAATACCTAGGAGTCCACATGGATAGGAAGCTCCTGTGGAGACAGCACATTGACATTAAACGAACCCAAGCTCAGGTTAGAATGCGCGCATTATATCCTGTAATGAGCAGGCGATGTGGCAGCACAGTCAAAAATGGATTACTGCTCTACAAAGCTCTCATACGCCCGATCATCACGTATGCAGCCCCAGTCTGGGCTACTGCAGCATACTGCCATCTAATAAAACTGCAGCGAGTTCAGAATAGATGCATTCGAATCGCTGCAGACGCCCCGATATACTGTCCAGTAGGGAACTTGCACAGTGAAACTAACACTGAAACTTTGCAAGATTTTTATATCCGAACAACCCAAAATTTTTACGATAAATGCGTAAATAATTTAAATCCACATATTTCCTCCCTTGGAAACTAAGATCCAAATAATACACAGAAGTATAAGCTTCCGAAATCAATCCTGGCGCACCGCCCGCCGTAGCCGCGGGCGAGGCGCCCCCTGATTGGCCGAGCCTGAAAGCCAATCAGCGCACGACCCCCTCCAAACAAAACCAGTTGCCGGCGCTCACGGACTCGTGGCAGGCTGGCAAAACAAATCTGCCTATGCTTCCGCATAATTAAGGGCAGTGTGTGCATGACAAATGAAACAAAGCTCGCGCACAATACACATGTGTGCTGGCAGCTCTTATATAATTAAATAATAGGTAAATGTTATTTCATATAAATTTAATGTTTCACCCCCTTAGTATAAGTTAATAAATTAAGAACATAAACGCCCTAATTATCATACATGACAATTATTAATGTGATTATGTAATAACCAAACATGATTATAATAATTCAAAATGGTCCGAGGCACGCAGGTGTAGGTTTTGACTTATGCAGAGGTCCACTGCCTGTGTGGTTAGGGCTGACTCTTTATGCCTGATGGGCATGCTCGCCTGCAGGCCTCACCTGCAGTGACGGTCGTGTTTCTGATGGCATGAGATTTTGAATACCAGCTACCATTGCAACCAGTGTGACATCGCACACACACAACATGCATACCAACCATATGTATGCGTGTGTATATATATGTATATAAGCCTGAGCGTGTATATATATATATACATAACACAAATTTTTTTCCCCTTCTCAAAACCAGGCTAGCTGGCAGCCAGGCGGGAAACGACGAAGTCGCCCCCTAAAGATCAGTACCCAACCAAATAAAGTTTAATGCGGACAAAAAGTCCAAGTTCCCTCCCAAACTTGCTAAGTAGTGACTTTCTACTCTGTCCAACTCTTCTTCCAGAACCATCCCTCTGTTCCCGTAGCCAACCTGCTTGCTATTAATGCATGAATTTTGCATCCCGCATGTCAGTGCTCATGGTTTTCCCTGTGTCTATGCAGGTTTTACCTGGGCCCAACTTATCTAGTATAGTCTAGTATAGTCAAGTGAGGGGAGTTAGTCATGGCGCCAATTGCTGCCATGGCTGGCCAATCCCCCTCCTTAGCACATATGCATGTTCCCTTCTCTGCATGGTACCCCCTGCATGATTAGAGCGTATAGGCTTCGGCCGGAGACGCACTTAGAGTCTCTCCCTAACCCGGACCCCTCCCAATACACTTAGTTTAACTTAGGTTAGGAAAAATAAAAAAAAAATAAAAAAATTACAGGACACATCCGTAGTGGGACATCCGTAGTGGGACATCCGTAGTGGGACAATTTTTCGTGCGTGCAGCCAGCATTCATCTATTTATTAGACGTTGTCACGTCAAAAGTAATATTAGCCCTTCCCTAAATAAAATTAATAAGTTAATATTCATAAAAAAATTGGTTGTCTGTAAAGTCGGTTTACGGACGATAGTTTGTGACAATGTCATAACAAAACATTGATGAAATGATTGATCCAGAAGAAAAGGAAATATCATATTCGGCCTGAGACTGAGCCTAATAGGTTTTTGCAACCAAACCATTTAGGCATTAAAAATATTATATTCTTTGAGGAAGAATTTTTTTAAATTTTTTCTATCTTTTGTATGATAAAATCTACCTCTGCATACTTTTATGAATAAAATTGAATTATCACTATTTTGTATGGATACAAAGGAGTGAAATGAAATGTACAATTTAATTAATAAATTTACTTTAATTTGCATTCATTATTCAAATATATTTATTACTTTTGAAATGTTACGTGCGCCGTATTTATTTTTACAAGTTCAAAAAAATATATCGTTCCCGCCAGGATTCGAACCGTCAACCTTACTACAGGACAACAGCGCTGCTGACCGCTCAGCCGCGAGGCTATATTTGATTATTAACTGTTTCAGATGTTTTATATACCTTTATAAAAATTTTGTTCACGGTAGGGGAATTATATTATTTCGTTTTAATAACTCGATTTTATAACAAATACCAATCCCAAATACACCAAACTTATTTATAAGGTGTTACACTATTTTTTAAAACATTGTGCAAAAGATCCCGGTTGTAATTTGAATTATTATGTGTAACTGTAAAACACCATTGTTGGTTCAAAACGTATTTGAATATTCAACATTACTTTTAAATAACCGTACCGATTGTGCTGAAAATCGGTGGACGATCGTTAAATTACATATAAATTAATAATTCAAACGACGAAAATATGATTGATAAGTCAAATCGATGGTCGTTCCAATCGAGTGGAAGAGAGATGCCACGCATGCGTACAATGAGCAAACAGGAACATCCGTAGTGGGACATCCGTAGTGGGACACTTTTTCGTGCGTGCAGCCGGCGTTCATCGATTTATTAGACGTTGTCACGTCAAAAACCTATTTAAAGGTTTATTTCTATACATTATACCGCATCTTATGAATTCTTTAGAATATTGACTGGGTGGTGTCAAACTTCCACTGCGCTGCCTCTGTTGATGCGGCAGGGTTTCAGCTGACTGTTTCTTGTGAAGCAGTGTGCGACGTGTTTTGCAAACAGCGATGGACGTGCTCTGCTGAAGGGAGTCTGGTATGTAATTCCACAGATGGCTTCCCAAGTAACTAAATTATCTTTTAAAGACGGTGCTATGGTGCTTGGGTATCTGGATATTTTTCCTATGCCTGGTGTTGTAGCCATGTTTTTAATAACTTTTCAGAAATCTTAGAATTCAAGAAATTTGGTGATGCTCGAAAATGTATATATTTGTGTTGGGTTACAAAGCAAAATTGCCGTCTGTGTAAAATCCATTTTGAGCTAGTTTGTTTTAGTTAGTTTCTGACTTACATGACCGTGTTTCTTCAAATTAAAAGCGAAACATAAACATGCATTTTGCAGTTTCTGAATTCTATAATTCAGTTTTTTGTCAATGCCGACAAACAATCCTGCACAATATTTAAAAGGTGATAACACAAGTGAGTCACAAAGTTTTAATTTTAATATCAGGGGGCAAGATGTGTTTTAATTTGTAGGTACAGGTGCCGAAGTTGGTAATATCCTGTTTGTGGGCCATTAAGTTCCCATTCTTCGCGGGCGAGGCAAAAAAAAAACACAAAAAAAAATCTACAGTGTCTCCCAGGGGAATCCTTCTTTTCACAGACCAGAGAGCCAAACGCCCGATCATGCATCTTCGGTTGTTTTTTTTGGTTCATTGTTAATAAATATGGCAGTGTTGATAAAAAGGATACTAATGGTCAATTAGGTTAAGTTAGCTACATTATAAATACTTTAAAACATTGTGGACGGTTGATTTGGTTAGGATAGCTACATTAAAGACACGGAAAAAAAAACTTCGGGGAACTTCGGGTTTTGTCTCTCTCGTCTGTGAAAAGAAGGCTTCCCGGTCCCCCAGACTTCTAGACGAAGGTAAAACAACTTGGCCGATCCCTCTCCTCGCGGAACGGGCAAAACATCTTGAGCGACTTCTCTTTCACTCTAGGAAATGCTTAACAGGCAGCCCGTACCTCTTCCTCACGGACTGGAAAAAAAAAACAGTTTGCGATACACCCTCGCTCTCTCTGGCAAAGCTTATAAACTAGGTCGATTTCCCTCTTCGCGGACTGGGAAAAACCTTCTCAGATGCTCTTTTCGACGAGGTCGATTCTCCGCTCCATAATCAACCAGACCAGCTTGCAGCGATTCCTCTTCTTGGCTGGACTTTACAAACAACACGAATTCCTTTGCAAATAATTAGAGACCGGAAAAATTCGCGGGTTCAATGACCTCTAGGTTAGACTCCAGTACCCTCTACACATTCTGGCAAATGCCAACCGTTCATTGGCTGTTGACTTGTGAGTCGTCTCGACTGGGTGGCCTGTGATTCGACACTTCTATGAGTGAGAGTCTCTAATTGCCCCTCAGTCCTCCAGATTAACAGCGAACCAATGGCAGAAGCAGCACTAAGGTATAATTATTTGAATTTTAGCATAACACGAAATGAACCCGCGAATTTTTCAGGTCTCTACAAATAATGTCGACACCATTTTTTTTTTCTCTCGTAAGACAACACAAACAGATTTTGTTTAGAAGTCACACACGCGAAAGGGGTACACATAGCTGCCCCTGTGAAAAATCACTCAAAACCACGGCCCCTACAAGGGGGCGGGGGGGGGGGGGGGCTGGGTGGACCCCTGAGTCCAGGCCCTGTTTATTTTTAAATGTTTAACTATTATAATTTTTTACAAACTATAAAAACATATTGAATATTTTATAAATAAAGCTTAGGTTGAACTTATAAAATAGTAACAATAAGTATATCCTGTACTTAGGTTAAGTAACATTGTAAAAAGAGTGTAGGTAAGAAATAACCATGCAATTATAATGTAGCACGTGACTGTAAAATTTGATGGGGGGGGGGGGGGGGGGGCCGTCACCCATCCTGGGTCCAGGGCCCGTAATCGAATGTGGGGGCCATGCTCAACACTCAAATCTATTTCTTCATGTTTATATAATACATATATATATAATAAATATTTATAAATAATATAATTTTTTTTCAAATATACAAATAATTATAAATAATTTCACTAGTCACTTTCTCTAGTTTCACTAGTCTGTTAATTTGTTGAATGGACTTGAGATAACAGCTGCTTCATATTTTGCATAAAGTATTAAGTATCACTATACAGTTAAATTGTGTAACATGTTCTGTATTTTTTTGTAACTTGCATCATGTAAATATTAATGTCTGCACATAAGTATTTGTATGTAAAGGGAACTACATGTATAACGCGACATGTTCTATATCTCGGAGCCTTGACTCCATGTGGGATCAATGGAACAAAAATACAAAATAAAAATAAATAAATACTTTATTTTTGTTACACAAAGATACAATATTATTGTTCATTATACAAAGTGTTAGTAAATTATTAGATAAAAAATATATATACAGGAAAAAATTGACACTAAAATTATTTCTAGATGTAGTTCAAAAATTAGAAAATCATTGGTGACAGATTCTCCTTCATGTTGAAGACTGTTGGTAAAATTTATTGCACTTTATTTATTTATTACATAAGTACCATCTTGATTTTGGTGAAATATGCGATTAACTCTTCATTTTGATTTTCAATGATGAAATAGCAGTTTGTTCTTAAGGTTCTCAAAGATTGCAACAATCCTGAAAAAAACAACATAATTCATTAAAATGTAATAAAAAATAAAATCCAGTAAAAATTAACAACAAAATATCTTCTGACATTGAAGTGATTCAAACAAATGTCGGGCTATAATAGTAACTTATGTCTTAATACAATAATTGTGCTTAAGATATTTAAATCTGCATCCAACAAATGGGTTGCTAGTGTAGAGTTTTACTTATTGTTATATATTTTATACAAAAGTTTAACAAATTTTTTTTAAAAAAATTATTAAAAATTAAATGTTTCCACAAAGAAAAGATAATTTATTTCCAAATTAATTCACTTAATTATTCACAGCTTGTAACTTTTAAATTGGTTCTGGGGTATAACAAAAACCGGCAGATTTGTGAGGTTCAGCTATTTACATTAATGTTGCGTTGGCATCCCATGTTATGAAAACAGTTTATTATATTGATCGAGTTATTCAAGCGCTGTGATAGAGTGAAGAATTAAGAGCAGTATTAACATTAAATAGTACCTTAAAACAACATAATAATATTTAAACAATTTTATAAATGGCCAGTAAATTCAATTTAAGCACATTTCAATGATTTATGTGGTAGTTAACGAATCTGTTTAGATTCCGGCAAACCATGAAGCAGATAATAGCAGCTAGGATGATGGGAGACCCTAGGGGGAAAAAAATGAGCTACCTGATTGAGCAAGATAGGACATTAGGATTGAAGAAGCTCCAGGTCGCTCGAAACATTTCTAAGGGTGGCGAGGTTGTACCATTCAGGGTGGCCAACCTCGACTCGAGAACAAGGGTTCTAAATAACAGAGAGTCCCAATAGCTAGCTGCGAACCAGCTTCTTTGGTAGGCCAGTGTGAGACTTCCTCACCTACTAGATGTGATGAGCGACCACTGAACACAAATCTAGAACAGTTAGTAAGGCGAATCCCAAATAACTGCACAGACAGTGAAATAGAAGTTACTGGTACATAACCAGGATGTATTTTCCCTAGGGGATACTGACCTTGGGAGAACAAGCATGGTCTATTATCGCATCAACACAGATTATTCAGAACAATTAGACAGGCACCTCAACGGCTGCCTCTAGCAAAACAGGAAGAAGAGAAATTGATTGCAGGCATGATGGAGGGTGGTGTAATAGAACCATCAGCGAGCCCTTGGGTTTCCCCAGTTGTTTTAGTGGCGAAGAAGGATGGCCAACTGAGGTTCTGTGTGGAATACCAGAAGCTGAATGACATCACCAAAGAGGAAAGCTAACCCCCTCCCATGTATCGATGACACACGTGATACACTCTCTGGCACCAGATGGTTCTTCACACTGGCAAGTGGAGCTGCACCCCGATGATAAAGAGAAGACTGCTTTCTCCACAGAGATATCCCCTCGTGGCCTGATAATTCCGCGCGGTGTGGCGGGAATAGGCATCGTTGTTCTGGATGCTTCGAGCATCGGGTCAGCCCGAGAAGACGCGACGCGTCACAGCCACTCCAGTGGGTTCCAGAATGACTGTCAGAGGTATAAAAGCGGCGACACTTGCCTCCGCGGGGGTTCCGAGAGTTTCGAGAGTGGAGTGAAGATGGCGTGTGGTGCGACGAGGAGCGACGGGACCGTGAGAGTGTGGACTGGTGCGCGGTAAGGGGTGGACCACTGTGGAGCCTAGCTCCAGTGAGGAGTGGGAACTGTGGACTGGACACATACTTAGTGATTAATGAACAGGCATTTTTAAGTGTGAGTGAATTTTTAACGGACAATAAGTGGAATAATTTAAATAGTGATGTAAATAATAGTAGTAAATAAAACTGTATAAATATATTTTGGGCTATCGTTACGAACCCGTTTTCCAAACTCATAACAATACTGAGAAAGTATCTTATCAATACAGAATGATAAAACTTGTCATCACAACACAGAATACTTACTTTTGGTTCAGTAGCACATAAGACTCATCACAGATGTCGGTTTGGTTGACTTGACTTTCGTTATTTGAAGCTACACCTTCAGCGTTGGCAGCACTTGGTGGGTTTTTTCCATTCTGTATAATAACTTGACCCTCATTTCCTTTTATTGAGTAGGTTTTGGCTGATTTAGAATTTGTTAATTCACTTGGTTTCAAACTAGATGTTTCGTCTAACTTTTCCGTTGATCTATGAGACAACTTGCTACAACTACTTCGTGAAATTTCTTCAGAAGACTTGCATTCACTAACTATTTGGTCTCTGAACTTTGTTAATTCAGATATCGTTTCTTTTTCCTTTCCATAGCAAAACTCATGGCCAGAAATGGTTGTATACAAATTGTTTGTATTTGATTCTTGTGTTAGTTCCTTTCTTTCAGGTCTGTAGGGCTGATTAAGTGATGGTTTATTTTTCATTACTGAATCATTCTTACTTGGCTGAGAATGGGTTTCATTTCTATCAAACTGCATTTTAATTTTATTGTTAATCAATGAAAAATGTTTTTCATTTGTATTCTTCAATTTATCAGGACAATCAGTATGAACATTACTGACAATTTGCAAAGCAAGGTGGCAAATATTGTGTGATAACTGTGGTGATATGCAACAGATAGGAGACACGAGTAAAGTAGCAAACAGCCGTTTAACATATTCTTGTATCCAAATGGTTAAATTCTGAATTTGAATAAACCAATAGCTCATGTCTATAGCTGATGGGTTGTTAGATTGTGGCTCTAACAAAGTCAGATGTCCACCCCATAGAGTCTCTGCAGTAGCATGGATATGTCGGCCGAGAAGGATCAGCATCGTCTGAAACAGTAACCACACAACTTATACAGATTGTTTAATGTATAATACATATATCATTATTATAAAAAAGTTGCATATATAATAAAAAAAAATTAAAAAAACTAAAACAAACACGCTTTTGTCGTTTTGTGAAATAAAAATAAAAAAATAATAAAATTTATATTTTTTTTATCTAGCAGCCAAATAATGCACAACTATGTATTACTAAATACGTGGGGTGCTCTCTTCGTTAATTTATTTTCATTCGTTCATTAATTTTCGTAATGACTAAAATTAGTGATAAAACATTTCATACAAATGATTGCCAGCATCCCAATACATAATTATAAGTTCATTATTGTTTTCGTAATGACTATATACTAAAATTTTCCTATTGACTATATCCTAATTTTTTCGTATTGACTATAACCTTTTAATTAGTGATAGAAAAATATATTTTAAAATTAATATTGTTATTACTGATATAATATTTAAGACAAATTATATAAAACACCCCACGTTTTTTAGTTATACAGAGTTGTGGTGCATTATCTGGCTGTTAGGTAAAAACTTAAATATTAATTTGAATATTTTTAATTTTTAGTTCACGCAACGCTAAAAGTTTTTTTTTAGATTTTTTAAACTATAAGTTTATTTTATTCTTTTTACTCTCAAAATAAAATAAAAATACTAATTAAGAGTAATTGAAACAAATTAAAAATACTAATTATGAGTGAATAAAGTCTTTATTTGTTACAATGAACTTAAAATTAGTCATTAATGTTCACGTAATCTAGTCATTTCAGCTAATGAACAAGAATGTCAAACTGTATGCGCACAACTTTGAGGTTAACTATTGGGACAGTATCTGCTGACTATATTAATACTAAAAATGAAGTCGATATTGTAAAAGACATTAATAATTAAATAAATAGTATACCGGTCATTTGAAGTAAAACACTCTAAATTGAAAATAATATATATTTTTTTAATTTTTCAAATTTTAACCCCTCCCCTCCGAGGTGATAAAGTCAAACCCCGGGCACATTTTCAACCATAACCCCATGCCACTAAATCGAAAATAATATATTTTAAAAATTTTCGAAATTTAAGGGCCTTACCCCCCCCCCCTTTTTTTTTCACCCTGGGCACATTTCCTCCCATAGCCTGACCTTTTGGATCGGAAACAATCCAAATCAAAACAACATTGATTTTTAAGAATTTTTGAAATTTTGGGTCTTTAACCACCCCCCTCGTTTTAAGGGCATAGACGACCCCGTAGAAAATTCCCACCATGCCTCGTCCTCATGGATACACAAAATGCATGGTTATTACTCATAGCACTAAATTAGTGGTTTTGACCATTCAACCCCCCACTCCCTTTTATCAATAAGGTCTTAAGTAATCCCAATATTGCCTTATCAGAGGTTCTTTGTATGCATGCAAAATTTCAACACAAGCAGATGTCGAAAAGTGATATAAAAATTGAATAGAAAGATTTTATTGCATAGTACATTCATACACACAGGTCAAGCTAATTAAAGCACGGTAAAAATAAAGCCCTAGTCAGGGGTGTGTATGTGTGAATAAGGAGCGACCGTAAGAGCGACATTCTGGGTGTGCTTCAGTGCGGTATCGTCTCTAAGTGTAAGGCATGTGGACTGGTGCGCTTTCTTCGCTTCGTGCATGGGGTAACTGTGAGTTTTGAGTGGCAACCGTTACATTATATGGCGTATAAAAAAGATAAAGACGTATAGCAAATCCCTTGAGTCCTTTCAAGAATCTTTACTGGGTGTTTTGTGCCTAAAAAAATAATTTGAAAACATGCTTTTCAGCCATTTTCACACTTATTCACTCCGCACTGAGCATATTCGAAAATGCTTTTCGTAAACAGACAACACTAGGATACCTTGTGCAGTTTTCAAATTGCGTGGTTTTTTTTTTCCTGGTGTACAATATTTAAAGGGTCCAAAATAAAAGTTATTAAATAACTTAAAAAAAATTTGGTTGTCTGTAAAGTCGGTTTACGGACGATAGTTTAACGTGACAACGTCAAAACAAAACATTTATGAAATGATTGCATACTTTTATGAATAAAATTGAATCATTTTTATTGAATTATCACTATTTTGTATGGATACAAAGAAGGAGTGAAATTAAATCTACAATTTAATTGATAAATTTACTTTTATTTGCACTCATTAATTCAAATATGTTTATTAGTTAAACGAACAGATTATTTTAACTATATCTTTTATACATGGTTGCTATTTAACTTCTTCCAATCTGTGTTATTCTGTTAAGGATAGGACGACGATAGGAAAAGTAGGAAACGAATGGGAGTGTTTCAAGTTTAATGTGCCTCGAAAAGGTCAAATCGATGGTTGTTCCAATCGAGTGGAAGAGAGGTAGATGCGGCGCAAGCGTACAATGAGCGTAACGGGACACTTTTTCGTGCGTGCAGCCGGCGTTCATCGATTTATTAGACGTTGTCACGTCAAAAAATGTAATAATAGTAAGTTCTCTTGAGAAAAAAATTGATGACCAAGGTGACAAAATGTTCTAATTAAAAAAAATGTTTTAGAATGAATCATCTCGCCAACAGAGATATACTGTACAATAACCACCAACCATAAAATATATAAACTTGGCTTCGTGTCATTTTTTACCCTCGGAACCTGTGTTCACCAAAGCTTCATGCACACTGATGGTCCCCAACCAAGCTATGTTACAAGTCGTGAGCTTTGTGCTTGGAAAGTTGTCTCGTTGGTCGACGCAGTCTCAGGTGTACACAGACTGAACAAGTGATCCGAGCTCTGCTCTGTTACTGAACTACCAGGTGCCTCCTAAGATAGTAAATATTTTAATTATTATATTCTAACAGATTTTGGGGGACTGAATAAAGCTTCACGAACCGAAGAAAGGAATAATGGAAAAAAAAATCAATGAAAAATGCCTAATGAAGAGGTGTAAGTATTTAGAACATGTCATAGGAACACTGCAATCGTATGAAGAACTTTAAATAATCGTATGGGTCTTTAGTAGACACACGTGTTGTGTGGGCTCTGCCTTCGCCCTCGGCACCGGCGGGGGTCCGCCCCCAGAGCGCCAACATCAAGGTCAGCGACTCGAAACACCTCGCCGGCATCGACCTGTCCACTATTCCGACTGCTACCTCGTCTCCTACTCTGTCCATCTACACCACTACCACCACCACTGCCTCTATCACCTCGCCCATCGTGACTGCCGCTCCCTCCTTACCCGTTCTCGTCGTTGACGCGCCTGTGGGCCCCATGGACACCACCGCTCCAGCTACTTCAGACGACGACTTTGGGTTCGTGAAGCCTCGGAAGACCACCAAGCGGCCTCTCCGCGACGTGCTCTCTTCGGATGACGCCGTCCCAGTGGAAAACCGCTACGGATCCTTATCCTCCTTGCCTGACTCTGACATCGACGACGCCGCCTCATCTGCTCCTCCTCTCACCGCCAAGCCTCGTCGTACCCAGCACCCGAAGAGACATAAGACTGTTGCCGCGCCGCCCCAGCCTCAACCTTCTACATCTGTCTCCCCTCCGCAACCTCAGCCATCCACGTCTCAGCGGCCGGCCACCTCTGCTCCGTCTGCACCTAAGCCGCCTCGCATGCCACCCATTGGCATTCGCTCCTCGCCGACCGCTCAACCCTTCCTCCACATCAAACACTTGCAGTCCTTGCTCACCGGTCCACTCACCGCCACCTCCATTAACGACCGTACGTCTTTCTACACTGCTAATCCTCACGACCATCAGTTCCTCTACGACCACCTCAAGAGACATGGCTACCAGCCCTACACCCACCTGCGTCCCGACGAGCGCACCGACCGTGTTGTGGTCAAGCGCCTGCCCTCCTCCACCACCGCGGACGAGGTCAAGGAGGCTCTCCTGGACCTCGGCCTCCCGGTGGGCACCGTCTTGCCGCTCCGCACCTCCGCCGACTCAACAACCCGGCCCTTCCTCGTCTGCACCAACGGACTAGGGGCGGCGACGCGGTTCCTCAAACTGAAGACGCTAGGCTGCTGGGTGGTGACCGTAGAGCGCTACCGGGGCTCTGGGAGGGTACCCCAGTGCTATCGGTGCCAGTCCACCGGACATCCATCGACACGCTGCGAGCGGGACCCCAGGTGTTTCAAATGCGCTGGGCACCACTGGTCGCGAGACTGCACCTCTACGACTAAAAAGTGTGTCAATTGCGACGGGCCACACTTTGCTACCTCGACGGACTGCCGTGTCATACAGGCATACATCCGACGACACCCGCCGCGACCTGCTGACCCGACGATGACGACCGACGCTCCGCGCCCGTCTGCTCCGCTCCCTTCTGACGTTCGGGCTTTCCCGGCCCTGCGGGCTCCTGCTTGGCAGGGCCGCGACCCGCCTTCCTCCTCTTCCCGGGCACCACCTCTTGCTCACCTCCCCTCATCCTCTTCACAGAGGCCACCCGCCACGTCATCCACTTCCACTCGCCCCGCCGATGCCGACTCAGACGACACTTCGCTGACATCCATGTTGAGGGAACTCATCACGCTCATCCGCCACTACCTGCCACTCATCCGCCAGGTCCTGATGGCGCTTTCCCGTGCCCAGACCCCATCGGAGAAATTTGAGGTGCTCCTCCAGGCCCTCCTCAATTTCTTTGATGAATCACGCCCCACCCCTTAGTATCCTTATCTGGAACACCTTCTCCCTTCCTCCCAAACTCCACGATCTTCTCCACCTTCTCCGGGTGCATTCTCCCGATGTCGTGTTCCTCGCAGAAACCTGGCTCGACCCCCCCACACCCCTCCATATTCCGGGGTACGCCGTTCACCGCGCCGATCGTGATGGTCGGGGCGGAGGGGTGGCGTTACTCGTCCGCGCTACCTTGTCCCACCATCGTCGTCTCGTTCCGTCTTCCCCCGCGGCCGAGGCTGTCGCCGTGCGTTTGCACGGTTTTCCGTACTCCCTGACTTTGGTCTCCCTCTATCTCCCGCCCCAATTCCCCTTCCCTACCGACGACATTGTGGCCCTCGGGCGGCTCTACGCCCACGTCGTGCTGGCCGGGGACTACAATGCGACCCATCCTTTTTGGGGCTGCGCTGCCGCGAACCGGCGGGGCAGCTCCCTCCGTCAATTCCTCCGGCGTACTCGCCTTTCTCTTCACGCACCACCCACACCGACCTTCTATCCGGCCCAGCGCCATCGCCGCCCCAGTGTCATCGACCTCGCTCTCTCATCACCCCTTCCCGTCATTTCTCACCTTCGCACCATCACCGCCGGTACTTCCGACCACTTGCCTGTCCTCGGCTCGCTCCACTTCTTTCCTCACACCAACCCTCACCTCCCCCGGTACGACTTCATCCACGCCGACTGGTATGGCTTCCAGGATTCACTCTCCGATGCTCTGGACCTCACGCTTCCCTTCGCCACTCCTGCTCAACTCGACGACCGAGTCCTCTACTTTTCCGACGCCATCTCTACGGCCGCTTCTTCTCACATTCCGCTTGCGCCTCCGTGCCCTCTCATCGTCCCCTTCCCGCCGTATCTCCGTGACGCCGTGTCCTTGCGCAACCGCTTCCGTGGTCGCTGGCAGGCGAGCCGCTCCCCGCTGCATCGCCGAGTTTACCTGGTGCTCCGGGGGTGGTGCCGCCGGTTGATCGCGGGGTGGAGGGCCCGGCTGGAGGCGCGGCGCCTCGGCTCCCTCACCGCTACCTCTGGCTCTCTGTGGTCTTACGTCCGTCGCCTTCGTTCCGTCCCCACCTCCATCCCTCCCCTCACTCTTCCTGTCGGGGTGGCGGAGACGGCTTCGGAGCGGACCGAGGCGGTCGCCGCCTACCTCGCCACCACCTTCGCCTCCGCCCCCCACCCCACCTTGTCGTCGGAGTCCTCGGACGATGATGATGCTCCTTCCCCCTTGTCCCGTCACGTCACTCTCCCCCTCCTCCCTGATGTCCTGCCCTTCCCGCTTGCCACGCCTTCTGAAGTCACCTCTCTGCTCTCCCATCTGAAGTTTCGTTCGGCCCCCGGCTCCGACTCCATTCCCGCCCCCGTTCTGCGCCATCTTCCCCGTAAAGCCACTGTTTTTCTCACTCGCATCATTAACGCCATGTTCATCCTCTGCCATTTTCCGTCTCCTTGGAAACTCGCCATCGTCTCGCCCATCCCCAAGCCCGGCAAGCCTTCATCCTTACCTTCCTCCTACCGTCCTATCTCTCTTCTCCCCATCCTTTCCAAGATCGCAGAGAGAGTCATCCACCGGCGCCTTCTTCTTCAAGTCACCACCCTTCACCTGCTCCCCCATCACCAGTTCGGTTTCCGCCCCCGTCATTCCACCACCCACGCCATTGCTCGTGTGGAACTCCTGGTGGTGCAGGGGTTCGCCAGGCGGCAACACACGGGCATGGTACTCTTGGACCTGGCCCGTGCATTCGACTCCGTTCCGCATTCCCAACTCATCTCTCGCCTCTCCGCCATCGGTCTTCCGCCGCACCTGGTCCGTCTCCTCTGCTCGTTCCTGGGGGGTCGCTCCTTCCGGGTTCGAGTAGAGGGGACGCTTTCCGCACCCCGGCCCATTCTCGCCGGCGTCCCCCAGGGCGCCATTCTCTCGCCTCTCCTGTTCGCCCTCCACATTTCCGACTTGCAGCCCCCGCCTGGGACCTACCTGGTGCAGTACGCCGACGATACCTGTCTCCTCGCCTCCTCCGTCTCCGAGCGGCTGCTCGGCGACCGCCTTGCCCGCGGACTCACCTCACTCAACGCCCAGTTCCTTGCGCACGGCATTGGCTTGAATCACTCCAAATCACGCTCTATCATTTTCTCCCGTCTTCATCCTCACCAGGACCGCCCCCCCCGCATCTCCACCGTAGTCGTCCCCTGGTCGCCCACCCTCCGCTATCTCGGGGTCACCCTCGATCGTTCGTTCACTTTTCTTCCGCACCTGGAATCCGTCCGCACCAAGTCCCGCGCCATCTTGGCCCAGCTGGCCACCGTACTCAGGCCGTCCTCTGCCGTTCCGCTCCCAGTTCGCCTCACCGCATATCGCTCATATGTCATCTCACATTTCATCTACGCCTGCCCGGTCTGGGTTCACTCATCTCGTTCCAACCTTCGACCTGTCACGTGCTCATATTTTCTTGGTGCCCGCCTTCTCCTCGGCCTCCCTCGCGCCACGCTCCGCCAGACACTGTTGGACAGGACGGGACTTCCGCACCTCCACCACCTGCTCTGTCAGACGACCGACACTTTCCTCCGTCGTTGCCGACGTAGCGACAATCCGTACATTCGGCAGCTGGCGGAGCCGCCGCCCGACGCACCGCACCCACGACGTCCGCTTTTCAGTTACGATCACTTACTTGACGAAGGACAGCCGGACGACGTAGGCGCGGCCGGTGGACCAGACAGATGACCCTGGGGCCTCCACACCGACTGGTAGCACTGTGGGAACCCCATCCTCCTCGGCGCCGCCATGATGACCTTCTCTCCGCTGTTCCGCGCCGGCCCATCAACGGCGCGGCACCATCCGAGCCCTGAGGACCCCCCAGCAGCCGTGAAGAACTCGCCCATCAATAAGTAGCTTAGCATCAAGGACGACCTCGTCGGGGAAGCTCTGCTTTGTTGAATAAAGACTATTGTCACCTTGCAGGCCTTGTGCCCATGTACCAATCTTTTATTGTACCTTGTGCCCTTTTTTATTAAATGATGGATTTTTTGGTGGGTGACTCCCTTCAGTGGGAGCCCCCTTTAAAAAAAAAAAAAAAAAAAAAACTTGAGCAGTATTATTTAGGCAGCGACCTCTCTGGGGGACCGCTCCTACCTCTCCCTGCTCTTGGGTAGCAACCCCTGCTCGCGGACCGCTCCCGCTCCTCCCCTCTGCCCGATCACTCCCTGCTCTTGGGCAGCGACCCCTGTTCGGGGACCGCTCCCGCTCCTCCCCTCTGCCTGGGACAAGTCAATTTGGCGCCCAACGTGGGGCCAGTCAGCTTGGATAACCTGAGGACCTCGCCCTGCCTCTACGAGAGCTATCAGCACAGCCGGAGCCATATCCACTTCCAGGAGTGCAGAAAACACTTGGTGGCGCCCAACCCAACTGAAGGATGTCTTCTGGATCCTGTGCCGCACCTCGCTGCAATGCACCGGATGGACCCAGCATTCCCTGTGTATGCTGCAATGCCCAGTTTCACCTACAATGCCTTGGTATCGTGGAACAAGTCAGTGAACAGGCATATATCCACATATGCCAGCCCTGCAGACAACTTCTGGTAGAGAAGAAGCCAACAGTTCCAGCTCCCCGGCGCTGCTTCGCGCCGAACTGCCCGGAGACAGCCCTAGTCATCGTCACCTGCCAGGCCTGCCATCGCGACTACCATCTCGCCTGTCTAGGCTGGGAAGATACACCACTGGACCTTGCTGGGATGTCGTTTACCTGCGCCCAGTGTAGAGTGAATCCCACTTTACCTTCAAGTACAGGATCTGCAAGTGTACCTCGGCCCTTTAGAGGGCAGGATCATGAGGACCCTGTGCAAGCTGTACACCAATGGGAGCAAGCCCTACGGGCACATGCAATCCACCCCACCGAATGGGTGGACCAGATAGGTCCATTACTACTTGGGGAAGCCTCTAGATGGTGGAATAACCATGAAGGGCTGTATGACACCTGGGAAGAGTTCACAGGGGGCTTCCTGAACCATTTTGGAAACCAATCAAGACTGGCAAAGCTTACTGCCCAATTATATGGTACCAAACAAAAGGAAGGAGAGGATGTCGAAAGTTTCTTACTACAGAAAAGGAAACTTTATAAGAGGCTACACCCAGGGAGAGACCCAAATGAATTTCTTCCTACCTTGTTGGAGCTGGTGTGGCCCAACCTACGGCCATTTCTAAGGCATCCGCCTCCCGAGAATTTATCCGAACTTATGGTTCGAGCCACTGCCGTGCAGCGAGACTGTCTCGAAACTAGGGGCACTGTAACAATTATACCTTGTTCACCACCAACCCTGGTACAAGAATATGCTACCCCCAACAAAAGGTTGCCGAAGTGTTGGCACTGCCCTGAACAACACTTTCACCAAGACTGCCCAGTGCTCCGCTGCAAACAGTCTGAAAGGAACAGCCTCAACACAGTAGACCCCTGGAGGGAAAGAGTGGTGCCAACGAGCCCTACCCCTACACCGAAGGTAGAAGACCTCAACTCCCAAGCTCGGCTCGAAGGTAGACCGACCCCGAGCCTTATGTGCGTACAGCACCACCCACAACAAGAACTGCCAAGAGTCAGGGTGCAACTGGACTCACAGCCCATTCAGGCTCTTATCGACTCAGCCGCCACCACTAATTATGTGCGCGAGAGTGTTGTGCAGATAATAGGGACCCCTATTAATTCCCAACCCCAAATGGCACAGCTTGCCACCCAGGGATCCACCATGACCTTACTGGGCAATGCTGTGGTACAATGCTGCATAGCCGATGTGGAGATGAAGATCCCATGTCTAGTCGCAAAGGACCTTCGAGAAGAACTTGTGCTGGGCCAAGATTGGCTCACGCAGCAGCAGGCGATATTGGACTTTGAAAATCAAACTATACACTTCGGACGAACGTCCCGCCGGACTCTTGACTGGGGCACCAAAGGAATGGGTGACCTGAATGCCCCTAATCAAAGTGGTGTTAACCCTAATCCTGGAATCTGCACTGAACAACACAGAGACCAACCTATGGTTGTGTTGACATAAGGGGACCAGAGACCTCAAGAAACTCCTTCCCTCCGCTCTGCCACAACCAAGCTAAGCCAAAATAACTCGGGCAGTGGTTTTCAGTGGTGCCAGAAAGGAGGAACCCCAAAGGGGAAATCGACCATGCAGTCATGGAGACAGCCGCTGAGCGGCGCCCTCTCAAAGGCAAGATGCCACTGGAAGAAAGAGCCTTTTCCAGACCGAGGAATATGGTTTCCCCAGAACAGGATTCACCCGCAGCCATGGAGACGGAAAACAGATCTGTCCAAAAACCCCGAACCCCAGGAACCTAATAGCCCCTCTCCACCAGGACAACTACCTCCAGGACCCTACGACCATGGGAACGGCTGGGCAGACCAGCCCGCTACCGACTAACCTCCGCGAAGTGTAGTGGCCAGTGTAGAGGAGCCAGCCCTGGGACTGAAGCCCAGCGTGCTGACTCCTGGCATGTGCAACGATCCCAGCCAAGGCCACAGAGGGAGGGGGGCGAATTGTCATGTCCACCAGTTTGGCCTCGGCTGGTATGATAGCACAAGCCCCAAGTGCGCCACCCATCCTACATAATCTATGGGGAGGAAAGTTAGTTCGCCACCCGCCCCTAGATGGCAGACAAAGGGGAATGTAAATTAAGGAAACTTTGTCTACCTGCCCAGCCTAATTCAGGACAAATATGTAAATACCCAGTGTGGTATCAAGAAGCCTTTAAATTATACAAGTGAATGTAAAGAGCATTGTAATTCGAATATGTATGCACAGGAAGGGTACAGATGTGCCCTGCCTGATGAATATGTACATACATTGTACATTTACTCTGGCTGAGCTAAGCCAGGCAGAAAGCTCTTCCCAGTAATTTCTGGGTAGATGGAGTGCGCTGGTTTCCCTTCAAAGGCATAGAATTGTTCAGGGGAATTTTTGCAAGCTATTTGAAGCAAATCAGTGCACTTTCGGCTTTATACTAACTGATTTCCTTTCAGCGATTTTAGCGAGCTGCCGAGACTTGCTGCTGCATCTTCCTGAGTCGACCACCAGGGGTGCTCTTGTCGTAGATCTAGCTCTTAGCACCTAGATGCTCTTCTTGTGAGTGCTGTGTGCTACCGAATCGTAGCCTATAGGGGAGGTGGAGGGGGGGGATCTGGAATGGATCCCCACCCGACGACGCCGAACCTGGGCGGAGGCGATCTCGGTCCGAGGCCTTCGGCCGAAGCCACCATGTTGACCGACCGACCAACGCCGACGAAACCTTATGGACGACCAGCGAAAGCAACTGCATCTTCGCAACCATCGACGACGAAGCTGACCGCGCCTGGTGTGGCGGCCTCTTCCGCGTCGGGGGGGGGGGCTCTGCCTTCGCCCTCGGCACCGGCGGGGGTCCGCCCCCAGAGCGCCAACATCAAGGTCAGCGACTCGAAACACCTCGCCGGCATCGACCTGTCCACTATTCCGACTGCTACCTCGTCTCCTACTCTGTCTGTCTACACCACTACCACCACCACTGCCTCTATCACCTCGCCCATCGTGACTGCCGCTCCCTCCTTACCCGTTCTCGTCGTTGACGCGCCTGTGGACCCCATGGACACCGCCGCTCCAGCTACTTCAGACGACGACTTTGGGTTCGTGAAGCCTCGGAAGACCACCAAGCGGCCTCTCCGCGACGTGCTCTCTTCGGATGACGCCGTCCCAGTGGAAAACCGCTACGGATCCTTATCCTCCTTGCCTGACTCTGACATCGACGACGCCGCATCATCTGCTCCTCCTCTCACCGCCAAGCCTCGTCGTACCCAGCACCCGAAGAGACATAAGACTGTTGCCGCGCCGCCCCAGCCTCAACCTTCTACATCTGTCTCCCCTCCGCAACCTCAGCCATCCACGTCTCAGCGGCCGGCCACCTCTGCTCCTCCTGCACCTAAGCCGCCTCGCATGCCACCCATTGGCATTCGCTCCTCGCCGACCGCTCAACCCTTCCTCCACATCAAACATCTGCAGTCCTTGCTCACCGGTCCACTCACCGCCACCTCCATTAACGACCGTACGTCTTTCTACACTGCTAATCCTCACGACCATCAGTTCCTCTACGACCACCTCAAGAGACATGGCTACCAGCCCTACACCCACCTGCGTCCCGACGAGCGCACCGACCGTGTTGTGGTCAAGCGCCTGCCCTCCTCCACCACCGCGGACGAGGTCAAGGAGGCTCTCCTGGACCTCGGCCTCCCGGTGGGCACCGTCTTGCAGCTCCGCACCTCCGCCGACTCAACAACCCGGCCCTTCCTCGTCTGCACCAACGGTCTAGGGGAGGCGACGCGGTTCCTCAAACTGAAGACGCTAGGCTGCTGGGTGGTGACCGTAGAGCGCTACCGGGGCTCTGGGAGGGTACCCCAGTGCTATCGGTGCCAGTCCACCGGACATCCATCGACACGCTGCGAGCGGGACCCCAGGTGTTTCAAATGCGCTGGGCACCACTGGTCGCGAGACTGCACCTCTACGACTAAAAAGTGTGTCAATTGCGACGGGCCGCACTTTGCTACCTCGACGGACTGCCGTGTCATACAGGCATACATCCGACGACACCCGCCGCGACCTGCTGACCCGACGATGACGACCGACGCTCCGCGCCCGTCTGCTCCGCTCCCTTCTGACGTTCGGACTTTCCCGGCCCTGCGGACTCCTGCTTGGCAGGGCCACGACCCGCCTTCCTCCTCTTCCCGGGCACCACCTCTTGCTCACCTCCCCTCATCCTCTTCACAGCGGCCACCCGCCACGTCATCCACTTCCACTCGCCCCGCCGATGCCGACTCAGACGTCACTTCGCTGACATCCATGTTGAGGGAACTCATCACGCTCATCCGCCACTACCTGCCACTCATCTGCCAGGTCCTGACAGCGCTTTCCCGTGCCCAGACCCCATCGGAGAAATTTGAGGTGCTCCTCCAAGCCCTCCTCAATTTCTTTGATGAATCACGCCCCACCCCTTAGTATCCTTATCTGGAACACCTTCTCCCTTCCTCCCAAACTCCACGATCTTCTCCACCTTCTCCGGGTGCATTCTCCCGATGTCGTGTTCCTCGCAGAAACCTGGCTCGACCCCCCCACACCCCTCCATATTCCGGGGTACGCCGTTCACCGCGCCGATCGTGATGGTCGGGGCGGAGGGGTGGCGTTACTCGTCCGCGCTACCTTGTCCCACCATCGTCGTCTCGTTCCGTCTTCCCCCGCGGCCGACGCTGTCGCCGTGCGTTTGCACGGTTTTCCGTACTCCCTGACTTTGGTCTCCCTCTATCTCCCGCCCCAATTCCCCTTCCCTACCGACGACATTGTGGCCCTCGGGCGGCTCGACGCCCACGTCGTGCTGGCCGGGGACTACAATGCGACCCATCCTTTTTGGGGCTGCGCTGCCGCGAACCGGCGGGGCAGCTCCCTCCGTCAATTCCTCCGGCGTACTCACCTTTCTCTTCACGCACCACCCACACCGACCTTCTATCCGGCCCAGCGCCATCGCCGCCCCAGTGTCATCGACCTCGCTCTCTCATCACCCCTTCCCGTCATTTCTCACCTTCGCACCATCACCGCCGGTACTTCCGACCACTTGCCTGTCCTCGGCTCGCTCCACTTCTTTCCTCACACCAACCCTCACCTCCCCCGGTACGACTTCATCCACGCCGACTGGTATGGCTTCCAGGATTCACTCTCCGCTGCTCTGGACCTCACGCTTCCCTTCGCCACTCCTGCTCAACTCGACGACCGAGTCCTCTACTTTTCCGACGCCATCTCTACGGCCGCTTCTTCTCACATTCCGCTCGCGCCTCCGCGCCCTCTCATCGTCCCCTTCCCGCCGTATCTCCGTGACGCCGTGTCCTTGCGCAACCGCTTCCGTGGTCGCTGGCAGGCGAGCCGCTCCCCGCTGCATCGCCGGGTTTACCTGGTGCTCCGGGGGTGGTGCCGCCGGTTGATCGCGGGGTGGAGGGCCCGACTGGAGGCGCGGCGCCTCGGCTCCCTCACCGCTACCTCTGGCTCTCTGTGGTCTTACGTCCGTCGCCTTCGTTCCGTCCCCACCTCCATCCCTCCCCTCACTCTTCCTGTCGGGGTGGCGGAGACGGCTTCGGAGCGGACCGAGGCGGTCGCCGCCTACCTCGCCACCACCTTCGCCTCCGCCCCCCACCCCACCTTGTCGTCGGAGTCCTCGGACGATGATGATGCTCCTTCCCCCTTGTCCTGTTACGTCACTCTCCCCCTCCTCCCTGATGTCCTGCCCTTCCAGCTTGCCACGCCTTCTGAAGTCACCTCTCTGCTCTCCCATCTCAAGTTTCGTTCGGCCCCTGGCTCCGACTCCATTCCCGCCCCCGTTCTGCGCCATCTTCCCCGTAAAGCCACTGTTTTTCTCACTCGCATCATTAACGCCATGTTCATCCTCTGCCATTTTCCGTCTCCTTGGAGACTCGCCATCGTCTCGCCCATCCCCAAGCCCGGCAAGCCTTCATCCTTACCTTCCTCCTACCGTCCTATCTCTCTTCTCCCCATCCTCTCCAAGATCGCAGAGAGAGTCATCCACCGGCGCCTTCTTCTTCAAGTCAACACCCTTCACCTGCTCCCCCATCACCAGTTCGGTTTCCGCCCCCGTCATTCCACCACCCACGCCATTGCTCGTGTGGAACTCCTGGTGGTGCAGGGGTTTGCCAGGCGGCAACACACGGGCATGGTGCTCTTGGACCTGGCCCGTGCATTCGACTCCGTTCCGCATTCCCAACTCATCTCTCGCCTCTCCGCCATCGGTCTTCCGCCGCACCTGGTCCGTCTCCTCTGCTCGTTCCTGGGGGGTCGCTCCTTCCAGGTTCGAGTAGAGGGGACGCTTTCCGCACCCCGGCCCATTCTCGCCGGCGTCCCCCAGGGCGCCATTCTCTCGCCTCTCCTGTTCGCCCTCCACATTTCCGACTTGCAGCCCCCGCCTGGGACCTACCTGGTGCAGTACGCCGACGATACCTGTCTCCTCGCCTCCTCCGTCTCCGAGCGGCTGCTCGGCGACCGCCTTGCCCGCGGACTCACCTCACTCAACGCCCAGTTCCTTGCGCACGGCATTGGCTTGAATCACTCCAAATCACGCTCTATCATTTTCTCCCGTCTTCATCCTCACCAGGACCGCCCCCCCCGCATCTCCACCGTAGTCGTCCCTTGGTCGCCCACCCTCCGCTATCTCGGGGTCACCCTCGATCGTTCGTTCACTTTTCTTCCGCACCTGGAATCCGTCCGCACCAAGTCCCGCGCCATCTTGGCCCAGCTGGCCACCGTACTCAGGCCGTCCTCTGCCGTTCCGCTCCCAGTTCGCCTCACCGCATATCGCTCATATGTCATCTCACATTTCATCTACGCCTGCCCGGTCTGGGTTCACTCATCTCGTTCCAACCTTCGACCTGTCACGTGCTCCTATTTTCTTGGTGCCCGCCTTCTCCTCGGCCTCCCTCGCGCCACGCTCCGCCAGACACTGTTGGACAGGACGGGACTTCCGCACCTCCACCACCTGCTCTGTCAGACGACCGACACTTTCCTCCGTCGTTGCCGACGTAGCGACAATCCGTACATTCGGCAGCTGGCGGAGCCGCCGCCCGACGCACCGCACCCACGACGTCCGCTTTTCAGTTACGATCACTTACTTGACGAAGGACAGCCGGACGACGTAGGCGCGGCCGGTGGACCAGACAGATGACCCTGGGGCCTCCACGCCGACTGGTAGCACTGTGGGAACCCCATCCTCCTCGGCGCCGCCATGATGATCTTCTCTCCGCTGTTCCGCGCCGGCCCATCACCGGCGCGGCACCATCCGAGCCCTGAGGACCCCCCAGCAGCCGTGAAGAACTCGCCCATCAATAAGTAGCTGGGCATCAAGGACGACCTCGTCGGGGAAGCTCTGCTTTGTTGTTGAATAAAGACTATTGTCACCTTGCAGGCCTTGTGCCCATGTACCAATCTTTTATTGTACCTTGTGCCCTTTTTTAATAAATGATGGATTTTTTGGTGGGTGACTCCCTTCAGTGGGAGTCCCCTTTGTAAAAAAAAAAAAAAAAACTTGAGCAGTATTATTTAGGCAGCGACCTCTCTGGAGGATCGCTCCTCCCCTCTGCCCGACCTCTCCCTGCTCTTGGGCAGCGACCCCTGTTCGGGGACCGCTCCCGCTCCTCCCCTCTGCCTGGGACAAGTCATTACATTACATAGGAGCATGAAGCTATGAATTTACAACATCACATATGCAAGCACTTTTTTCCACTGTATTTAATTTATCATAGTAATATAATGTGGTTTCATGGTCATAATAACCCGAATTAGATTTCCGATGGAAGTGTACCTTAATTTATCGCTAGTGGGCCTCCGTTATTGTTTGATTAGAGCTGGAAAGATTTTTGGTACACTTTTGTATTCTGCCGACATCATTCAGACAAACATTCACTCATCTTATCCATGCTGATGCTACTAAAAACAGAAAAACCCTGTGATTGATTGATTAAAATATTTTTTTTTGTATTCAATATTGAACTGTGCTATCCAAGTAGAACATCAGTGGATTCATTATGGCACTTGGTGAAATTTGACTCCCATAGCAAGGAGGTCATTCGTGCAGTGTGAACTGCCAGTTAAAATGATGTAGTTCAAAACATTTCCGTCCTTCCCGGATTTTCACGAGTTTGATACATGGCATACAGTGTCGTAAACAGGTAACGTTTCTGGGAGTACTCTCGTTTCTGTTCTTCACTGCATTGCTGCTCTGGCCCACAGCACCATCCCATGTCATAAGCAGGATATAGGGAATCGACATTTACATGTGTAAAGTCCGCCACTTCGTGTACTTCTCATGGCATCTATAGCTGTTTAACATTTTAATGAAAACTTCTTTGGGCTCTGCTTGAAGTATACTACTTCTGGTTCAATGTGAACATTTTTACTGAGCACTAAAAACACCATTAGCACTAACAGAAATTGAGTTTTATTTAACTTACACAAATCACTACCATTCAATCAACCAGAATTGAATCTATCTCAGAAGTACCCAAACTAAACTGTTAAAGAATATTAATGGCGAGGTAGTTCTCTAATAATGAGTTTCAAATCAAATAAATGTTGCAGCTGGTTACAGGGAGCATTATTTGAGTATTCAAATAATACAAAATTAACAAAACCAGAGAAGAGGATAAATAAAAATGCTTAGTCTATGCTTTCACAAAGGAAGAGGCTATTTAGAATAAATACAGCATAAAAAAGATAATTTTAACTGCGCATGAATTCGGGTCACAACAGTTTGAATTTGTAAGAGTTTGGGCTCCAAGAAATAGACTTGCTTATGCATAACTAATTTTAAAATTTCCTGAATAGAGAAAGTGCAACATTCGCCCAATCATGTTTAGTCAATCCTGTGTGATTATGGTAAATCATTTACTGCTACACATGCTGATTTCAAGAGCTTTCATTTTTTTTGGTGAAAGAGCAGAGATTACTAAGCAGTATACAATTAGAGGAGCATAGTGCCAGGAATATAGGGAATTACTCGTAAGATATTTTATCTGCTAAAAATATGAAATGAAATTCTGCCTTAGAAAGAGTCAAGCACGGAAGAAATGAACAGTTGGGGAAAAGGGATGCACTTTGAGAACATTAGAGAATATAAGGAGTAATGAAATGAAAATAGATCACAGGTATAATGAACGATGGAGAAAACTTGAGCACTTAGATGTCATTAGAGACAATAAAGGTAATGAAATCCTATAAGTGCATGGATGAAATGAACGATTGGAGAAACTATAAAGTGGATGGTATGCTAAAATAGCATGGATGAATGAATGGTTAGAGGTAAAGAAAGCACTTAGATGTCATAACAGGCGATAAAGGGTGATAATATGCTAATATAGCATGGAAAAAATATGTTTGGAGTGAACAGGAGCACTTAGAGGACATAAGAATCGATAAAGGGCGACGATATGCTAATAGAGCACTAAAGGAATGAACAGTTGTAGGAATATGGAGCACACGAGAGAGGTGAAGGTTAATAAAATTCTAATAGAAAATGGTTGGAATGAACGGTTGGAAGAAATTGTAGCACATAATGAAAATTAAAGACGATAAAGGATGTTTTTATGCTAGTGTAATATGCCGAAATGCACTGTTGAAGAAAACGGGGGCAATTCGAGGCCATTAGATATGATAAAGTATGATTTGATGCTAATAAAGCAAGACCATTATGAATGATTGCAAGAAACAAAAGCACTTCGATGTCATTAAAGTCAATACATAGTGATAAAATGTTAATAGAGCTTTAACGGGATATACGGTTGTAGGAAACTCAAGCAATTCGACGTTATAAGAGAGGTTAAGAATAATAAAATATCAATAAAAATCGTTAGACACAAGGTAGAGGGATGGGTTCTGATCACATGGCAGGGCAGCAAATGCACGTGGTGGGTCAAGAACTCCTGGGGGCTGTAGCAATAGTGATGTGGACGGACACTGTGTCTTAGTTAGGCTGGTTTAATTGCAGAGTTGTGACAGCCGTATCAAACAGAGACTGCTAACTTGGGTAGCTGTGGCGATGATTTGCGAGTTCGTCGTAAATTTATTCAAAGTAATAAATAGACATATATTTAATGCACGAGTGTGCGCTCTCGAGAAGCGAAAAGGCACGAGTGCGTTCACTAAAGCGAGGAATCTTGGTCAGGCCATCCTGCTGTATGTTCGTAAATATGTTTCTCGGAAGAACTTCAAACAAAAGCCGGTAAGATCGGGTAGCAGTCAGTAGGCACACCCGATGTCATTAAACCGAAATGTCGGACCAAAGACTTTAGAAGACATGATTGTCGGTCAAAATGACACTTCGGTTAAACGATTTTCGGTTCACTGTCTGTCGGTCTAATTAACTTCTGGTAAAACAACAGTCGGTCTGCTGCATGTCGGTCAAACTTCTGGCGATCTACCACCGTGCCACTGCGCTGTTAGAAGTTAGCGGTCTACTACCTGACCTGGACATGCTATCGATTCAGACTGCCTGATTCCACCGAAGCTGAGGGTTCCGAGTAGGAAACGGCAAAGCCACCCTTGCTGTGCGAAACACATGACACTTTAAACCAATATGTTATATATTTAAAAGAGTAAACATAAACACTTGATGCACTTGTATTGTTAGAACTGCACATTAGGTCTACATTGGATCAACTCATAACGGCCTTAGAAAGAATTTCGGCCCAAGGATCGACGTTAAGTGTATGATACACTTCGAGGTTTAATGAAGAATGATGAGATGATATATTATATAACAGGGCAGATTAAATGTTTTGAGTCAACGGGAGCACCTAGAGGTCATTAGAGACGATCAAGGGTGATGATATGTAAAAATAGCACGGACGGAATGATTGTTTGGAGGAAACGGGATAAATTTTAGTAACTCACCAGCTTACTGCAATGTCCACAAAGTTTCCCACTTGCGAAAAATAAAGGCTAGGCTCCTTTATGATTAAAAAAAGAATCATCTCGGCGAGACACGAGTGTTCTAAACATAAAATTTCCTTGATACCCTTACAATATTTGTTCCCTAGATTTCTAATAAAATAAATGGCTGGTGCAAAGTGCTGTGGAATTTAACCTTTAATGGATTATTTTACAATAGAACTGTCAGTGACACATATCATGGTGGGCACCACTGCATTGCTGAGGTTGTATATTCTCATGTCAAGGTGTGTATCCGAATATTAATGTAAGTGTTTAATAGCATATAGTGCATTTATACGTGAACCGTATTAATGGAGGCACCTGGTAGCGCATGCTCACGGACCGGCAGAGGCGCTGCAGTCGCCGGACGGCGCCCCTCAGCCGCGCCTCCCTGGCTGTCCTCAGCCTCGCCTCGCGCCGGCCGGACGCCATCTTGTCTCGCCAGCGGGCCAGGCGCGCCTCCAGCCGGCGCACACGCAGCTCGTGGCTGCAGCGCTCCGCCGACAGGGCGCCCTACCGGAGCACAGGTCAGTCACTCCTCACTGGCTGTATCCCAGTGCATAGGGCCATTAGCCTCGCCTCGCGCCGGCCAGACGCCATCTTGCCTCGCCAGCGGGCCAGGCGCGCCTCCAGCCGGCGCACGCGCAGCTCGTGGCTGCAGCGCTCCGCCGACAGGGCGCCCTACCGGAGCACAGGTCAGTCACTCCTCACTGGCTGTATCCCAGTGCATAGGGCCATTAGCCTCGCCTCGCGCCGGCCAGACGCCATCTTGCCTCGCCAGCAGGCCAGGCGCGCCTCCAGCCGGCGCACGCGCAGCTCGTGGCTGCAGCGCTCCGCCGACAGGGCGCCCTACCGGAGCACAGGTCAGTCACTCCTCACTGGCTGTATCCCAGTGCATAGGGCCATTAGCCTCGCCTCGCGCCGGCCAGACGCCATCTTGCCTCGCCAGCAGGCCAGGCGCGCCTCCAGCCGGCGCACGCGCAGCTCGTGGCTGCAGTGCTCCGCCGACAGGGCGCCCTACCGGAGCACAGGTCAGTCACTCCTCACTGGCTGTATCCCAGTGCATAGGGCCATTAGCCTCGCCTCGCGCCGGCCAGACGCCATCTTGCCTCGCCAGCAGGCCAGGCGCGCCTCCAGCCGGCGCACGCGCAGCTCGTGGCTGCAGCGCTCCGCCGACAGGGCGCCCTACCGGAGCACAGGTCAGTCACTCCTCACTGGCTGTATCCCAGTGCATAGGGCCATTAGCCTCGCCTCGCGCCGGCCAGACGCCATCTTGCCTCGCCAGCAGGCCAGGCGCGCCTCCAGCCGGCGCACGCGCAGCTCGTGGCTGCAGCGCTCCGCCGACAGGGCGCCCTACCGGAGCACAGGTCAGTCACTCCTCACTGGCTGTATCCCAGTGCATAGGGCCATTAGCCTCGCCTCGCGCCGGCCAGACGCCATCTTGCCTCGCCAGCAGGCCAGGCGCGCCTCCAGCCGGCGCACGCGCAGCTCGTGGCTGCAGCGCTCCGCCGACAGGGCGCCCTACCGGAGCACAGGTCAGTCACTCCTCACTGGCTGTATCCCAGTGCATAGGGCCATTAGCCTCGCCTCGCGCCGGCCAGACGCCATCTTGCCTCGCCAGCAGGCCAGGCGCGCCTCCAGCCAGCGCACGCGCAGCTCGTGGCTGCAGCGCTCCGCCGACAGGGCGCCCTACCGGAGCACAGGTCAGTCACTCCTCACTGGCTGTATCCCAGTGCATAGGGCCATTAGCCTCGCCTCGCGCCGGCCAGACGCCATCTTGCCTCGCCAGCAGGCCAGGCGCGCCTCCAGCCGGCGCACGCGCAGCTCGTGGCTGCAGCGCTCCGCCGACAGGGCGCCCTACCGGAGCACAGGTCAGTCACTCCTCACTGGCTGTATCCCAGTGCATAGGGCCATTAGCCTCACCTCGCGCCGGCCAGACGCCATCTTGCCTCGCCAGCAGGCCAGGCGCGCCTCCAGCCGGCGCACGCGCAGCTCGTGGCTGCAGCGCTCCGCCGACAGGGCGCCCTACCGGAGCACAGGTCAGTCACTCCTCACTGGCTGTATCCCAGTGCATAGGGCCATTAGCCTCGCCTCGCGCCGGCCAGACGCCATCTTGTCTCGCCAGCGGGCCAGGCGCGCCTCCAGCCGGCGCACGCGCAGCTCGTGGCTGCAGCGCTCCGCCGACAGGGCGCCCTACCGGAGCACAGGTCAGTCACTCCTCACTGGCTGTATCCCAGTGCATAGGGCCATTAGCCTCGCCTCGCGCCGGCCAGACGCCATCTTGTCTCGCCAGCGGGCCAGGCGCGCCTCCAGCCGGCGCACGCGCAGCTCGTGGCTGCAGCGCTCCGCCGACAGGGCGCCCTACCGGAGCACAGGTCAGTCACTCCTCACTGGCTGTATCCCAGTGCATAGGGCCATTAGCCTCGCCTCGCGCCGGCCAGACGCCATCTTGCCTCGCCAGCAGGCCAGGCGCGCCTCCAGCCGGCGCACGCGCAGCTCGTGGCTGCAGCGCTCCGCCGACAGGGCGCCCTACCGGAGCACAGGTCAGTCACTCCTCACTGGCTGTATCCCAGTGCATAGGGCCATTAGCCTCGCCTCGCGCCGGCCAGACGCCATCTTGTCTCGCCAGCGGGCCAGGCGCACCTCCAGCCGGCGCACGCGCAGCTCGTGGCTGCAGCGCTCCGCCGACAGGGCGCCCTACCGGAGCACAGGTCAGTCACTCCTCACTGGCTGTATCCCAGTGCATAGGGCCATTAGCCTCGCCTCGCGCCGGCCAGACGCCATCTTGTCTCGCCAGCGGGCCAGGCGCGCCTCCAGCCGGCGCACGCGCAGCTCGTGGCTGCAGCGCTCCGCCGACAGGGCGCCCTACCGGAGCACAGGTCAGTCACTCCTCACTGGCTGTATCCCAGTGCATAAGGCCATTAGCCTCGCCTCGCGCCGGCCAGACGCCATCTTGTCTCGCCAGCGGGCCAGGCGCGCCTCCAGCCGGCGCACGCGCAGTCCTAAAGGAGGCTTAAATTCCTCTACAACCAGCCTCCTGTTTCAATTATAAGGTATCCGCGAAGTCTTGCGTCTTATCGTGCTTTCTAAACGTCCGCAATTTTCTTGCTTTGGCTGTGTGTTGCGTTGTTGCGATCCTTACGTGGTTGATAAATCCGGCCTTATGCTCATTTTATTCACGCTATTGCTATTGCGTCAGCGAACGATATTGGCAGCTGTGGTGGCAGTATTTCCAATGCAGCCATGCCAACCACAGCTGCTTTCCAAATTATCTGTTTTTATAGTTTTCAGAGGTGGTATTCCGAACAAACTCGATTTTAACTCGTGAGAAAAACGTTCAACATCAAATGTACCGGTTTTTGCACCGACTTGCTCCTCAGTGCAAGTCCACACCAAACAACATGCAAGAGAAACTGTGACATTAATCTTGGTGGGAGTGGCAGTGTTGGCAATCTCGCTCGACGGTGCGCAGCGCTTTGCATACAAGATACCATACAATACAATTGTATTAGCAAACGCCCAAACCTTGCGCATCGTAACTACCAGCGTTCCTGTTTACAAAACGCAACGTTTGCAAATACGTTTCACCGTGGATGAAAAGCCTCATTTGACCCAATGTAGCTTTAAAATTGAACGCGTTAATATCTTAGGGCGCGGTTACACTGGACTCTGAACTGCTCCGGGTAAACATTTTCAATTTTTGCGTGCGGTTAAAAACAATCTTAACATGTTTCGTTCGAGGCCATTTCTCATTCAACCTAAACAGCTTTGCAAAGTTGTTCAGAACGATATCTCTACTACATACGCCCCTGATTGGATGTTGAGTGTTGAGAGTTTAAACAAGTCTGTGCCAAAAAAGCGCAAGGTGCAAAATTTCCCTGCAAGAAAAAAAATGAAAAGGTAAGAATTTTATGATTTTAATATTTATGTTGACGGTAATTCTCTAGCAAAGGCACACTTCCTGAATTAAAAAAAAAAAAAAATAAAGTAGACCATTGGTTTAGTTGTTGGACACACTTTATATCAACTACCGTGAGACCGTTCACTTTCGGGTTTGTAAACATGTTTACTTGATCCTGATCACTTGCAGTAGTTCAATTCCGTGTAACCGCGCTCTTAATCCCCCGCGCGGGATCAGTCGTTAGAAGATTATACTTCGGTTGTGAAATTGCATTCTAACTTTTAGGTAGAAAAGGAAAAAAAAAATTGGTTGTCTGTAAAGTCGGTTTACGGACGATAGTTTAACGTGACGTCATAACAAAACATTGATGAAATGATTGTATACTTATGAATAAAATTGAATCATTTTTATTTTAATAATAAAAGAATAAATACTTGAAATTATTCTAGTAATCAGATTTTTAAATGCAAGAATAATAATTAAACTTTATTGCCGATATTGTTGTTGTAATAAGCAATAAAAACCTCATTAACTTTTCACTTCACTTTATAAACAGTCGACGAAACAGTTCACGTGTAGATGACTTGTAATTAATTTTAAAAACTGGCGTTTAGCTATAAAGTTCAAATATAATTATGAACAAGTTTTCATATAAATAAACATATAATCAAATATCTATCATCAATTATAGGAATCACCATAATTTTTTGTCAATTTATTAGCGTAACGGGACGCAGCGTAACGGAACAATGTGCGTAACGGGACACTTTTTCGTGCGTGCAGCCGGCGTTCATCGATTTATTAGACGTTGTCACGTCAAAACTAGCAAGATAACCAAATGCGAGTAGTACAACCACAGATGCCTACCACGACACCCCGCTGCTGGAGTGATGGACAGGCGAGAAACGGTTCCGACTGACAGTGGGGGCTCCAAGCAGACAGCGGGCGACTCACCTGGGCGAGCAGGCGGGTGTCGGCGAGACGGCGAGACAGCGAGTCCAGGCGGGACTCGAGGCCGGACAGCTGGACGCTGGCATCGCAGGCCTCCTGCAGGGAGTCCAGTCTCGCCTGGGCCTCGTCCAGTAGGGCCTCGGCCCTCTGCGAGCACATGGTGCCACCTGCTAGGGCCTGGTGCCTCCTGCTAGGGCCTGGTGCCTCCTGCTAGGGCCTGGTGCCTCCTGCAAGGGCCTGGTGCCTCCTGCTAGGGCCTGGTGCCACCTGCAAGGGACTGGTGCCTCCTGCTAGGGCCTGGTGCCTCCTGCTAGGGCCTGGTGCCTCCTGCAGGGAGTCCAGTCTCGCCTGGGCCTCGTCAAGTAGGGCCTCGGCCCTCTGCGAGCACATGGTGCCACCTGCTAGGGCCTGGTGCCTCCTGCTAGGGCCTGGTGCCTCCTGCTAGGGCCTGGTGCCTCCTGCAAGGGCCTGGTGCCTCCTGCTAGGGCCTGGTGCCTCCATCTGGGGGCCGGGTGCCACCTACTAGGGCCTGGTGCCACCTGCTAGGGCCTGGTGCCTCCTGCTGGGGCCTGGTGCCACCTGCTAGGGCCTGGTGCCTCCTGCTAGGGCCTGGTGCCTCCTGCTAGGGCCTGGTGCCTCCTGCTAGGGCCTGGTGCCTCCTGCAGGGAGTCCAGTCTCGCCTGGGCCTCGTCCAGTAGGGCCTCAGCCCTCTGCGAGCACATGGTGCCACCTGCTAGGGCCTGGTGCCTCCTGCTAGGGCCTGGTGCCTCCTGCTAGGGCCTGGTGCCTCCTGCTAGGGCCTCGGCCCTCTGCGAGCACATGGTGCCACCTGCTAGGGCCTGGTGCCTCCTGCTAGGGCCTGGTGCCACCTGCTAGGGCCTGGTGCCTCCTGCTAGGGCCTGGTGCCTCCTGCTAGGGCCTGGTGCCTCCTGCTAGGGCCTGGTGCCTCCATCTGGGGGCCGGGTGCCACCTACTAGGGCCTGGTGCCACCTGCTAGGGCCTGGTGCCTCCTGCTGGGGCCTGGTGCCACCTGCTAGGGCCTGGTGCCACCTGCTAAGGCCTGGTGCCTCCTGCTAGGGCCTCGGCCCTCTGCGAGCACATGGTGCCACCTGCTAGGGCCTGGTGCCTCCTGCTAGGGCCTGGTGCCTCCTGCTAGGGCCTGGTGCCTCCTGCTAGGGCCTGGTGCCTCCTGCTAGGGCCTGGTGCCTCCTGCTAGGGCCTGGTGCCACCTGCTAGGGCCTGGTGCCTACTGCTAGGGCCTGGTGCCTCCTGCTAGGGCCTGGTGCCTCCTGCTAGGGCCTGGTGCATCCTGCTAGGGCCTGGTGCCTCCTGCTAGGGCCTGGTGCCTCCTGCTAGGGCCTGGTGCCTCCTGCAGGGAGTCCAGTCTCGCCTGGGCCTCGTCCAGTAGGGCCTCGGCCCTCTGCGAGCACATGGTGCCACCTGCTAGGGCCTGGTGCCTCCTGCTAGGGCCTGGTGCCTCCTGCTAGGGCCTGGTGCCTCCTGCTAGGGCCTGGTGCCTCCTGCTAGGGCCTGGTGCCACCTGCTAGGGCCTGGTGCCACCTGCTAGGGCCTGGTGCCTCCTGCTAGGGCCTGGTGCCACCTGATAGGGCCTGGTGCCTCCTGCTAGGGCCTGGTGCCTCCTGCTAGGGCCTGGTGCCACCTGCTAGGGCCTGGTGCCTCCTGCTAGAGCCTGGTGCCTCCTGCTAGGGCCTGGTGCCTCCTGCTAGGGCCTGGTGCCTCCTGCTAGGGCTTGGTGCCTCCTGCTAGGGCCTGGTGCCTCCTGCTAGGGCCTGGTGCCTCCTGCTAGGGCCTGGTGCCTCCTGCTAGGGCCTGGTGCCTCCTGCTAGGGCCTGGTGCCTCCTGCTAGGGCCTGGTGCCACCTGCTAGGGCCTGGTGCCTCCTGCTAGGGCCTGGTGCCTCCTGCTAGGGCCTGGTGCCTCCTGCTAGGACCTGGTGCCACCTGCTAGGGCCTGGTGCCTCCTGCTAGGGCCTGGTGCCTCCTGCTAGGGCCTGGTGCCTCCTGCTAGGACCTGGTGCCACCTGCTAGGGCCTGGTGCCTCCTGCTAGGGCCTGGTGCCTCCTGCTAGGGCCTGGTGCCTCCTGCAGGGAGTCCAGTCTCGCCTGGGCCTCGTCCAGTAGGGCCTCGGCCCTCTGCGAGCACATGGTGCCACCTGCTAGGGCCTGGTGCCTCCTGCTAGGGCCTGGTGCCTCCTGCTAGGGCCTGGTGCCTCCTGCTAGGGCCTGGTGCCTCCTGCTAGGGCCTGGTGCCTCCTGCTAGGGCCTGGTGCCTCCTGCTAGGGCATGGTGCCTCCTGCTAGGGCCTGGTGCCTCCTGCTAGGGCCTGGTGCCTCCTGCAGGGAGTCCAGTCTCGCCTGGGCCTCGTCCAGTAGGGCCTCGGCCCTCTGCGAGCACATGGTGCCACCTGCTAGGGCCTGGTGCCTCCTGCTAGGGCCTGGTGCCTCCTGCTAGGGCCTGGTGCCTCCTGCTAGGGCCTGGTGCCTCCTGCTAGGGCCTGGTGCCTTCTGCTAGGGCCTGGTGCCTCCTGCTAGGGCCTGGTGCCTCCTGCTAGGGCCTGGTGCCTCCTGCTAGGGCCTGGTGCCTCCTGCAGGGAGTCCAGTCTCGCCTGGGCCTCGTCCAGTAGGGCCTCGGCCCTCTGCGAGCACATGGTGCCTCCTGCTAGGGCCGGGTGCCTCCTGCTAGGGCCTGGTGCCTCCTGCTAGGGCCTGGTGCCTCCTGCTAGGGCCTGGTGCCACCTGCTAGTGCATGGTGCCTCCTGCTAGGGCCTGGTGCCTCCTGCTAGGGCCTGGTGCCTCCTGCTAGGGCCTGGTGCCTCCTGCAGGGAGTCCAGTCTCGCCTGGGCCTCGTCCAAAAGGGCCTCGGCCCTCTGCGAGCACATGGTGCCACCTGCTAGGGCCTGGTACCTCCTGCTAGGGCCTGGTGCCTCCTGCTAGGGCCTGGTGCCTCCTGCAGGGAGTCCAGTTTCGCCTGGGCCTCGTCCAGTAGGGCCTCGGCCCTCTGCGAGCACATGGTGCTACCTGCTAGGGCCTGGTGCCTCCTGCTAGGGCCTGGTGCATCCTGCTAGGGCCTGGTGCCTCCTGCTAGGGCCTGGTGCCTCCTGCTAGGGCCTGGTGCCACCTGCTAGGGCCTGGTGCCTCCTGCAGGGAGTCCAGTCTCGCCTGGGCCTCGTCCAGTAGGGCCTCGGCCCTCTGCGAGCACATGGTGCCACCTGCTAGGGCCTGGTGCCTCCTGCAGGGAGTCCAGTCTCGCCTGGGCCTCGTCCAGTAGGGCCTCGGCCCTCTGCGAGCACATGGTGCCACCTGCTAGGGCCTGGTGCCTCCTGCTAGGGCCTGGTGCCTCCTGCTAGGGCCTGGTGCCTCCTGCTAGGGCCTGGTGCCTCCTGCTAGGGCCTGGTGCCTCCTGCTAGGACCTGGTGCCACCTGCTAGGGCCTGGTGCCTCCTGCTAGGGCTTAGTGCCTCCTGCTAGGGCCTGGTGCCTCCTGCTAGGGCCTGGTGCCACCTGCTAGGGCCTGGTGCCTCCTGCAGGGAGTCCAGTCTCGCCTGGGCCTCGTCCAGTAGGGCCTCGGCCCTCTGCGAGCACATGGTGCCACCTGCTAGGGCCTGGTGCCTCCTGCTAGGGCCTGGTGCCTCCTGCTAGGGCCTGGTGCCTCCTGCTAGGGCCTGGTGCCTCCTGCTAGGGCCTGGTGCCTCCTGCTTCGACCTGGTGCCACCTGCTAGGGCCTGGTGCCTCCTGCTAGGGCCTGGTGCCACCTGCTAGGGCCTGGTGCCTCCTGCAGGGAGTCCAGTCTCGCCTGGGCCTCGTCCAGTAGGGCCTCGGCCCTCTGCGAGCACATGGTGCCACCTGCTAGGGCCTGGTGCCTCCTGCAGGGAGTCCAGTCTCGCCTGGGCCTCGTCCAGTAGGGCCTCGGCCCTCTGCGAGCACATGGTGCCACCTGCTAGGGCCTGGTGCCTCCTGCTAGGGCCTGGTGCCTCCTGCTAGGGCCTGGTGCCTCCTGCTAGGGCCTGGTGCCTCCTGCTAGGACCTGGTGCCACCTGCTAGGGCCTGGTGCCTCCTGCTAGGGCCTGGTGCCTCCTGCTAGGGCCTGGTGCCTCCTGCTAGGGCCTGGTGCCACCTGCTAGGGCCTGGTGCCTCCTGCTAGGGCCTGGTGCCTCCTGCTAGGGCCTGGTGCCTCCTGCTAGGGCCTGGTGCCACCTGCTAGGGCCTGGTGCCTCCTGCAGGGAGTCCAGTCTCGCCTGGGCCTCGTCCAGTAGGGCCTCGGCCCTCTGCGAGCACATGGTGCCTCCTGCTAGGGTCTGGTGCCTCCTGCTAGGGCCTGGTGCCTCCTGCAGGGAGTCCAGTCTCGCCTGGGCCTCGTCCAGTAGGGCCTCGGCCCTCTGCGAGCACATGGTGCCTCCTGCTAGGGCCTGGTGCCTCCTGCTAGGGCCTGGTGCCTCCTGCTAGGGCCTGGTGCCTCCTGCTAGGGCCTGGTGCCTCCTGCTAGGGCCTGGTGCCTCCTGCTAGGGCCTGGTGCCTCCTGCTAGGACCTGGTGCCACCTGCTAGGGCCTGGTGCCTCCTGCTAGGGCCTGGTGCCTCCTGCTAGGGCCTGGTGCCTCCTGCTAGGGCCTGGTGCCACCTGCTAGGGCCTGGTGCCTCCTGCAGGGAGTCCAGTCTCGCCTGGGCCTCGTCCAGTAGGGCCTCGGCCCTCTGCGAGCACATGGTGCCACCTGCTAGGGCCTGGTGCCTCCTGCTAGGGCCTGGTGCCTCCTGCTAGGGCCTGGTGCCTCCTGCTAGGGCCTGGTGCCACCTGCTAGGGCCTGGTGCCACCTGCTAGGGCCTGGTGCCTCCTGCTAGGGCCTGGTGCCTCCTGCTAGGGCCTGGTGCCTCCTGCTAGGGCCTGGTGCCACCTGCTAGGGCCTGGACCTCCTGCTAGGGCCTGGTGCCTCCTGCTAGGGCCTGGTGCCACCTGCTAGGGCCTGGTGCCTCCTGCAGGGAGTCCAGTCTCGCCTGGGCCTCGTCCAGTAGGGCCTCGGCCCTCTGCGAGCACATGGTGCCTCCTGCTAGGGCCTGGTGCCTCCTGCTAGGACCTGGTGCCTCCTGCAGGGAGTCCAGTCTCGCCTGGTCCTCGTCCAGTAGGGCCTCGGCCCTCTGCGAGCACATGGTGCCTCCTGCTAGGGCCTGGTGCCTCCTGCTAGGGCCTGGTGCCTCCTGCTAGGGCCTGGTGCCTCCTGCAGGGAGTCCAGTCTCGCCTGGGCCTCGTCCAGTAGGGCCTCGGCCCTCTGCGAGCACATGGTGCCTCCTGCTAGGGCCTGGTGCCTCCTGCTAGGACCTGGTGCCACCTGCTAGGGCCTGGTGCCTCCTGCTAGGGCCTGGTGCCTCCTGCTAGGGCCTGGTGCCTCCTGCAGGGAGTCCAGTCTCGCCTGGGCCTCGTCCAGTAGGGCCTCGGCCCTCTGCGAGCACATGGTGTCTCCTGCTAGGGCCTGGTGCCTCCTGCTAGGGCCTGGTGCCACCTGCTAGGGCCTGGTGCCTCCTGCTAGGGCCTGGTGCCTCCTGCAGGGAGTCCAGTCTCGCCTGGGCCTCGTCCAGTAGGGCCTCGGCCCTCTGCGAGCACATGGTGCCTCCTGCTAGGGCCTGGTGCCTACTGCTAGGGCATGGTGCCTCCTGCTAGGGCCTGGTGCCTCCTGCTAGGGCCTGGTGCCTCCTGCAGGGAGTCCAGTCTCGCCTGGGCCTCGTCCAGTAGGGCCTCGGCCCTCTGCGAGCACATGGTGTCTCCTGCTAGGGCCTGGTGCCTCCTGCTAGGGCCTGGTGCCACCTGCTAGGGCCTGGTGCCTCCTGCTAGGGCCTGGTGCCTCCTGCAGGGAGTCCAGTCTCGCCTAAGCCTCGTCCAGTAGGGCCTCGGCCCTCTGCGAGCACATGGTGCCACCTGCTAGGGCCTGGTGCCTCCTGCTAGGGCCTGGTGCCACCTACTAGGGCCTAGTGCCTCCTGCTAGGGCCTGGTGCCTCCTGCTAGGGCCTGGTGCAACCTGCTAGGGCCTGGTGCCTCCTGCTAGGGCCTGGTGCCACCTGCTAGGGCCTGGTGCCACCTGCTAGGGCCTGGTGCCACCTGCTAGGGCCTGGTGCCTCCTGCTAGGGCCTAGTGCCACCTGCTAGGGCCTGGTGCCACCTGCTAGGGCCTGGTGCCTCCTGCTAGGGCCTGGTGCCTCCTGCTAGGGCCTGGTGCCTCCTGCTAGGGCCTGGTGCCACCTGCTAGGGCCTGGTGCCTCCTGCTAGGGCCTGGTGCCACCTGCTAGGGCCTGGTGCCTCCTGCTAGGGCCTGGTGCCACCTGCTAGGGCCTGGTGCCACCTGCTAGGGCCTGGTGCCACCTGCTAGGGCCTGGTGCCACCTGCTAGGGCCTGGTGCCACCTGCTAGGGCCTGGTGCCACCTGCTATGGCCTGGTGCCACCTGCTAGGGCCTGGTGCCTCCTGCTAGGGCCTGGTGCCTCCTGCTAGGGCCTGGTGCCACCTGCTAGGGCCTGGTGCCTCCTGCTAGGGCCTGGTGCCACGTGCTAGGGCCTGGTGCCACCTGCTAGGGCCTGGTGCCACCTGCTAGGGCCTGGTGCCACCTGCTAGGGCCTGGTGCCTCCTGCTAGGGCCTGGTGCCTCCTGCTAGGGCCTGGTGCCTCCTGCTAGGGCCTGGTGCCACCTGCTAGGGCCTGGTGCCACCTGCTAGGGCCTGGTGCCACCTGCTAGGGCCTGGTGCCTCCTGCTAGGGCCTGGTGCCTCCTGCTAGGGCCTGGTGCCTCCTGCTAGGGCCTGGTGCCTCCTGCTAGGGCCTGGTGCCTCCTGCTAGGGCCTGGTGCCACCTGCTAGGGCCTGGTGCCTCCTGCTAGGGCCTGGTGCCTCCTGCTAGGGCCTGGTGCCTCCTGCTAGGGCCTAATGCCACCTGCTAGGGCCTGGTGCCTCCTGCTAGGGCCTGGTGCCACCTGCTAGGGCCTGGTGCCTCCTGCTAGGGCCTGGTGCCTCCTGCTAGGGCCTGGTGCCTCCTGCTAGGGCCTGGTGCCTCCTGCAGGGAGTCCAGTCTCGCCTGGGCCTCGTCTAGTAGGGCCTCGGCCCTCTGCGAGCACATGGTGCCACCTGCTAGGGCCTGGTGCTTCCTGCTAGGGCCTGGTGCCTCCTGCTAGGGCCTGGTGCCTCCTGCTAGGGCCTGGTGACTCCTGCTAGGGCCTGGTGCCTCCTGCTAGGGCCTGGTGCCTCCTGCTAGGGCCTGGTGCCTCCTGCTAGGGCCTGGTGCCTCCTGCAGGGAGTCCAGTCTCGCCTGGGCCTCGTCCAGTAGGGCCTCGGCCCTCTGCGAGCACATGGTGCCACCTGCTAGGGCCTGGTGCCTCCTGCTAGGGCCTGGTGCCTCCTGCTAGGGCCTGGTGCCTCCTGCTAGGGCCTGGTGCCACCTGCTAGGGCCTGGTGCCTCCTGCTAGGGCCTGGTGCCACCTGCTAGGGCCTGGTGCCTCCTGCTAGGGCCTGGTGCCTCTTGCAGGGAGTCCAGTCTCGCCTGGGCCTCGTCCAGTAGGGCCTCGGCCCTCTGCGAGCACATGGTGCCACCTGCTAGGGCCTGGTGCCTCCTGCTAGGGCCTGGTGCCTCCTGCTAGAGCCTGGTGCCTCGTGCTAGGGCCTGGTGCCACCTGCTAGGGCCTGGTAGCCTCCTGCTAGGGCCTGGTGCCTCCTGCTAGGGCCTGGTGCCTCCTGCTAGGGCCTGGTGCCTCCTGCTAGGGCCTGGTGCCTCCTGCTAGGGCCTGGTGCCTCCTGCTAGGGCCTGGTGCCACCTGCTAGGGCCTGGTGCCTCCTGCTAGGGCCTGGTGCCTCCTGCTAGGGCCTGGTGCCTCCTGCTAGGGCCTGGTGCCACCTGCTAGGGCCTGGTGCCTCCTGCTAGGGCCTGGTGCCTCCTGCAGGGAGTCCAGTCTCGCCTGGGCCTTGTCCAGTAGGGCCTCGGCCCTCTGCGAGCACATGGTGCCACCTGCTAAGGCCTGGTGCCTCCTGCTAGGGCCTGGTGCCTCCTGCTAGGGCCTGGTGCCTCCTGCTAGGGCCTGGTGCCTCCTGCTAGGGCCTGGTGCCTCCTGCTAGGGCCTGGTGCCACCTGCTAGGGCCTGGTGCCTCCTGCTAGGGACTGGTGCCTCCTGCTAGGGCCTGGTGCCTCCTGCTAGGGCCTGGTGCCACCTGCTAGGGCCTGGTGCCTCCTGCTAGGGCCTGGTGCCACCTGCTAAGGCCTGGTGCCACCTACTAGGGCCTGGTGCCTCCTGCTAGGGCCTGGTGCCACCTGCTAGGGCCTGGTGCCTCCTGCTAGGGCCTGGTGCCATCTGCTAGGGCCTGGTGCCTCCTGCTAGGGCCTGGTGCCTCCTGCAGGGAGTCCAGTCTCGCCTGGGCCTCGTCCAGTAGGGCCTCGGCCCTCTGCGAGCACATGGTGCCATCTGCTAGGGCCTGGTGCCTCCTGCTAGGGCCTGGTGCCACCTGCTAGGGCCTGGTGCCTCCTGCTAGGGCCTGGTGCCTCCTGCTAGGGCCTGGTGACTCCTGCTAGGGCCTGGTGCCTCCTGCTAGGGCCTGGTGCCACCTGCTAGGGCCTGGTGCCTCCTGCTAGGGCCTGGTGCCACCTGCTAGGGCCTGGTGCCTCCTGCTAGGGCCTGGTGCCTCCTGCAGGGAGTCCAGTCTCGCCTGGGCCTCGTCCAGTAGGGCCTCGGCCCTCTGCGAGCACATGGTGCCACCTGCTAGGGCCTGGTGCCTCCTGCTAGGGCCTGGTGCCTCCTGCTAGGGCCTGGTGCCTCCTGCTAGGGCCTGGTGCCTCCTGCTAGGGCCTGGTGCCTACTGCTAGGGCCTGGTGCCACCTGCTAGGGCCTGGTGCCTCCTGCTAGGGCCTGGTGCCTCCTGCTAGGGCCTGGTGCCTCCTGCTAGGGCCTGGTGCCACCTGCTAGGGCCTGGTGCCTCCTGCTAGGGCCTGGTGCCACCTGCTAGGGCCTGGTGCCACCTGCTAGGGCCTGGTGCCTCCTGCTAGGGCCTGGTGCCACCTGCTAGGGCCTGGTGCCTCCTGCTAGGGCCTGGTGCCACCTGCTAGGGCCTGGTGCCTCCTGCTAGGGCCTGGTGCCTCCTGCAGGGAGTCCAGTCTCGCCTGGGCCTCGTCCAGTAGGGCCTCGGCCCTCTGCGAGCACATGGTGCCACCTGCTAGGGCCTGGTGCCTCCTGCTAGGGCCTGGTGCCACCTGCTAGGGCCTGGTGCCTCCTGCTAGGGCCTGGTGCCTCCTGCTAGGGCCTGGTGCCTCCTGCTAGGGCCTGGTGCCTCCTGCTAGGGCCTGGTGCCACCTGCTAGGGCCTGGTGCCTCCTGCTAGGGCCTGGTGCCACCTGCTAGGGCCTGGTGCCTCCTGCTAGGGCCTGGTGCCTCCTGCAGGGAGTCCAGTCTCGCCTGGGCCTCGTCCAGTAGGGCCTCGGCCCTCTGCAAGCACATGGTGCCACCTGCTAGGGCCTGGTGCCTCCTGCTAGGGCCTGGTGCCACCTGCTAGGGTCTGGTGCCTCCTGCTAGGGCCTGGTGCCACCTGCTAGGGCCTGGTGCCTCCTGCTAGGGCCTGGTGCCTCCTGCAGGGAGTCCAGTCTCGCCTGGGCCTCGTCCAGTAGGGCCTCGGCCCTCTGCGAGCACATGGTGCCACCTGCTAGGGCCTGGTGCCTCCTGCTAGGGCCTGGTGCCTCCTGCTAGGGCCTGGTGCCTCCTGCTAGGGCCTGGTGCCACCTGCTAGGGCCTGGTGCCTCCTGCTAGGGCCTGGTGCCTCCTGCTAGGGCCTGGTGCCTCCTGCTAGGGCCTGGTGCCTCCTGCTAGGGCCTGGTGCCACCTGCTAGGGCCTGGTGCCTCCTGCAGGGAGTCCAGTCTCGCCTGGGCCTCGTCCAGTAGGGCCTCGGCCCTCTGCGAGCACATGGTGCCACCTGCTAGGGCCTGGTGCCTCCTGCTAGGGCCTGGTGCCTCCTGCTAGGGCCTGGTGCCTCCTGCTAGGGCCTGATGCCACCTGCTAGGGCCTGGTGTCTCCTGCTAGGGCCTGGTGCCACCTGCTAGGGCCTGGTGCCACCTGCAGGGAGTCCAGTCTCGCCTGGGCCTCGTCCAGTAGGGCCTCGGCCCTCTGCGAGCACATGGTGCCACCTGCTAGGGCCTGGTGCCTCCTGCTAGGGCCTGGTGCCTCCTGCTAGGGCCTGGTGCCTCCTGCTAGGGCCTGGTGCCACCTGCTAGGGCCTGGTGCCTCCTGCTAGGGCCTGGTGCCACCTGCTAGGGCCTGGTGCCTCCTGCTAGGGCCTGGTGCCTCCTGCTAGGGCCTGGTGCCTCCTGCTAGGGCCTGGTGCCTCCTGCTAGGGCCTGGTGCCACCTGCTAGGGCCTGGTGCCTCCTGCTACGGCCTGGTGCCACCTGCTAGGGCCTGGTGCCTCCTGCTAGGGCCTGGTGCTTCCTGCTAGGGCCTGGTGCCTCCTGCTAGGGCCTGGTGCCTCCTGCTAGGGCCTGGTGCCACCTGCTAGGGCCTGGTGCCTCCTGCTAGGGCCTGGTGCCTCCTGCTAGGGCCTGGTGCCACCTGCTAGGGCCTGGTGCCTCCTGCTAGGGCCTGGTGCCTCCTGCTAGAGCCTGGTGCCCCTTGCTAGGGCCTGGTGCCTCCTGCTAGGGCCTGGTGCCTCCTGCTAGGGCCTGGTGCCTCCTGCAAGGAGTCCAGTCTCGCCTGGGCCTCGTCCAGTAGAGCCTCGGCCCTCTGCGAGCACATGGTGCCACCTGCTAGGGCCTGGTGCCTCCTGCTAGGGCCTGGTGCCTCCTGCTAGGGCCTGGTGCCATCTGCTAGGGCCTGGTGCCTCCTGCTAGGGCCTGGTGCCTCCTGCTAGGGCCTGGTGCCACCTGCTAGGGCCTGGTGCCTCCTGCTAGGGCCTGGTGCCTCCTGCTAGGGCCTGGTGCCTCCTGCTAGGGCCTGGTGCCTCCTGCTAGGGCATGGTGCCTCCTGCAGGGAGTCCAGTCTCGCCTGGGCCTCGTCCAGTAGGGCCTCGGCCCTCTGCGAGCACATGGTGCCACCTGCTAGGGCCTGGTGCCTCCTGCTAGGGCCTGGTGCCTCCTGCTAGGGCCTGGTGCCTCCTGCTAGGGCCTATGGCAACCTGCTAGGGCCTGGTGCCTCCTGCTAGGGCCTGGTGCCACCTGCTAGGGCCTGGTGCCACCTGCTAGGGCCTGGTGCCACCTGCTAGGGCCTGGTGCCTCCTGCTAGGGCCTGGTGCCTCCTGCTAGGGCCTGGTGCCTCCTGCTAGGGCCTGGTGCCTCCTGCTAGGGCATGGTGCCTCCTGCTAGGGCCTGGTGCCACCTGCTAGGGCCTGGTGCCTCCTGCTAGGGCCTGGTGCCACCTGCTAGGGCCTGGTGCCTCCTGCTAGGGCCTGGTGCCTCCTGCTAGGGCCTGGTGCCTCCTGCTAGAGCCTGGTGCCTCCTGCTAGGGCCTGGTGCCTCCTGCAGGGAGTCCAGTCTCGCCTGGGCCTCGTCCAGTAGGGCCTCGGCCCTCTGCGAGCACATGGTGCCACCTGCTAGGGCCTGGTGCCTCCTGCTAGGGCCTGGTGCCTCCTGCTAGGGCCTGGTGCCTCCTGCTAGGGCCTATGGCAACCTGCTAGGGCCTGGTGCCTCTTGCTAGGGCCTGGTGCCACCTGCTAGGGCCTGGTGCCACCTGCTAGGGCCTGGTGCCACCTGCTAGGGCCTGGTGCCTCCTGCTAGGGCCTGGTGCCTCCTGCTAGGGCCTGGTGCCTCCTGCTAGGGCCTGGTGCCACCGGCTAGGGCCTGGTGCCTCCTGCTAGCGCCTGGTGCCTCCTGCTAGGGCCTGGTGCCTCCTGCTAGGGCCTGGTGCCTCCTGCTAGGGCCTGGTGCCTCCTGCTAGGGCCTGGTGCCTCCTGCAGGGAATCCAGTCTCGCCTGGGCCTCGTCCAGTAGGGCCTCGGCCCTCTGCGAGCACATGGTGCCACCTGCTAGGGCCTGGTGCCTCCTGCTAGGGCCTGGTGCCTCCTGCTAGGGCCTGGTGCCTCCTGCTAGGGCCTATGGCAACCTGCTAGGGCCTGGTGCCTCCTGCTAGGGCCTGGTGCCACCTGCTAGGGCCTGGTGCCACCTGCTAGGGCCTGGTGCCTCCTGCTAGGGCCTGGTGCCTCCTGCTAGGGCCTAGTGCCTCCTGCTAGGGCCTGGTGCCTCCTGCTAGGGAATGGTGCCTCCTGCTAGGTCCTGGTGCCACCTGCTAGGGCCTGGTGCCTCCTGCTAGGGCCTGGTGCCACCTGCTAGGGCCTGGTGCCACCTGCTAGGGCCTGGTGCCTCCTGCTAGGGCCTGGCGCCTCCTGCTAGGGCCTGGTGCCTCCTGCTATGGCCTGGTGCCTCCTGCTAGGGCCTGGTGCCTCCTGCTAGGGCCTGGTGCTTCCTGCTAGGGCTTGGTGCCACCTGCTAGGGCCTGGTGCCACCTGCTAGGGCCTGGTGCCTCCTGCTAGGGCCTGGTGCCTCCTGCTAGGGCCTGGTGCCTCCTGCTAGGGCCTGGTGCCTCCTGCTAGGGCCTGGTGCCTCCTGCTAGGGCCTGGTGCCTCCTGCTAGGGCCTGGTGCCTCCTGCTAGGGCCTGGTGCCTCCTGCTAGGGCCTGGTGCCTTCTGCTAGGGCCTGGTGCCACCTGCTAGGGCCTGGTGCCTCCTGCTAGGGCCTGGTGCCACCTGCTAGGGCCTGGTGCCACCTGCTAGGGTCTGGTGCCTCCTGCTAGGACCTGGTGCCACCTGCTAGGGCCTGGTGCCTCCTGCTAGGGCCTGGTGCCACCTGCTAGGGCCTGGTGCCTCCTGCTAGGGCCTGGTGCCACCTGCTAGGGCCTGGTGCCTCCTGCTAGGGCCTGGTGCCACCTGCTAGGGCCTGGTGCTACCTGCTAGGGCCTGGTGCCTCCTGCTAGGGCCTGGTGCCACCTGCTAGGGCCTGGTGCCTCCTGCAGGGAGTCCAGTCTCGCCTGGGCCTCGTCCAGTAGGGCTTCGGCCCTATGCGAGCACATGGTGCCACCTGCTAGGGCCTGGTGCCTCCTGCTAGGGCCTGGTGCCTCCTGCTAGGGCCTGGCGCCTCCTGCTAGGGCCTGGTGCCTCCTGCTAGGGCCTGGTGCCACCTGCTAGGGCCTGGTGCCTCCTGCAGGGAGTCCAGTCTTGCCTGGGCCTCGTCCAGTAGGGCCTCGGCCCTCTGCGAGCACATGGTGCCACCTGCTAGGGCCTGGTGCCTCCTGCTAGAGCCTGGTGCCTCCTGCTAGGGCCTGGTGCCTCCTGCTAGGGCCTGGTACCTCCTGCTAAGGCCTGGTGCCTCCTGCAGGGAGTCCAGTCTCGCCTGGGCCTCGTCCAGTAGGGCCTCGGCCCTCTGCGAGCACATGGTGCCACCTGCTAGGGCCTGGTGCCTCCTGCTAGGGCCTGGTGCCTCCTGCTAGGGCCTGGTGCCTCCTGCTAGGGCCTGGTGCCTCCTGCTAGGGCCTGGTGCCACCTGCTAGGGCCTGGTGCCTCCTGCTAGGGCCTGGTGCCTCCTGCTAGGGCCTGGTGCCTTCTGCTAGGGCCTGGTGCCTCCTGCTAGGGCCTGGTGCCTCCTGCTAGGGCCTTTTGCCTCCTGCTAGGGCCTGGTGCCTCCTGCTAGGGCCTAATGCCACCTGCTAGGGCCTGGTGCCTCCTGCTAGGGCCTGGTGCCACCTGCTAGAGCCTGGTGCCTCCTGCTAGGGCCTGGTGCCTCCTGCTAGGGCCTGGTGCCACCTGCTAGGGCCTGGTGCCTCCTGCTAGGGCCTGGTGCCTCCTTCTAGGGCCTGGTGCCTCCTGCTAGGGCCTGGTGCCTCCTGCTAGGGCCTGGTGCCTCCTGCTAAGGCCTGGTGCCTCCTGCTAGGGCCTGGTGCCTCCTGCTAGGGCCTGGTGCCTCCTGCTAGGGCCTGGTGCCTCCTGCTAGAGCCTGGTGCCTCGTGCTAGGGCCTGGTGCCACCTGCTAGGGCCTAGTAGCCTCCTGCTAGGGCCTGGTGCCTCCTGCTAGGGCCTGGTGCCTCCTGCTAGGGCCTGGTGCCTCCTGCTAGGGCCTGGTGCCTCCTGCTAGGGTGTGGTGCCTCCTGCTAGGGCCTGGTGCCACCTGCTAGGGCCTGGTGCCTCCTGCTAGGGCCTGGTGCCTCCTGCTAGGGCCTGGTGCCTCCTGCTAGGGCCTGGTGCCACCTGCTAGGGCCTGGTGCCTCCTGCTAGGGCCTGGTGCCACCTGCTAGGGCCTGGTGCCACCTGCTAGGGCCTGGTGCCTCCTGCTAGGGCCTGGTGCCACCTGATAGGGCCTGGTGCCTCCTGCTAGGGCCTGGTGCCACCTGCTAGGGCCTGGTGCCTCCTGCTAGGGCCTGGTGCCTCCTGCAGGGAGTCCAGTCTCGCCTGGGCCTCGTCCAGTAGGGCCTCGGGCCTCTGCGAGCACATGGTGCCATCTGCTAGGGCCTGGTGCCTCCTGCTAGGGCCTGGTGCCACCTGCTAGGGCCTGGTGCCTCCTGCTAGGGCCTGGTGCCTCCTGCTAGGGCCTGGTGCCTCCTGCTAGGGCCTGGTGCCTCCTGCTAGGGCCTGGTGCCACCTGCTAGGGCCTGGTGCCTCCTGCTAGGGCCTGGTGCCACCTGCTAGGGCCTGGTGCCTCCTGCTAGGGCCTGGTGCTTCCTGCAGGGAGTCCAGTCTCGCCTGGGCCTCGTCCAGTAGGGCCTCGGCCCTCTGCGAGCACATGGTGCCACCTGCTAGGGCCTGGTGCCTCCTGCTAGGGCCTGGTGCCTCCTGCTAGGGCCTGGTGCCTCCTGCTAGGGCCTGGTGCCTCCTGCTAGGGCCTGGTGCCTCCTGCTAGGGCCTGGTGCCACCTGCTAGGGCCTGGTGCCACCTGCTAGGGCCTGGTGCCTCCTGCTAGGGCCTGGTGCCACCTGCTAGGGCCTAGTGCCTCCTGCTAGGGCCTGGTGCCACCTGCTAGGGCCTGGTGCCTCCTGCTAGGGCCTGGTGCCTCCTGCAGGGAGTCCAGTCTCGCCTGGGCCTCGTCCAGTAGGGCCTCGGCCCTCTGCGAGCACATGGTGCCACCTGCTAGGGCCTGGTGCCTCCTGCTAGGGCCTGGTGCCACCTGCTAGGGCCTGGTGCCTCCTGCTAGGGCCTGGTGCCTCCTGCTAGGGCCTGGTGCCTCCTGCTAGGGCCTGGTGCCTCCTGCTAGGGCCTGGTGCCTCCTGCAGGGAGTCCAGTCTCGCCTGGGCCTCGTCCAGTAGGGCCTCGGCCCTCTGCAAGCACATGGTGCCACCTGCTAGGGCCTGGTGCCTCCTGCTAGGGCCTGGTGCCACCTGCTAGGGCCTGGTGCCTCCTGCTAGGGCCTGGTGCCTCCTGCAGGGAGTCCAGTCTCGCCTGGGCCTCGTCCAGTAGGGCCTCGGCCCTCTGCGAGCACATGGTGCCACCTGCTAGGGCCTGGTGCCTCCTGCTAGGGCCTGGTGCCTCCTGCTAGGGCCTGGTGCCTCCTGCTAGGGCCTGGTGCCACCTGCTAGGGCCTGGTGCCTCCTGCTAGGGCCTGGTGCCTCCTGCTAGGGCCTGGTGCCTCCTGCTAGGGCCTGGTGCCTCCTGCTAGGGCCTGGTGCCACCTGCTAGGGCCTGGTACCTCCTGCAGGGAGTCCAGTCTCGCCTGGGCCTCGTCCAGTAGGGCCTCGGCCCTCTGCGAGCACATGGTGCCACCTGCTAGGGCCTGGTGCCTCCTGCTAGGGCCTGGTGCCTCCTGCTAGGGCCTGGTGCCTCCTGCTAGGGCCTGATGCCACCTGCTAGGGCCTGGTGTCTCCTGCTAGGGCCTGGTGCCACCTGCTAGGGCCTGGTGCCACCTGCAGGGAGTCCAGTCTCGCCTGGGCCTCGTCCAGTAGGGCCTCGGCCCTCTGCGAGCACATGGTGCCACCTGCTAGGGCCTGGTGCCTTTTGCTAGGGCCTGGTGCCTCCTGCTAGGGCCTGGTGCCTCCTGCTAGGGCCTGGTGCCACCTGCTAGGGCCTGGTGCCTCCTGCTAGGGCCTGGTGCCACCTGCTAGGGCCTGGTGCCTCCTGCTAGGGCCTGGTGCCTCCTGCTAGGGCCTGGTGCCTCCTGCTAGGGCCTGGTGCCTCCTGCTAGGGCCTGGTGCCACCTGCTAGGGCCTGGTGCCTCCTGCTACGGCCTGGTGCCACCTGCTAGGGCCTGGTGCCTCCTGCTAGGGCCTGGTGCCTCCTGCTAGGGCCTGGTGCCTCCTGCTAGGGCCTGGTGCCTCCTGCTAGGGCCTGGTGCCACCTGCTAGGGCCTGGTGCCTCCTGCTAGGGCCTGGTGCCTCCTGCTAGGGCCTGGTGCCACCTGCTAGGGCCTGGTGCCTCCTGCTAGGGCCTGGTGCCTCCTGCTAGAGCCTGGTGCCCCTTGCTAGGGCCTGGTGCCTCCTGCTAGGGCCTGGTGCCTCCTGCTAGGGCCTGGTGCCTCCTGCAAGGAGTCCAGTCTCGCCTGGGCCTCGTCCAGTAGAGCCTCGGCCCTCTGCGAGCACATGGTGCCACCTGCTAGGGCCTGGTGCCTCCTGCTAGGGCCTGGTGCCTCCTGCTAGGGCCTGGTGCCTCCTGCTAGGGCCTGGTGCCATCTGCTAGGGCCTGGTGCCTCCTGCTAGGGCCTGGTGCCTCCTGCTAGGGCCTGGTGCCACCTGCTAGGGCCTGGTACCTCCTGCTAGGGCCTGGTGCCTCTTGCTAGAGCCTGGTGCCCCTTGCTAGGGCCTGGTGCCTCCTGCTAGGGCCTGGTGCCTCCTGCTAGGGCCTGGTGCCTCCTGCTAGGGCCTGGTGCCTCCTGCTAGGGCCTGGTGCCTCCTGATAGGGCATGGTGCCTCCTGCAGGGAGTCCAGTCTCGCCTGGGCCTCGTCCAGTAGGGCCTCGGCCCTCTGCGAGCACATGGTGCCACCTGCTAGGGCCTGGTGCCTCCTGCTAGGGCCTGGTGCCTCCTGCTAGGGCCTGGTGCCTCCTGCTAGGGCCTATGGCAACCTGCTAGGGCCTGGTGCCTCCTGCTAGGGCCTGGTGCCTCCTGCTAGGGCCTGGTGCCACCTGCTAGGGCCTGGTGCCACCTGCTAGGGCCTGGTGCCTCCTGCTAGGGCCTGGTGCCTCCTGCTAGGGCCTGGTGCCTCCTGCTAGGGCCTGGTGCCTCCTGCTAGGGCATGGTGCCTCCTGCTAGGGCCTGGTGCCACCTGCTAGGGCCTGGTGCCTCCTGCTAGGGCCTGGTGCCACCTGCTAGGGCCTGGTGCCTCCTGCTAGGGCCTGGTGCCTCCTGCTAGGGCCTGGTGCCTCCTGCTAGGGCCTGGTGCCTTCTGCTAGGGCCTGGTGCCTCCTGCTAGGGCCTATGGCAACCTGCTAGGGCCTGGTGCCTCCTGCTAGGGCCTGGTGCCACCTGCTAGGGCCTGGTGCCACCTGCTAGGGCCTGGTGCCTCCTGCTAGGGCCTGGTGCCTCCTGCTAGGGCCTGGTGCCTCCTGCTAGGGCCTGGTGCCTCCTGCTAGGGCATGGTGCCTCCTGCTAAGGCCTGGTGCTACCTGCTAGGGCCTGGTGCCTCCTGCTAGGGCCTGGTGCCACCTGCTAGGGCCTGGTGCCACCTGCTAGGGCCTGGTGCCTCCTGCTAGGGCCTGGTGCCTCCTGCTAGGGCCTGGTGCCTCCTGCTAGGGCGTGGTGCCTCCTGCTAGGGCCTGGTGCCTCCTGCTAGGGCCTGGTGCCTCCTGCTAGGGCCTGGTGCCTCCTGCTAGGGCCTGGTGCCTCCTGCTAGAGCCTGGTGCCTCCTGCTAGGGCCTGGTGCCTCCTGCTAGGGCCTGGTGCCTCCTGCTAGGGCCTGGTGCCACCGGCTAGGGCCTGGTGCCTCCTGCTAGCGCCTGGTGCCTCCTGCTAGGGCCTGGTGCCTCCTGCTAGGGCCTGGTGCCTCCTGCTAGGGCCTGGTGCCTCCTGCTAGGGCCTGGTGCCTCCTGCAGGGAGTCCAGTCTCGCCTGGGCCTCGTCCAGTAGGGCCTCGGCCCTCTGCGAGCACATGGTGCCACCTGCTAGGGCCTGGTGCCTCCTGCTAGGGCCTGGTGCCTCCTGCTAGGGCCTGGTGCCTCCTGCTAGGGCCTATGGCAACCTGCTAGGGCCTGGTGCCTCCTGCTAGGGCCTGGTGCCACCTGCTAGGGCCTGGTGCCACCTGCTAGGGCCTGGTGCCTCCTGCTAGGGCCTGGTGCCTCCTGCTAGGGCCTGGTGCCTCCTGCTAGGGCCTGGTGCCACCTGCTAGGGCCTGGTGCTTCCTGCTAGGGCTTGGTGCCACCTGCTAGGGCCTGGTGCCACCTGCTAGGGCCTGGTTCCTCCTGCTAGGGCCTGGTGCCTCCTGCTAGGGCCTGGTGCCTCCTGCTAGGGCCTGGTGCCTCCTGCTAGGGCCTGGTGCCTCCTGCTAGGGCCTGGTGCCTCCTGCTAGGGCCTGGTGCCTCCTGCTAGGGCCTGGTGCCTCCTGCTAGGGCCTGGTGCCTCCTGCTAGGGACTGGTGCCTTCTGCTAGGGCCTGGTGCCACCTGCTAGGGCCTGGTGCCTCCTGCTAGGGCCTGGTGCCACCTGCTAGGGCCTGGTGCCACCTGCTAGGGTCTGGTGCCTCCTGCTAGGACCTGGTGCCACCTGCTAGGGCCTGGTGCCACCTGCTAGGGCCTGGTGCCTCCTGCTAGGGCCTGGTGCCACCTGCTAGGGCCTGGTGCCTCCTGCTAGGGCCTGGTGCCACCTGCTAGGGCCTGGTGCTACCTGCTAGGGCCTGGTGCCTCCTGCTAGGGCCTGGTGCCACCTGCTAGGGCCTGGTGCCTCCTGCAGGGAGTCCAGTCTCGCCTGGGCCTCGTCCAGTAGGGCTTCGGCCCTCTGCGAGCACATGGTGCCACCTGCTAGGGCCTGGTGCCTCCTGCTAGGGCCTGGTGCCTCCTGCTAGGGCCTGGTGCCTCCTGCTAGGGCCTGGTGCCTCCTGCTAGGGCCTGGTGCCACCTGCTAGGGCCTGGTGCCTCCTGCAGGGAGTCCAGTCTTGCCTGGGCCTCGTCCAGTAGGGCCTCGGCCCTCTGCGAGCACATGGTGCCACCTGCTAGGGCCTGGTGCCTCCTGCTAGGGCCTGGTGCCTCCTGCTAGGGCCTGGTGCCTCCTGCTAGAGCCTGGTGCCTCCTGCTAAGGTGTGGTGCCTCCTGCAGGGAGTCCAGTCTCTCCTGGGCCTCGTCCAGTAGGGCCTCGGCCCTCTGCGAGCACATGGTGCCACCTGCTAGGGCCTGGTGCCTCCTGCTAGGGCCTGGTGCCTCCTGCTAGGGCCTGGTGCCTCCTGCTAGGGCCTAATGCCACCTGCTAGGGCCTGGTGCCTCCTGCTAGGGCCTGGTGCCACCTGCTAGAGCCTGGTGCCTCCTGCTAGGGCCTGGTGCCTCCTGCTAGGGCCTGGTGCCACCTGCTAGGGCCTGGTGCCTCCTGCTAGGGCCTGGTGCCTCCTTCTAGGGCCTGGTGCCTCCTGCTAGGGCCTGGTGCCTCCTGCTAGGGCCTGGTGCCTCCTGCTAGGGCCTGGTGCCTCCTGCTAGGGCCTGGTGCCTCCTGCTAGGGCCTGGTGCCACCTGCTAGGGCCTGGTGCCTCCTGCTAGGGCCTGGTGCCACCTGCTAGGGCCTGGTGCCACCTGCTAGGGCCTGGTGCCTCCTGCTAGGGCCTGGTGCCTCCTGCTAGGGCCTGGTGCCTCCTGCTAGGGCCTGGTGCCTCCTGCTAGGGCCTGGTGACTCCTGCTAGGGCCTGGTGCCTCCTGCTAGGGCCTGGTGCCTCCTGCTAGGGCCTGGTGCCTCCTGCTAGGGCCTGGTGCCTTCTGCTAGGGCCTGGTGCCACCTGCTAGGGCCTGGTGCATCCTGCTAGGGCCTGGTGCCTCCTGCTAGGGCCTGGTGCCACCTTCTAGGGCCTGGTGCCTCCTGCTAGGGCCTGGTGCCTCCTGCTAGGGCCTGGTGCCTCCTGCTAGGGCCTGGTGCCTCCTGCTAGGGCCTGGTGCCTCCTGCTAGGGCCTGGTGCCTCCTGCTAGGGCCTGGTGCCACCTGCTAGGGCCTAATGCCTCCTGCTAGGGCCTGGTGCCACCTGCTAGGGCCTGGTGCCACCTGCTAGGGCCTGGTGCCTCCTGCTAGGGCCTGGTGCCTCCTGCTAGGGCCTGGTGCCTCCTGCTAGGGCCTGGTGCCTCCTGCTAGGGCCTGGTGCCTCCTGCTAGGGCCTGGTGCCTACTGCTAGGGCCTGGTGCCTCCTGCTAGGGCCTGGTGCCTCGTGCTAGGGCCTGGTGCCTTCTGCTAGGGCCTGGTGCCACCTGCTAGGGCCTGGTGCCTCCTGCTAGGGCCTGGTGCCACCTGCTAGGGCCTGGTGCCACCTGCTAGGGTCTGGTGCCTCCTGCTAGGACCTGGTGCCACCTGCTAGGGCCTGGTGCCACCTGCTAGGGCCTGGTGCCTCCTGCAGGGAGTCCAGTCTCGCCTGGGCCTCGTCCAGTAGGGCCTCGGCCCTCTGCGAGCACATGGTGCCACCTGCTAGGGCCTGGTGCCTCCTGCTAGGGCCTGGTGCCTCCTGCTAAGGCCTGGTGCCTCCTGCAAGGGCCTAATGCCACCTGCTAGGGCCTGGTGCCTCCTGCTAGGGCCTGGTGCCACCTGCTAGGGCCTGGTGCCTCCTGCTAGGGCCTGGTGCCTCCTGCTAGGGCCTGGTGCCTCCTGCAGGGAGTCCAGTCTCGCCTGGGCCTCGTCCAGTAGGGCCTCGGCCCTCTGCGAGCGCATGGTGCCACCTGCTAGGGCCTGGTGCCTCCTGCTAGGGCCTGGTGCCTCCTGCTAGGGCCTGGTGCCTCCTGCTAGGGCCTGGTGCCTCCTGCTAGGGCCTGGTGCCTCCTGCTAGGGCCTGGTGCCTCCTGCTAGGGCCTGGTGCCTCCTGCTAGGGCCTGGTGCCTCCTGCTAGGGCCTGGTGCCTCCTGCTAGGGCCTGGTGCCTCCTGCTAGGGCCTGGTGCCTCCTGCTAGGGCCTGGTGCCTCCTGCTAGGGCCTGGTGCCACCTGCTAGGGCCTGGTGCCACCTGCTAGGGTCTGGTGCCTCCTGCTAGGACCTGGTGCCACCTGCTAGGGCCTGGTGCCACCTGCTAGGGCCTGGTGCCTCCTGCAGGGAGTCCAGTCTCGCCTGGGCCTCGTCCAGTAGGGCCTCGGCCCTCTGCGAGCACATGGTGCCACCTGCTAGGGCCTGGTGCCTCCTGCTAGGGCCTGGTGCCTCCTGCTAAGGCCTGGTGCCTCCTGCAAGGGCCTAATTCCACCTGCTAGGGCCTGGTGCCTCCTGCTAGGGCCTGGTGCCACCTGCTAGGGCCTGGTGCCTCCTGCTAGGGCCTGGTGCCTCCTGCTAGGGCCTGGTGCCTCCTGCAGGGAGTCCAGTCTCGCCTGGGCCTCGTCCAGTAGGGCCTCGGCCCTCTGCGAGCACATGGTGCCACCTGCTAGGGCCTGGTGCCTCCTGCTAGGGCCTGGTGCCTCCTGCTAGGGCCTGGTGCCTCCTGCTAGGGCCTGGTGCCTCCTGCTAGGGCCTGGTGCCTCCTGCTAGGGCCTGGTGCCTCCTGCTAGGGCCTGGTGCCTCCTGCTAGGGCCTGGTGCCTCCTGCTAGGGCCTGGTGCCTTCTGCTAGGGCCTGGTGCCTCCTGCTAGGGCCTGGTGCCTCCTGCTAGGGCCTGGTGCCTCCTGCTAGGGCCTGGTGCCTCCTGCTAGGGCCTGGTGCCTCCTGCTAGGGCCTGGTGCCTCCTGCTAGGGCCTGGTGCCTCCTGCTAGGGCCTGGTGCCTCCTGCTAGGGCCTGGTGCCTCCTGCTAGGGCCTGGTGCCTCCTGCTAGGGCCTGGTGCCTCCTGCTAGGGCCTGGTGCCTCCTGCTAGGGCCTGGTGCCTCCTGCAGGGAGTCCAGTCTCGCCTGGGCCTCGTCCAGTAGGGCCTCGGCCCTCTGCGAGCACATGGTGCCACCTGCTAGGGCCTGGTGCCTCCTGCTAGGGCCTGGTGCCTCCTGCTAGGGCCTGGTGCCTCCTGCTAGGGCCTGGTGCCTCCTGCTAGGGCCTGGTGCCTCCTGCTAGGGCCTGGTGCCTCCAGCAGGGAGTCCAGTCTCGCCTGGGCCTCGTCCAGTAGGGCCTCGGCCCTCTGCGAGCACATGGTGCCACCTGCTAGGGCATGGTGCCTCCTGCTAGGGCCTGGTGCCTCCTGCTAGGGCCTAATGCCTCCTGCTAGGGCCTGGTGCCTCCTGCAGGGAGTCCAGTCTCGCCTGGGCCTCGTCCAGTAGGGCCTCGGCCCTCTGCGAGCACATGGTGCCACCTGCTAGGGCCTGGTGCCTCCTGCTAGGGCCTGGTGCCTCCTGCTAGGGCCTGGTGCCTCCTGCTAGGGCCTGGTTCCTCCTGCTAGGGCCTGGTGCCTCCTGCTAGGGCCTGGTGCCTCCTGCTAGGGCCTGGTGCCACCTGCTAGGGCCTGGTGCCTCCTGCTAGGGCCTGGTGCCTCTTGCTAGGGCCTGGTGCCTCCTGCTAGGGCCTGGTGCCACCTGCTAGGGCCTGGTGCCTCCTGCTAGGGCCTGGTGCCACCTGCTAGGGCCTGGTGCCTCCTGCTAGGGCCTGGTGCCTCCTGCAGGGAGTCCAGTCTCGCCTGGGCCTCGTCCAGTAGGGCCTCGGCCCTCTGCGAGCACATGGTGCCACCTGCTAGGGCCTGGTGCCTCCTGCTAGGGCCTAATGCCTCCTGCTAGGGCCTGGTGCCACCTGCTAGGGCCTGGTGCCTCCTGCTAGGGCCTGGTGCCACCTGCTAGGGCCTGGTGCCTCCTGCTAGGGCCTGGTGCCTCCTGCAGGGAGTCCAGTCTCGCCTGGGCCTCGTCCAGTAGGGCCTCGGCCCTCTGCGAGCACATGGTGCCACCTGCTAGGGCCTGGTGCCTCCTGCTAGGGCCTGGTGCCTCCTGCTAGGGCCTGGTGCCTCCTGCTAGGGCCTGGTGCCACCTGCTAGGGCCTGGTGCCTCCTGCTAGGGCCTGGTGCCACCTGCTAGGGCCTGGTGCCTCCTGCTAGGGCCTGGTGCCTCCTGCTAGGGCCTGGTGCCTCCTGCTAGGGCCTGGTGCCTCCTGCAGGGAGTCCAGTCTCGCCTGGGCCTAGTCCAGTAGGGCCTCGGCCCTCTGCGAGCACATGGTGCCACCTGCTAGGGCCTGGTGCCTCCTGCTAGGGCCTGGTGCCTCCTTCTAGGGCCTGGTGCCACCTGCTAGGGCCTGGTGCCTCCTGCTAGGGCCTGGTGCCACCTGCTAGGGCCTGGTGCCTCCTGCTAGGGCCTGGTGCCTCCTGCTAGGGCCTGGTGCCTCCTGCTAGGGCCTGGTGCCACCTGCTAGGGCCTGGTGCCTCCTGCTAGGGCCTGGTGCCACCTGCTAGTGCCTGGTGCCTCCTGCTAGGGCCTGGTGCCTCCTGCAGGGAGTCCAGTCTCGCCTGGGCCTCGTCCAGTAGGGCCTCGGCCCTCTGCGAGCACATGGTGCCACCTGCTAGGGCCTGGTGCCTCCTGCTAGGGCCTGGTGCCTCCTGCTAGGGCCTGGTGCCACCTGCTAGGGCCTGGTGCCTCCTGCTAGGGCCTGGTGCCACCTGCTAGGGCCTTGTGCCTCCTGCTAGGGCCTGGTGCCTCCTGCAGGGAGTCCAGTCTCGCCTGGGCCTCGTCCAGTAGGGCCTCGGCCCTCTGCGAGCACATGGTGCCACCTGCTAGGGCCTGGTGCCTCCTGCTAGGGCCTGGTGCCTCCTGCTAGGGCCTGGTGCCTCCTGCTAGGGCCTGGTGCCACCTGCTAGGGCCTGGTGCCTCCTGCTAGGGCCTGGTGCCACCTGCTAGGGCCTGGTGCCTCCTGCTAGGGCCTGGTGCCTCCTGCTAGGGCCTGGTGCCTCCTGCTAGGGCCTGGTGCCTCCTGCAGGGAGTCCAGTCTCGCCTGGGCCTCGTCCAGTAGGGCCTCGGCCCTCTGCGAGCACATGGTGCCACCTGCTAGGGCCTAGTGCCTCCTGCTAGGGCCTGGTGCCTCCTGCTAGGGCCTGGTGCCACCTGCTAGGGCCTGGTGCCTCCTGCTAGGGCCTGGTGCCACCTGCTAGGGCCTGGTGCCTCCTGCTAGGGCCTGGTGCCTCCTGCAGGGAGTCCAGTCTCGCCTGGGCCTCGTCCAGTAGGGCCTCGGCCCTCTGCGAGCACATGGTGCCACCTGCTAGGGCCTGGTGCCTCCTGCTAGGGCCTGGTGCCTCCTGCTAGGGCCTGGTGCCACCTGCTAGGGCCTGGTGCCTCCTGCTAGGGCCTGGTGCCACCTGCTAGGGCCTGGTGCCTCCTGCAAGGGCCTGGTGCCTCCTGCAGGGAGTCCAGTCTCGCCTGGGCCTCGTCCAGTGGGGCCTCGGCACTCTGCGAGCACATGGTGCCACCTGCTAGGGCCTGGTGCCTCCTGCTAGGGCCTGGTGCCTCCTGCTAGGGCCTGGTGCCTCCTGCTAGGGCCTGGTGCCACCTGCTAGGGCCTGGTGCCTCCTTCTAGGGCCTGGTGCCTCCTGCAGGGAGTCCAGTCTCGCCTGGGCCTCGTCCAGTAGGGCCTCGGCCCTCTGCGAGCACATGGTGCCACCTGCTAGGGCCTGGTGCCTCCTGCTAGGGCCTGGTGCCTCCTGCTAGGGCCTGGTGCCTCCTGCTAGGGCCTGGTGCCTCCTGCTAGGGCCTGGTGCCTCCTGCTAGGGCCTGGTGCAACCTGCTAGGGCCTGGTGCCACCTGCTAGGGCCTGGTGCCTCCTGCTAGGGCCTGGTGCCTCCTGCTAGGGCCTGGTGCAACCTGCTAGGGCCTGGTGCCTCCTGCTAGGGCCTGGTGCCTCCTGCTAGGGCCTGGTGCCACCTGCTAGGGCCTGGTGCCTCCTGCTAGGGCCTGGTGCCTCCTGCTAGGGCCTGGTGCATCCTGCTAGGGCCTGGTGCCTCCTGCTAGGGCCTGGTGCCTCCTGCTAGGGCCTCGTGCCTCCTGCTAGGGCCTGGTGCCACCTGCTAGGGCCTGGTGCCTCCTGCTAGGGCCTGGTGCCTCCTGCTAGGGCCTGGTGCCTCCTGCTAGGGCCTGGTGCCACCTGCTAGGGCCTGGTGCCACCTGCTAGGGCCTGGTGCCTCCTGCTAGGGCCTGGTGCCTCCTGCTAGGGCCTGGTGCCTCCTGCTAGGGCCTGGTGCCACCTGATAGGGCCTCGGCCCTCTGCGAGCACATGGTGCCACCTGCTAGGGCCTGGTGCCACCTGCTAGGGCCTGGTGCCTCCTGCTAGGGCCTGGTGCCTCCTGCTAGGGCCTGGTGCCTCCTGCTAGGGCCTGGTGCCACCTGCTAGGGCCTGGTACCTCCTGCTAAGGCCTGGCGCCTCCTGCTAGGGCCTGGTGCCTCCTGCTAGGGCCTGGTTTCTCCTGCTAGGGCCTGGTGCCTCCTGCTAGGGCCTGGTGCCTCCTGCTAGGGCCTGGTGCCTCCAGCAGGGAGTCCATTCTCGCCTGGGCCTCGTCCAGTAGGGCCTCGGCCCTCTGCGAGCACATTGTGCCACCTGCTAGGGCCTGGTGCCTCCTGCTAGGGCCTGGTGCCTCCTGCTAGGGCCTGGTGCCTCCTGCAGGGAGTCCATTCTCGCCTGGGCCTCGTCCAGTAGGGCCTCGGCCCTCTGCGAGCACATGGTGCCACCTGCTAGGGCCTGGTGCCTCCTGCTAGCGCTTGGTGCCTCCTGCTAGGGCCTGGTGCCTCCTGCTAGGGCCTGGTGCCACCTGCTAGGGCCTGGTGCCACCTGCTAGGGCCTGGTGCCTCCTGCTAGGGCCTGGTGCCTCCTGCTAGGGCCTGGTGCCTCCTGCTAGGGCCTGGTGCCTCCTGCTAGGGCCTGGTGCCTCCTGCTAGGGCCTGGTGCCTCCTGCTAGGGCCTGGTGCCTCCTGCAGGGAGTCCAGTCTCGCCTGGGCCTCGTCCAGTAGGGCCTCGGCCCTCTGCGAGCACATGGTGCCTCCTGCTAGGGCCTGGTGAATCCTGCTAGGACCTGGTGCCACCTGCTAGGGCCTGGTGCCTCCTGCTAGGGCCTGGTGCCTCCTGCTAGGGCCTGGTGCCTCCTGCTAGGGCCTGGTGCCTCCTGCTAGGGCCTGGTGCCTCCTGCTAGGGCCTGGTGCCTCCTGCTAGGGCCTGGTGCCTCCTGCTAGGGCCTGGTGCCTCCTGCTAGGGCCTGGTGCCTCCTGCTAGGGCCTGGTGCCTCCTGCTAGGGCCTGGTGCCTCCTGCTAGGGCCTGGTGCCTCCTGCTAGGGCCTGGTGCCTCCTGCAGGGAGTCCAGTCTCGCCTGGGCCTCGTCCAGTAGGGCCTCGGCCCTCTGCGAGCACATGGTGCCACCTGCTAGGGCCTGGTGCCTCCTGCTAGGGCCTGGTGCCTCCTGCTAGGGCCTGGTGCCTCCTGCTAGGGCCTGGTGCCTCCAGCAGGGAGTCCAGTCTCGCCTGGGCCTCGTCCAGTAGGGCCTCGGCCCTCTGCGAGCACATGGTGCCACCTGCTAGGGCATGGTGCCTCCTGCTAGGGCCTGGTGCCTCCTGCTAGGGCCTAATGCCTCCTGCTAGGGCCTGGTGCCTCCTGCAGGGAGTCCAGTCTCGCCTGGGCCTCGTCCAGTAGGGCCTCGGCCCTCTGCGAGCACATGGTGCCACCTGCTAGGGCCTGGTGCCTCCTGCTAGGGCCTGGTGCCTCCTGCTAAGGCCTGGTGCCTCCTGCTAGGGCCTGGTGCCTCCTGCTAGGGCCTGGTTCCTCCTGCTAGGGCCTGGTGCCTCCTGCTAGGGCCTGGTGCCTCCTGCTAGGGCCTGGTGCCACCTGCTAGGGCCTGGTGCCTCCTGCTAGGGCCTGGTGCCTCCTGCTAGGGCCTGGTGCCTCCTGCTAGGGCCTGGTGCCACCTGCTAGGGCCTGGTGCCTCCTGCTAGGGCCTGGTGCCTCCTGCAGGGAGTCCAGTCTCGCCTGGGCCTCGTCCAGTAGGGCCTCGGCCCTCTGCGAGCACATGGTGCCACCTGCTAGGGCCTGGTGCCTCCTGCTAGGGCCTGGTGCCTCCTGCTAGGGCCTGGTGCCACCTGCTAGGGCCTGGTGCCTCCTGCTAGGGCCTGGTGCCTCCTGCAGGGAGTCCAGTCTCGCCTGGGCCTCGTCCAGTAGGGCCTCGGCCCTCTGCGAGCACATGGTGCCACCTGCTAGGGCCTGGTGCCTCCTGCTAGGGCCTGGTGCCTCCTGCTAGGGCCTGGTGCCTCCTGCTAGGGCCTGGTGCCACCTGCTAGGGCCTGGTGCCTCCTGCTAGGGCCTGGTGCCACCTGCTAGGGCCTGGTGCCTCCTGCTAGGGCCTGGTGCCTCCTGCTAGGGCCTGGTGCCTCCTGCTAGGGCCTGGTGCCTCCTGCAGGGAGTCCAGTCTCGCCTGGGCCTCGTCCAGTAGGGCCTCGGCCCTCTGCGAGCACATGGTGCCACCTGCTAGGGCCTGGTGCCTCCTGCTAGGGCCTGGTGCCTCCTGCTAGGGCCTGGTGCCTCCTGCTAGGGCCTGGTTCCTCCTGCTAGGGCCTGGTGCCTCCTGCAGGGAGTCCAGTCTCGCCTGGGCCTCGTCCAGTAGGGCCTCGGCCCTCTGCGAGCACATGGTGCAACCTGCTAGGGCCTGGTGCCTCCTGCTAGGGCCTGGTGCCTCCTGCTAGGGCCTGGTGCCACCTGCTAGGGCCTGGTGCCTCCTGCTAGGGCCTGGTGCCACCTGCTAGGGCCTGGTGCCTCCTGCTAGGGCCTGGTGCCTCCTGCAGGGAGTCCAGTCTCGCCTGGGCCTCGTCCAGTAGGGCCTCGGCCCTCTGCGAGCACATGGTGCCACCTGCTAGGGCCTGGTGCCTCCTGCTAGGGCCTGGTGCCTCCTGCTAGGGCCTGGTGCCACCTGCTAGGGCCTGGTGCCTCCTGCTAGGGCCTGGTGCCACCTGCTAGGGCCTGGTGCCTCCTGCTAGGGCCTGGTGCCACCTGCTAGGGCCTGGTGCCTCCTGCTAGGGCCTGGTGCCTCCTGCAGGGAGTCCAGTCTCGCCTGGGCCTCGTCCAGTAGGGCCTCGGCCCTCTGCGAGCACATGGTGCCACCTGCTAGGGCCTGGTGCCTCCTGCTAGGGCCTGGTGCCTCCTGCTAGGGCCTGGTGCCTCCTGCTAGGGCCTGGTGCCACCTGCTACGGCCTGGTGCCTCCTTCTAGGGCCTGGTGCCTCCTGCTAGGGCCTGGTGCCACCTGCTAGGGCCTCGGCCCTCTGCGAGCACATGGTGCCACCTGCTAGGGCCTGGTGCCTCCTGCTAGGGCCTGGTGCCTCCTGCTAGGGCCTGGTGCCTCCTGCTAGGGCCTGGTGCCTCCTGCTAGGGCCTGGTGCCTCCTGCTAGGGCCTGGTGCAACCTGCTAGGGCCTGGTGCCACCTGCTAGGGCCTGGTGCCTCCTGCTAGGGCCTGGTGCCTCCTGCTAGGGCCTGGTGCCACCTGCTAGGGCCTGGTGCCACCTGCTAGGGCCTGGTGCCACCTGCTAGGGCCTGGTGCCTCCTGCTAGGGCCTGGTGCCTCCTGCTAGGGCCTGGTGCCTCCTGCTAGGGCCTGGTGCCTCCTGCTAGGGCCTGGTGGCTCCTGCTAGGTCCTGGTGCCTCCTGCTAGGGCCTGGTGCCACCTGCTAGGGCCTGGTGCCTCCTGCTAGGGCCTGGTGCCTCCTGCTAGGGCCTGGTGCCTCCTGCTAGGGCCTGGTGCCACCTGCTAGGGCCTGGTGCCACCTGCTAGGGCCTGGTGCCTCCTGCTAGGGCCTGGTGCCTCCTGCTAGGGCCTGGTGCCTCCTGCTAGGGCCTGGTGCCACCTGCTAGGGCCTCGGCCCTCTGCGAGCACATGGTGCCACCTGCTAGGGCCTGGTGCCACCTGCTAGGGCCTGGTGCCTCCTGCTAGGGCCTGGTGCCTCCTGCTAGGGCCTGGTGCCTCCTGCTAGGGCCTGGTGCCACCTTCTAGGGCCTGGTACCTCCTGCTAAGGCCTGGCGCCTCCTGCTAGGGCCTGGTGCCTCCTGCTAGGGCCTGGTGCCTCCTGCTAGGGCCTGGTGCCTCCTGCTAGGGCCTGGTGCCTCCTGCTAGGGCCTGGTGCCTCCAGCAGGGAGTCCATTCTCGCCTGGGCCTCGTCCAGTAGGGCCTCGGCCCTCTGCGAGCACATGGTGCCACCTGCTAGGGCCTGGTGCCTCCTGCTAGGGCCTGGTGCCTCCTGCAGGGAGTCCATTCTCGCCTGGGCCTCGTCCAGTAGGGCCTCGGCCCTCTGCGAGCACATGGTGCCACCTGCTAGGGCCTGGTGCCTCCTGCTAGGGCCTGGTGCCTCCTGCTAGGGCCTGGTGCCTCCTGCTAGGGCCTGGTGCCACCTGCTAGAACCTGGTGCCACCTGCTAGGGCCTGGTGCCTCCTGCTAGGGCCTGGTGCCTCCTGCTAGGGCCTGGTGCCTCCTGCTAGGGCCTGGTACCTCCTGCTAGGGCCTGGTGCCTCCTGCTAGGGCCTGGTGCCTCCTGCTAGGGCCTGGTGCCTCCTGCAGGGAGTCCAGTCTCGCCTGGGCCTCGTCCAGTAGGGCCTCGACCCTCTGCGAGCACATGGTGCCACCTGCTAGGGCCTGGTGCCACCTGCTAGGGCCTGGTGCCTCCTGCTAGGGCCTGGTGCCTCCTGCTAGGGCCTGGTGCCACCTGCTAGGGCCTGGTGCCTCCTGCTAGGGCCTGGTGCCACCTGCTAGGGCCTGGTGCCTCCTGCTAGGGCCTGGTGCCACCTGCTAGGGCCTGGTGCCTCCTGCTAGGGCCTGGTGCCACCTGCTAGGGCCTGGTGCCTCCTGCTAGGGCCTGGTGCCTCCTGCAGGGAGTCCAGTTTCGCCTAAGCCTCGTCCAGTAGGGCCTCGGCCCTCTGCGAGCACATGGTGCCACCTGCTAGGGCCTGGTGCCTCCTGCTAGGGCCTGGTGCCACCTGCTAGGGCCTGGTGCCTCCTGCTAGGGCCTGGTGCTCCTGCTAGGACCTGGTGCCTCCTGCTAGGGCCTGGTGCCTCCTGCTAGGGCCTGGTGCCTCCTGCTAGGGCCTGGTGCCTCCTGCTAGGGCCTGGTGCCTCCTGCTAGGGCCTGGTGCCTCCTGCTAGGGCCTGGTGCCTCCTGCTAGGGCCTGGTGCCTCCTGCTAGGGCCTGGTGCCTTCTGCTAGGGCCTGGTGCCTCCTGCTAGGGCCTGGTGCCTTCTGCTAGGGCCTGGTGCCTCCTGCTAGGGCCTGGTGCCTCCTGCTAGGGCCTGGTGCCTCCTGCTAGGGCCTGGTGCCTCCTGCTAGGGCCTGGTGCCTCCTGCTAGGGCCTGGTGCCTCCTGCTAGGGCCTGGTGCCTCCACCTAGGGCATGGTGCCTCCTGCTAGGGCCTGGTGCCTCCTGCTAGGGCCTGGTGCCTCCTGCAGGGAGTCCAGTCTCGCCTGGGCCTCGTCCAGTAGGGCCTCGGCCCTCTGCGAGCACATGGTGCCACCTGCTAGGGCCTGGTGCCTCCTGCTAGGGCCTGGTGCCTCCTGCTAGGGCCTGGTGCCACCTGCTAGGGCCTGGTGCCTCCTGCTAGGGCCTGGTGCCACCTGCTAGGGCCTGGTGCCTCCTGCTAGGGCCTGGTGCCTCCTGCAGGGAGTCCAGTCTCGCCTGGGCCTCGTCCAGTAGGGCCTCGGCACTCTGCGAGCACATGGTGCCACCTGCTAGGGCCTGGTGCCTCCTGCTAGGGCCTGGTGCCTCCTGCTAGGGCCTGGTGCCTCCTGCTAGGGCCTGGTGCCACCTGCTAGGGCCTGGTGCCTCCTTCTAGGGCCTGGTGCCTCCTGCAGGGAGTCCAGTCTCGCCTGGGCCTCGTCCAGTAGGGCCTCGGCACTCTGCGAGCACATGGTGCCACCTGCTAGGGCCTGGTGCCTCCTGCTAGGGCCTATGGCAACCTGCTAGGGCCTGGTGCCTCCTGCTAGGGCCTGGTGCCACCTGCTAGGGCCTGGTGCCTCCTGCTAGGGCCTGGTGCCTCCTGCTAGGGCCTGGTGCCTCCTGCTAGGGCCTGGTGCCTCCTGCTAGGGCCTGGTGCCTCCTGCTAGGGCCTGGTGCCTCCTGCTAGGGCCTGGTGCCTCCTGCAGGGAGTCCAGTCTCGCCTGGGCCTCGTCCAGTAGGGCCTCGGCCCTCTGCGAGCACATGGTGCCTCCTGCTAGGGCCTGGTGAATCCTGCTAGGACCTGGTGCCACCTGCTAGGGCCTGGTGCCTCCTGCTAGGGCCTGGTGCCTCCTGCTAGGGCCTGGTGCCTCCTGCTAGGGCCTGGTGCCTCCTGCTAGGGCCTGGTGCCTCCTGCTAGGGCCTGGTGCCTCCTGCTAGGGCCTGGTGCCTCCTGCTAGGGCCTGGTGCCTCCTGCTAGGGCCTGGTGCCTCCTGCTAGGGCCTGGTGCCTCCTGCTAGGGCCTGGTGCCTCCTGCTAGGGCCTGGTGCCTCCTGCTAGGGCCTGGTGCCTCCTGCAGGGAGTCCAGTCTCGCCTGGGCCTCGTCCAGTAGGGCCTCGGCCCTCTGCGAGCACATGGTGCCACCTGCTAGGGCCTGGTGCCTCCTGCTAGGGCCTGGTGCCTCCTGCTAGGGCCTGGTGCCTCCTGCTAGGGCCTGGTGCCTCCAGCAGGGAGTCCAGTCTCGCCTGGGCCTCGTCCAGTAGGGCCTCGGCCCTCTGCGAGCACATGGTGCCACCTGCTAGGGCATGGTGCCTCCTGCTAGGGCCTGGTGCCTCCTGCTAGGGCCTAATGCCTCCTGCTAGGGCCTGGTGCCTCCTGCAGGGAGTCCAGTCTCGCCTGGGCCTCGTCCAGTAGGGCCTCGGCCCTCTGCGAGCACATGGTGCCACCTGCTAGGGCCTGGTGCCTCCTGCTAGGGCCTGGTGCCTCCTGCTAAGGCCTGGTGCCTCCTGCTAGGGCCTGGTGCCTCCTGCTAGGGCCTGGTTCCTCCTGCTAGGGCCTGGTGCCTCCTGCTAGGGCCTGGTGCCTCCTGCTAGGGCCTGGTGCCACCTGCTAGGGCCTGGTGCCTCCTGCTAGGGCCTGGTGCCTCCTGCTAGGGCCTGGTGCCTCCTGCTAGGGCCTGGTGCCACCTGCTAGGGCCTGGTGCCTCCTGCTAGGGCCTGGTGCCACCTGCTAGGGCCTGGTGCCTCCTGCTAGGGCCTGGTGCCTCCTGCAGGGAGTCCAGTCTCGCCTGGGCCTCGTCCAGTAGGGCCTCGGCCCTCTGCGAGCACATGGTGCCACCTGCTAGGGCCTGGTGCCTCCTGCTAGGGCCTGGTGCCTCCTGCTAGGGCCTGGTGCCACCTGCTAGGGCCTGGTGCCTCCTGCTAGGGCCTGGTGCCTCCTGCAGGGAGTCCAGTCTCGCCTGGGCCTCGTCCAGTAGGGCCTCGGCCCTCTGCGAGCACATGGTGCCACCTGCTAGGGCCTGGTGCCTCCTGCTAGGGCCTGGTGCCTCCTGCTAGGGCCTGGTGCCTCCTGCTAGGGCCTGGTGCCACCTGCTAGGGCCTGGTGCCTCCTGCTAGGGCCTGGTGCCACCTGCTAGGGCCTGGTGCCTCCTGCTAGGGCCTGGTGCCTCCTGCTAGGGCCTGGTGCCTCCTGCTAGGGCCTGGTGCCTCCTGCAGGGAGTCCAGTCTCGCCTGGGCCTCGTCCAGTAGGGCCTCGGCCCTCTGCGAGCACATGGTGCCACCTGCTAGGGCCTGGTGCCTCCTGCTAGGGCCTGGTGCCTCCTGCTAGGGCCTGGTGCCTCCTGCTAGGGCCTGGTTCCTCCTGCTAGGGCCTGGTGCCTCCTGCAGGGAGTCCAGTCTCGCCTGGGCCTCGTCCAGTAGGGCCTCGGCCCTCTGCGAGCACATGGTGCAACCTGCTAGGGCCTGGTGCCTCCTGCTAGGGCCTGGTGCCTCCTGCTAGGGCCTGGTGCCACCTGCTAGGGCCTGGTGCCTCCTGCTAGGGCCTGGTGCCACCTGCTAGGGCCTGGTGCCTCCTGCTAGGGCCTGGTGCCTCCTGCAGGGAGTCCAGTCTCGCCTGGGCCTCGTCCAGTAGGGCCTCGGCCCTCTGCGAGCACATGGTGCCACCTGCTAGGGCCTGGTGCCTCCTGCTAGGGCCTGGTGCCTCCTGCTAGGGCCTGGTGCCACCTGCTAGGGCCTGGTGCCTCCTGCTAGGGCCTGGTGCCACCTGCTAGGGCCTGGTGCCTCCTGCTAGGGCCTGGTGCCACCTGCTAGGGCCTGGTGCCTCCTGCTAGGGCCTGGTGCCTCCTGCAGGGAGTCCAGTCTCGCCTGGGCCTCGTCCAGTAGGGCCTCGGCCCTCTGCGAGCACATGGTGCCACCTGCTAGGGCCTGGTGCCTCCTGCTAGGGCCTGGTGCCTCCTGCTAGGGCCTGGTGCCTCCTGCTAGGGCCTGGTGCCACCTGCTACGGCCTGGTGCCTCCTTCTAGGGCCTGGTGCCTCCTGCTAGGGCCTGGTGCCACCTGCTAGGGCCTCGGCCCTCTGCGAGCACATGGTGCCACCTGCTAGGGCCTGGTGCCTCCTGCTAGGGCCTGGTGCCTCCTGCTAGGGCCTGGTGCCTCCTGCTAGGGCCTGGTGCCTCCTGCTAGGGCCTGGTGCCTCCTGCTAGGGCCTGGTGCAACCTGCTAGGGCCTGGTGCCACCTGCTAGGGCCTGGTGCCTCCTGCTAGGGCCTGGTGCCTCCTGCTAGGGCCTGGTGCCACCTGCTAGGGCCTGGTGCCACCTGCTAGGGCCTGGTGCCACCTGCTAGGGCCTGGTGCCTCCTGCTAGGGCCTGGTGCCTCCTGCTAGGGCCTGGTGCCTCCTGCTAGGGCCTGGTGCCTCCTGCTAGGGCCTGGTGGCTCCTGCTAGGTCCTGGTGCCTCCTGCTAGGGCCTGGTGCCACCTGCTAGGGCCTGGTGCCTCCTGCTAGGGCCTGGTGCCTCCTGCTAGGGCCTGGTGCCTCCTGCTAGGGCCTGGTGCCACCTGCTAGGGCCTGGTGCCACCTGCTAGGGCCTGGTGCCTCCTGCTAGGGCCTGGTGCCTCCTGCTAGGGCCTGGTGCCTCCTGCTAGGGCCTGGTGCCACCTGCTAGGGCCTCGGCCCTCTGCGAGCACATGGTGCCACCTGCTAGGGCCTGGTGCCACCTGCTAGGGCCTGGTGCCTCCTGCTAGGGCCTGGTGCCTCCTGCTAGGGCCTGGTGCCTCCTGCTAGGGCCTGGTGCCACCTTCTAGGGCCTGGTACCTCCTGCTAAGGCCTGGCGCCTCCTGCTAGGGCCTGGTGCCTCCTGCTAGGGCCTGGTGCCTCCTGCTAGGGCCTGGTGCCTCCTGCTAGGGCCTGGTGCCTCCTGCTAGGGCCTGGTGCCTCCAGCAGGGAGTCCATTCTCGCCTGGGCCTCGTCCAGTAGGGCCTCGGCCCTCTGCGAGCACATGGTGCCACCTGCTAGGGCCTGGTGCCTCCTGCTAGGGCCTGGTGCCTCCTGCAGGGAGTCCATTCTCGCCTGGGCCTCGTCCAGTAGGGCCTCGGCCCTCTGCGAGCACATGGTGCCACCTGCTAGGGCCTGGTGCCTCCTGCTAGGGCCTGGTGCCTCCTGCTAGGGCCTGGTGCCTCCTGCTAGGGCCTGGTGCCACCTGCTAGAACCTGGTGCCACCTGCTAGGGCCTGGTGCCTCCTGCTAGGGCCTGGTGCCTCCTGCTAGGGCCTGGTGCCTCCTGCTAGGGCCTGGTACCTCCTGCTAGGGCCTGGTGCCTCCTGCTAGGGCCTGGTGCCTCCTGCTAGGGCCTGGTGCCTCCTGCAGGGAGTCCAGTCTCGCCTGGGCCTCGTCCAGTAGGGCCTCGACCCTCTGCGAGCACATGGTGCCACCTGCTAGGGCCTGGTGCCACCTGCTAGGGCCTGGTGCCTCCTGCTAGGGCCTGGTGCCTCCTGCTAGGGCCTGGTGCCACCTGCTAGGGCCTGGTGCCTCCTGCTAGGGCCTGGTGCCACCTGCTAGGGCCTGGTGCCTCCTGCTAGGGCCTGGTGCCACCTGCTAGGGCCTGGTGCCTCCTGCTAGGGCCTGGTGCCACCTGCTAGGGCCTGGTGCCTCCTGCTAGGGCCTGGTGCCTCCTGCAGGGAGTCCAGTTTCGCCTAAGCCTCGTCCAGTAGGGCCTCGGCCCTCTGCGAGCACATGGTGCCACCTGCTAGGGCCTGGTGCCTCCTGCTAGGGCCTGGTGCCACCTGCTAGGGCCTGGTGCCTCCTGCTAGGGCCTGGTGCTCCTGCTAGGACCTGGTGCCTCCTGCTAGGGCCTGGTGCCTCCTGCTAGGGCCTGGTGCCTCCTGCTAGGGCCTGGTGCCTCCTGCTAGGGCCTGGTGCCTCCTGCTAGGGCCTGGTGCCTCCTGCTAGGGCCTGGTGCCTCCTGCTAGGGCCTGGTGCCTCCTGCTAGGGCCTGGTGCCTTCTGCTAGGGCCTGGTGCCTCCTGCTAGGGCCTGGTGCCTTCTGCTAGGGCCTGGTGCCTCCTGCTAGGGCCTGGTGCCTCCTGCTAGGGCCTGGTGCCTCCTGCTAGGGCCTGGTGCCTCCTGCTAGGGCCTGGTGCCTCCTGCTAGGGCCTGGTGCCTCCTGCTAGGGCCTGGTGCCTCCACCTAGGGCATGGTGCCTCCTGCTAGGGCCTGGTGCCTCCTGCTAGGGCCTGGTGCCTCCTGCAGGGAGTCCAGTCTCGCCTGGGCCTCGTCCAGTAGGGCCTCGGCCCTCTGCGAGCACATGGTGCCACCTGCTAGGGCCTGGTGCCTCCTGCTAGGGCCTGGTGCCTCCTGCTAGGGCCTGGTGCCACCTGCTAGGGCCTGGTGCCTCCTGCTAGGGCCTGGTGCCACCTGCTAGGGCCTGGTGCCTCCTGCTAGGGCCTGGTGCCTCCTGCAGGGAGTCCAGTCTCGCCTGGGCCTCGTCCAGTAGGGCCTCGGCACTCTGCGAGCACATGGTGCCACCTGCTAGGGCCTGGTGCCTCCTGCTAGGGCCTGGTGCCTCCTGCTAGGGCCTGGTGCCTCCTGCTAGGGCCTGGTGCCACCTGCTAGGGCCTGGTGCCTCCTTCTAGGGCCTGGTGCCTCCTGCAGGGAGTCCAGTCTCGCCTGGGCCTCGTCCAGTAGGGCCTCGGCCCTCTGCGAGCACATGGTGCCACCTGCTAGGGCCTGGTGCCTCCTGCTAGGGCCTGGTGCCTCCTGCTAGGGCCTGGTGCCTCCTGCTAGGGCCTGGTGCCTCCTGCTAGGGCCTGGTGCCTCCTGCTAGGGCCTGGTGCAACCTGCTAGGGCCTGGTGCCACCTGCTAGGGCCTGGTGCCTCCTGCTAGGGCCTGGTGCCTCCTGCTAGGGCCTGGTGCAACCTGCTAGGGCCTGGTGCCTCCTGCTAGGGCCTGGTGCCTCCTGCTAGGGCCTGGTGCCACCTGCTAGGGCCTGGTGCCTCCTGCTAGGGCCTGGTGCCTCCTGCTAGGGCCTGGTGCCTCCTGCTAGGGCCTGGTGCCTCCTGCTAGGGCCTGGTGCCTCCTGCTAGGGCCTCGTGCCTCCTGCTAGGGCCTGGTGCCACCTGCTAGGGCCTGGTGCCTCCTGCTAGGGCCTGGTGCCTCCTGCTAGGGCCTGGTGCCACCTGCTAGGGCCTGGTGCCACCTGCTAGGGCCTGGTGCCTCCTGCTAGGGCCTGGTGCCTCCTGCTAGGGCCTGGTGCCTCCTGCTAGGGCCTGGTGCCACCTGCTAGGGCCTCGGCCCTCTGCGAGCACATGGTGCCACCTGCTAGGGCCTGGTGCCACCTGCTAGGGCCTGGTGCCTCCTGCTAGGGCCTGGTGCCTCCTGCTAGGGCCTGGTGCCTCCTGCTAGGGCCTGGTGCCACCTGCTAGGGCCTGGTACCTCCTGCTAAGGCCTGGCGCCTCCTGCTAGGGCCTGGTGCTTCCTGCTAGGGCCTGGTGCCTCCTGCTAGGGCCTGGTGCCTCCTGCTAGGGCCTGGTGCCTCCTGCTAGGGCCTGGTGCCTCCAGCAGGGAGTCCATTCTCGCCTGGGCCTCGTCCAGTAGGGCCTCGGCCCTCTGCGAGCACATTGTGCCACCTGCTAGGGCCTGGTGCCTCCTGCTAGGGCCTGGTGCCTCCTGCTAGGGCCTGGTGCCTCCTGCAGGGAGTCCATTCTCGCCTGGGCCTCGTCCAGTAGGGCCTCGGCCCTCTGCGAGCACATGGTGCCACCTGCTAGGGCCTGGTGCCTCCTGCTAGGGCCTGGTGCCTCCTGCTAGGGCCTGGTGCCTCCTGCTAGGGCCTGGTGCCACCTGCTAGGGCCTGGTGCCACCTGCTAGGGCCTGGTGCCTCCTGCTAGGGCCTGGTGCCTCCTGCTAGGGCCTGGTGCCTCCTGCTAGGGCCTGGTGCCTCCTGCTAGGGCCTGGTGCCTCCTGCTAGGGCCTGGTGCCTCCTGCTAGGGCCTGGTGCCTCCTGCAGGGAGTCCAGTCTCGCCTGGGCCTCGTCCAGTAGGGCCTCGGCCCTCTGCGAGCACATGGTGCCTCCTGCTAGGGCCTGGTGAATCCTGCTAGGACCTGGTGCCACCTGCTAGGGCCTGGTGCCTCCTGCTAGGGCCTGGTGCCTCCTGCTAGGGCCTGGTGCCTCCTGCTAGGGCCTGGTGCCTCCTGCTAGGGCCTGGTGCCTCCTGCTAGGGCCTGGTGCCGCCTGCTAGGGCCTGGTGCCTCCTGCTAGGGCCTGGTGCCTCCTGCTAGGGCCTGGTGCCTCCTGCTAGGGCCTGGTGCCTCCTGCTAGGGCCTGGTGCCTCCTGCTAGGGCCTGGTGCCTCCTGCTAGGGCCTGGTGCCTCCTGCAGGGAGTCCAGTCTCGCCTGGGCCTCGTCCAGTAGGGCCTCGGCCCTCTGCGAGCACATGGTGCCACCTGCTAGGGCCTGGTGCCTCCTGCTAGGGCCTGGTGCCTCCTGCTAGGGCCTGGTGCCTCCTGCTAGGGCCTGGTGCCTCCAGCAGGGAGTCCAGTCTCGCCTGGGCCTCGTCCAGTAGGGCCTCGGCCCTCTGCGAGCACATGGTGCCACCTGCTAGGGCATGGTGCCTCCTGCTAGGGCCTGGTGCCTCCTGCTAGGGCCTAATGCCTCCTGCTAGGGCCTGGTGCCTCCTGCAGGGAGTCCAGTCTCGCCTGGGCCTCGTCCAGTAGGGCCTCGGCCCTCTGCGAGCACATGGTGCCACCTGCTAGGGCCTGGTGCCTCCTGCTAGGGCCTGGTGCCTCCTGCTAAGGCCTGGTGCCTCCTGCTAGGGCCTGGTGCCTCCTGCTAGGGCCTGGTTCCTCCTGCTAGGGCCTGGTGCCTCCTGCTAGGGCCTGGTGCCTCCTGCTAGGGCCTGGTGCCACCTGCTAGGGCCTGGTGCCTCCTGCTAGGGCCTGGTGCCTCCTGCTAGGGCCTGGTGCCTCCTGCTAGGGCCTGGTGCCACCTGCTAGGGCCTGGTGCCTCCTGCTAGGGCCTGGTGCCACCTGCTAGGGCCTGGTGCCTCCTGCTAGGGCCTGGTGCCTCCTGCAGGGAGTCCAGTCTCGCCTGGGCCTCGTCCAGTAGGGCCTCGGCCCTCTGCGAGCACACGGTGCCACCTGCTAGGGCCTGGTGCCTCCTGCTAGGGCCTGGTGCCTCCTGCTAGGGCCTGGTGCCACCTGCTAGGGCCTGGTGCCTCCTGCTAGGGCCTGGTGCCTCCTGCAGGGAGTCCAGTCTCGCCTGGGCCTCGTCCAGTAGGGCCTCGGCCCTCTGCGAGCACATGGTGCCACCTGCTAGGGCCTGGTGCCTCCTGCTAGGGCCTGGTGCCTCCTGCTAGGGCCTGGTGCCTCCTGCTAGGGCCTGGTGCCACCTGCTAGGGCCTGGTGCCTCCTGCTAGGGCCTGGTGCCACCTGCTAGGGCCTGGTGCCTCCTGCTAGGGCCTGGTGCCTCCTGCTAGGGCCTGGTGCCTCCTGCTAGGGCCTGGTGCCTCCTGCAGGGAGTCCAGTCTCGCCTGGGCCTCGTCCAGTAGGGCCTCGGCCCTCTGCGAGCACATGGTGCCACCTGCTAGGGCCTGGTGCCTCCTGCTAGGGCCTGGTGCCTCCTGCTAGGGCCTGGTGCCTCCTGCTAGGGCCTGGTTCCTCCTGCTAAGGCCTGGTGCCTCCTGCAGGGAGTCCAGTCTCGCCTGGGCCTCGTCCAGTAGGGCCTCGGCCCTCTGCGAGCACATGGTGCAACCTGCTAGGGCCTGGTGCCTCCTGCTAGGGCCTGGTGCCTCCTGCTAGGGCCTGGTGCCACCTGCTAGGGCCTGGTGCCTCCTGCTAGGGCCTGGTGCCACCTGCTAGGGCCTGGTGCCTCCTGCTAGGGCCTGGTGCCTCCTGCAGGGAGTCCAGTCTCGCCTGGGCCTCGTCCAGTAGGGCCTCGGCCCTCTGCGAGCACATGGTGCCACCTGCTAGGGCCTGGTGCCTCCTGCTAGGGCCTGGTGCCTCCTGCTAGGGCCTGGTGCCACCTGCTAGGGCCTGGTGCCTCCTGCTAGGGCCTGGTGCCACCTGCTAGGGCCTGGTGCCTCCTGCTAGGGCCTGGTGCCTCCTGCAGGGAGTCCAGTCTCGCCTGGGCCTCGTCCAGTAGGGCCTCGGCCCTCTGCGAGCACATGGTGCCACCTGCTAGGGCCTGGTGCCTCCTGCTAGGGCCTGGTGCCTCCTGCTAGGGCCTGGTGCCTCCTGCTAGGGCCTGGTGCCACCTGCTACGGCCTGGTGCCTCCTTCTAGGGCCTGGTGCCTCCTGCTAGGGCCTGGTGCCACCTGCTAGGGCCTCGGCCCTCTGCGAGCACATGGTGCCACCTGCTAGGGCCTGGTGCCTCCTGCTAGGGCCTGGTGCCTCCTGCTAGGGCCTGGTGCCTCCTGCTAGGGCCTGGTGCCTCCTGCTAGGGCCTGGTGCCTCCTGCTAGGGCCTGGTGCAACCTGCTAGGGCCTGGTGCCACCTGCTAGGGCCTGGTGCCTCCTGCTAGGGCCTGGTGCCTCCTGCTAGGGCCTGGTGCCACCTGCTAGGGCCTGGTGCCACCTGCTAGGGCCTGGTGCCTCCTGCTAGGGCCTGGTGCCTCCTGCTAGGGCCTGGTGCCTCCTGCTAGGGCCTGGTGCCTCCTGCTAGGGCCTGGTGCCTCCTGCTAGGGCCTGGTGCCTCCTGCTAGGGCCTGGTGCCACCTGCTAGGGCCTGGTGCCTCCTGCTAGGGCCTGGTGCCTCCTGCTAGGGCCTGGTGCCTCCTGCTAGGGCCTGGTGCCACCTGCTAGGGCCTGGTGCCACCTGCTAGGGCCTGGTGCCTCCTGCTAGGGCCTGGTGCCTCCTGCTAGGGCCTGGTGCCTCCTGCTAGGGCCTGGTGCCACCTGCTAGGGCCTCGGCCCTCTGCGAGCACATGGTGCCACCTGCTAGGGCCTGGTGCCACCTGCTAGGGCCTGGTGCCTCCTGCTAGGGCCTGGTGCCTCCTGCTAGGGCCTGGTGCCTCCTGCTAGGGCCTGGTGCCACCTTCTAGGGCCTGGTACCTCCTGCTAAGGCCTGGCGCCTCCTGCTAGGGCCTGGTGCCTCCTGCTAGGGCCTGGTGCCTCCTGCTAGGGCCTGGTGCCTCCTGCTAGGGCCTGGTGCCTCCTGCTAGGGCCTGGTGCCTCCAGCAGGGAGTCCATTCTCGCCTGGGCCTCGTCCAGTAGGGCCTCGGCCCTCTGCGAGCACATGGTGCCACCTGCTAGGGCCTGGTGCCTCCTGCTAGGGCCTGGTGCCTCCTGCAGGGAGTCCATTCTCGCCTGGGCCTCGTCCAGTAGGGCCTCGGCCCTCTGCGAGCACATGGTGCCACCTGCTAGGGCCTGGTGCCTCCTGCTAGGGCCTGGTGCCTCCTGCTAGGGCCTGGTGCCTCCTGCTAGGGCCTGGTGCCACCTGCTAGAGCCTGGTGCCACCTGCTAGGGCCTGGTGCCTCCTGCTAGGGCCTGGTGCCTCCTGCTAGGGCCTGGTGCCTCCTGCTAGGGCCTGGTACCTCCTGCTAGGGCCTGGTGCCTCCTGCTAGGGCCTGGTGCCTCCTGCTAGGGCCTGGTGCCTCCTGCAGGGAGTCCAGTCTCGCCTGGGCCTCGTCCAGTAGGGCCTCGACCCTCTGCGAGCACATGGTGCCACCTGCTAGGGCCTGGTGCCACCTGCTAGGGCCTGGTGCCTCCTGCTAGGGCCTGGTGCCTCCTGCTAGGGCCTGGTGCCACCTGCTAGGGCCTGGTGCCTCCTGCTAGGGCCTGGTGCCACCTGCTAGGGCCTGGTGCCTCCTGCTAGGGCCTGGTGCCACCTGCTAGGGCCTGGTGCCACCTGCTAGGGCCTGGTGCCTCCTGCTAGGGCCTGGTGCCACCTGCTAGGGCCTGGTGCCTCCTGCTAGGGCCTGGTGCCTCCTGCAGGGAGTCCAGTTTCGCCTAAGCCTCGTCCAGTAGGGCCTCGGCCCTCTGCGAGCACATGGTGCCACCTGCTAGGGCCTGGTGCCTCCTGCTAGGGCCTGGTGCCACCTGCTAGGGCCTGGTGCCTCCTGCTAGGGCCTGGTGCCTCCTGCTAGGACCTGGTGCCTCCTGCTAGGGCCTGGTGCCTCCTGCTAGGGCCTGGTGCCTCCTGCTAGGGCCTGGTGCCTCCTGCTAGGGCCTGGTGCCTCCTGCTAGGGCCTGGTGCCTCCTGCTAGGGCCTGGTGCCTCCTGCTAGGGCCTGGTGCCTCCTGCTAGGGCCTGGTGCCTTCTGCTAGGGCCTGGTGCCTCCTGCTAGGGCCTGGTGCCTTCTGCTAGGGCCTGGTGCCTCCTGCTAGGGCCTGGTGCCTCCTGCTAGGGCCTGGTGCCTCCTGCTAGGGCCTGGTGCCTCCTGCTAGGGCCTGGTGCCTCCTGCTAGGGCCTGGTGCCTCCTGCTAGGGCCTGGTGCCTCCACCTAGGGCATGGTGCCTCCTGCTAGGGCCTGGTGCCTCCTGCTAGGGCCTGGTGCCACCTGCTAGGGCCTGGTGCCTCCTGCTAGGGCCTGGTGCTTCCTGCTAGGGCCTGGTGCCTCCTGCTAGGGCCTGGTGCCTCCTGCTAGGGCCTGGTGCCTCCTGCTAGGGCCTGGTGCCACCTGCTAGGGCCTGGTGCCTCCTGCTAGGGCCTGGTGCCTCATGCTAGGGCCTGGTGCCTCCTGCTAGGGCCTGGTGCCACCTGCTGGGGCCTGGTGCCTCCTGCTGGGGCCTGGTGCCACCTGCTAGGGCCTGTTGCCTCCTGCTAGGGCCTGGTGCCTCCTGCTAGGGCCTGGAGCCACCTGCTAGGGCCTGGTGCCTCCTGCTAGGGCCTGGTGCCTCCTGCTAGGGCCTGGTGCCTCCTGCTAAAACCTGGTACCTCCTGCTAGGGCCTGGTGCCTCCTGCTAGGGCCTGGTGCCTCCTGCTAGGGCCTGGTGCCTCCTGCTAGGGCCTGGTGCCTCCTGCTGGGGCCTGGTGCCTCCTGCTAGGGCCTGGTGTCTCCTGCTAGGGCCTGGTGCCTCCTGCTAGGGCCTGGTGCCTCCTGCTAAAACCTGGTACCTCCTGCTAGGGCCTGGTGCCTCCTGCTAGGGCCTGGTGCCTCCTGCTAGGGCCTGGTGCCTCCTGCTAAAACCTGGTACCTCCTGCTAGGGCCTGGTGCCTCCTGCTAGGGCCTGGTGCCTCCTGCTAGGGCCTGGTGCCTCCTGCTAGGGCCTGGTGCCTCCTGCTGGGGCCTGGTGCCTCCTGCTAGGGCCTGGTGCCTCCTGCTAGGGCCTGGTGCCTCATGCTAGGGCCTGGTGCCTCCTGCTAGGGCCTGGTGCCACCTGCTAGGGCCTGGTGCCTCCTGCTAGGGCCTGGTGCCTCCTGCTAGGACCTGGTGCTTCCTGCTAGGGCCTGGTGCCTCCTGCTAAAACCTGGTACCTCCTGCTAGGGCCTGGTGCCTCCTGCTAGGGCCTGGTGCCTCCTGCTAGGGCCTGGTGCCTCCTGCTAGGGCCTGGTGCCACCTGCTAGGGCCTGGTGCCTCCTGCTAGGGCCTGGTGCCTCATGCTAGGGCCTGGTGCCTCCTGCTAGGGCCTGGTGCCACCTGCTAGGGCCTGGTGCCTCCTGCTAGGGCCTGGTGCCTCCTGCTAGGGCCTGGTGCCACCTGCTAGGGCCTGGTGCCTCCTGCTAGGGCCTGGTGCCTCCTGCTAGGGCCTGGTGCCTCCTGCTAGGGCCTGGTGCCACCTGCTAGGGCCTGGTGCCACCTGCTAGGGCCTGGTGCCTCCTGCTAGGGCCTGGTGCCTCCTTCTAGGGCCTGGTGCCTCCTTCTAGGGCCTGGTGCCTCCTGCTAGGGCCTGGTGCCACCTGCTAGGGCCTGGTGCCTCCTGCTAGGGCCTGGTTCCACCTGCTAGGGCCTGGTGCCACCTGCTAGGGCCTGGTGCCTCCTGCTAGGGCCTGGTGCCAACTGATAGGGCCTGGTGCCTCCTGCTAGGGCCTGGTGCCTCCTGCTAGGGCCTGGTGCCTCCTGCTAGGGCCTGGTGCCACCTGCTAACGCCTGGTGCCACCTGCTAGGGCCTGGTGCCTCCTGCTAGGGCCTGGTGCCACCTGCTAGGGCCTGGTGCCACCTGCTAGGGCCTGGTGCCTCCTGCTAGGGCCTTTTGCCTCCTGCTAGGGCCTGGTGCCTCCTGCTATGGCCTGGTGCCTCCTGCTAGGGCCTGGTGCCTCCTGCTAGGGCCTGGTGCCTCCTGCTAGGGCCTGGTGCCTCCTGCTAGGGCCTGGTGCCTCCTGCTAGGGCCTGGTGCCTCCTGCTAGGACCTGGTGCCTCCTGCTAGGGCCTGGTGCCTCCTGCTAGGGCCTGGTGCCTCCTGCTAGGGCCTGGTGCCTCCTGCTAGGGCCTGGTGCCTCCTGCAGGGAGTCCAGTCTCGCCTGGGCCTCGTTCAGTAGGGCCTCGGCCCCACTGCGAGCACATGGTGCCACCTGCTAGGGCCTGGTGCCTTTTGCTAGGGCCTGGTGCCTCCTGCTAGGGCCTGGTGCCTCCTGCAAGGGCCTGGTGCCTCCTGCTAGGGCCTGGTGCCACCTGCTAGGGCCTGGTGCCTCCTGCTAGGGCCTGGTGCCTCCTGCTAGGGCATGGTGCCACCTGCTAGGGCCTGGTGCCTCCTGCTAGGGCCTGGTGCCTCCTGCTAGGGCCTGGTGCCTCCTGCAGGGAGTCCAGTCTCGCCTGGGCCTCGTCCAGTAGGGCCTCGGCCCCACTGCGAGCACATGGTGCCACCTGCTAGGGCCTGGTGCCTTTTGCTAGGGCCTGGTGCCTCCTGCTAGGGCCTGGTGCCTCCTGCTAGGGACTGGTGCCTCCTGCTAGTGCATGGTGCCTCCTGCTAGGGCCTGGTGCCATCTGCTAAAGCCTGGTGCCACCTGCTAGGGCCTGGTGCCTCCTGCTAGGGCCTGGTGCCACCTGCTAGGGCCTGGTGCCACCTGCTAGGGCCTGGTGCCTCCTGCTAGGGCCTGGTGCCACCTGCTAGGGCCTGGTGCCTCCTGCTAGGGCCTGGTTCCACCTGCTAGGGCCTGGTGCCACCTGCTAGGGCCTGGTGCCTCCTGCTGGGGCCTGGTGCCACCTGCTAGGGCCTGGTGCCTCCTGCTAGGGCCTGGTGCCTCCTGCTAGGGCCTGGTGCCTCCTGCTAGGGCCTGGTGCCACCTGCTAACGCCTGGTGCCACCTGCTAGGGCCTGGTGCTACCTGCTAGGGCCTGGTGCCACCTGCTAGGGCCTGGTGCCACCTGCTAGGGCCTGGTGCCTCCTGCTAGGGCCTGGTGCCTCCTGCTAGGGCCTGGTGCCTCCTACTAGGGCCTGGTGCCACCTGCTAGGGCCTGGACCTCCAACTAGGGCCTGGTGCCTCCTGCTAGGGCCAGGTGCCTCCTTCTAGGGCCTGGTGCCACCTGCTAGGGCCTGGTGCCTCCTGCTAGGGCCTGGTGCCACCTGCTAGGGCCTGGTGCCTCCTGCTAAAGCCTGGTGCCACCTGCTAGGGCCTGGTGCCTCCTGCTAGGGCCTGGTGCCACCTGCTAGGGCCTGGTGCCACCTTCTAGGGCCTGGTGCCTCCTGCTAGGGCCTGGTGCCTCCTGCTAGGACCTGGTGCCTCCTGCTAGGGCCTGGTGCCTCCTGCTAGGGCCTGGTGCCACCTGCTAGGGCCTGGACCTCCTGCTAGGGCCTGGTGCCTCCTGCTAGGGCCTGGTGCCTCCTGCTAGGGCCTGGTGCCACCTGCTAGGGCCTGGTGCCTCCTGCTAGGGCCTGGTGCCACCTGCTAAAGCCTGGTGCCAGCTGCTAGGGCCTGGTGCCTCCTGCTAGGGCATGGTGCCACCTGCTAGGGCTGGTGCCACCTGCTAGGGCCTGGTGCCACCTGCTAAAGCCTGGTGCCACCTGCTAGGGCCTGGTGCCTCCTGCTAGGGCCTGGTGCCACCTTCTAGGGCCTGGTGCCTCCTGCTGTGGGCCTGGTGCCTCCTGCTAGGGCCTGGTGCCACCTGCTAGGGCCTGGTGCCTCCTGCTAGGGCCTGGTGCCTCCTGCTAGGGCCTGGTGCCTCCTGCTAGGGCCTGGTGCCTCCTGCTAGGGCCTGGTGCCTCCTGCTAGGGCCTGGTGCCTCCTGCTAGGGCCTGGTGCCTCCTGCTAGGGCCTGGTGCCTCCTGCTAGGGCCTGGTGCCTCCTGCTAGGGCCTGGTGCCTCCTGCTAGGGCCTGGTGCCTCCTGCTAGGGCCTCGTGCCTCCTGCTAGGGCCTGGTGCCTCCTGCTAGGGCCTGGTGCCTCCTGCTAGGGCCAGGTGCCATCTGCTAGGGCCTGGACCTCCTGCTAGGGCCTCGTGCCTCCTGCTAGGGCCTGGTGCCTCCTGCTAGGGCCTGGTGCCTCCTGCTAGGGCCTGGTGCCACCTGCTAGGGCCTGGACCTCCTGCTAGGGCCTAGTTCCTCCTGCTAGGGCCTGGTGCCTCCTGCTAGGGCCTGGTGCCACCTGCTAGGGCCTGGACCTCCTGCTAGGGCCTGGTGCCTCCTGCTAGGGCCTGGTGCCTCCTGCTAGGGCCTGGTGCCACCTGCTAGGGCCTGGTGCCTCCTGCTAGGGCCTGGTGCCACCTGCTAGGGCCTGGTGCCTCCTGCTAGGGCCTGGTGCCTCCTGCTAGGGCCTGGTGCCACCTGCTAGGGCCTGTTGCCTCCTGCTAGGGCCTGGTGCCTCCTGCTAGGGCCTGGTGCCACCTGCTAGGGCCTGGTGCCTCCTGCTAGGGCCTGGTGCCACCTGCTAGGGCCTGGTGCCTCCTGCTAGGGCCTGGTGCCTCCTGCTAGGGCCTGGTGCCTCCTGCTAGGGCCTGGTGCCTCCTGCTAGGGCCTGGTGCCTCCTGCTAGGGCCTGGTGCCTCCTGCTAGGGCCTGGTGCCTCCTGCTAGGGCCTGGTGCCTCCTGCTAGGGCCTGGTGCCTCCTGCTAGGGCCTGGTGCCTCCTGCTAGGGCCTGGTGCCTCCTGCTAGGGCCTGGTGCCTCCTGCTAGGGCCTGGTGCCTCCTGCTAGGGCCTGGTGCCTCCTGCTAGGGCCTGGTGCCTCCTGCTAGGGCCTGGTGCCTCCTGCTAGGGCCTGGTGCCTCCTTCTAGGGCCTGGTGCCACCTGCTAGGGCCTGGTGCCTCCTGCTAGGGCCTGGTGCCTCCTGCTAGGGCCTGGTGCCTCCTGCTAGGGACTGGTGCCACCTGCTAGGGCCTGGTGCCTCCTGCTAGGGCCTGGTGCCTCATGCTAGGGCCTGGTGCCTCCTGCTAGGGCCTGGTGCCACCTGCTAGGGCCTGGTGCCTCCTGCTAGGGCCTGGTGCCACCAGCTAGGGCCTGGTGCCTCTTGCTAGGGCCTGGTGCCTCCTGCTAGGGCCTGGTGCCACCTGCTAGGGCCTGGTGCCTCCTGCTAGGACCTGGTGCCTCCTGCTAGGGCCTGGTGCCTCCTGCTAGGGCCTGGTGCCTCCTGCTAGGGCCTGGTGCCTCATGCTAGGGCCTGGTGCCTCCTGCTAGGTCCTGGTGCCACCTGCTAGGGCCTGGTGCCTCCTGCTAGGGCCTGGTGCCTCCTGCTAGGACCTGGTGCCTCCTGCTAGGGCCTGGTGCCTCCTGCTAGAGCCTGGTGCCTCCTGCTAGGGCCTGGTGCCACCTGCTAGGGCCTGGTGCCTCCTGCTAGGGCCTGGTGCCTCCTGCTAGGGCCTGGTGCCTCCTGCTAGGGCCTGGTGCCTCCTGCTAGGGCCTGGTGCCTCCTGCTAGGGCCTGGTGCCTCCTACTATGGCCTGGTGCCTCCTGCTAGGGCCTGGTGCCACCTGACAGGGCCTGGTGCCTCCTGCTAGGGCCTGGTGCCTCCTGCTAGGGCCTGGTGCCACCTGCTAGGACCTGGTGCCTGCTGCTAGGGCCTGGTGCCTCCTGATAGGGCCTGGTGCCTCCTGCTAGGACCTGGTGCCTCCTGCTAGGGCCTGGTGCCTCCTGCTAGGGCCTGGTGCCTCCTGCTAGGGCCTGGTGCCACCTGCTAGGGCCTGGTGCCTCCTGCTAGGGCCTGGTGCCTCCTGCTAGGGCCTGGTGCCACCTATTAGGGCCTGGTGTCTCCTGCTAGGGCCTGGTGCCTCCTGCTCTGGCCTGGTGCCTCCTGCTAGGGCCTGGTGCCACCTGCTAGGGCCTGGTGCCTCCTGCTAGGGCCTGGTGCCTCCTGCTAGGGCCTGGTGCCTCCTGCTAGGGCCTGGCTCCACCTGCTAGGCCCTGGTGCCTCCTGCTAGGGCCTGGTGCCTCCTGCTATGGCCTGGTGCCTCCTGCTAGGGCCTGGTGCCTCCTGCTAGGGCCTGGTGCCTCCTGCTAGGTCCTGGTGCCTCCTGCTAGGGCCTGGTGCCACCTGCTAGGGCCTGGTGCCTCCTGCTAGGGCCTGGTGCCACCTGCTAGGGCCTGGTGCCTCCTGCTAGGGCCTGGTGCCTCCTGCTAGGGCCTGGTGCCACCTGCTAGGGCCTGGTGCCTCCTGCTAGGGCCTGGTGCCTCCTGCTATGGCCTGGTGCCTCCTGCTAGGGCCTGGTGCCTCCTGCTAGGGCCTGGTGCCACCTGCTAGGGCCACTTAGCATCTCACAGTAACCTTGCCTCTAAAGCGGTGCCTCCCATTTCAGGCCAAGATTTTATATTTACAGTCATTACAGATATACTTGTAGACTTTAACAATTGTTTAACTTTCACGAAATGAAAAATATATATACAGCTCATACTTTTTGCTTAATTAGCTGCCAAAGTTACATTTTTAACGTTTTTGTGTTGTACAAATAAGGAGAATTTAATTTATTGCAGAACTGAAACTTTTTAGGTTTAACTGCATAGTCACTGGCTACTTCAAGAAATAGTGTAAAATGTCTTTCAGCAAATATTAATTAATTTTACCTGGAATTTCAAAATTCTCAAATTTGTTACGATTTTGACAGCCAAGAAACATGAAATTAGCTTTCTGTGATAGAAATGCAAACCATATCATGAAGTAGCCAGTGGCAATGCAGTTAAACCTGAAAAATTTCAGTTCTGCAATAAATTTCATTCTCCTTATTTGTACAACCGAAAAACGTTTAAATTGTAACTTTGGCAGCTAATTATACAAAAAGTATGCGCTGTACATATTTTTCATTTCTTGAAAGTTAAACAATTGAAAAAAGTCTAAACGTTGATCAGTGATTAATATAAATGTAAAATCATGACTTGAAATGGGAGGCACCCCCTTAACACTTGGCGTTTATTAATGAACATTCTAAATTCTTTACTAAGCAAACATCTCACATTTAAGATCACTCTAAAACCCACGACTAGGGCCAGTATTATGTTACACTAAAAATAATGGCTCAAGTGTTTCACGAGAAACATTGCATTACAATTCGGCCTTGAAATTGTACTCCCATCGCGTCCAAAGAAGTCAACATTTATTTTCATATATTCATTTATTTCCTTACATTAGGTTTCAATTAATTTTCATTTTATTTGGATGTTTTTCATATACATTTGTTTCGTTTCAGAATTTTTTAGATTGTTTAATTTTGATATGTGGAGTAAGGTATCATTTCAATACATTTCAATTATTTGAATTATTCCGTTTAAATTCAAAAGATCTATTCATTGAAATGTGTTTCACTTCAATTTTTTTTTATTTATCTATAATTGGTTTCTAATGATTCAGTATCTTGTAAGTTACACTTTATGTCCTTTATTTCATTACTTTCCATTACTATGGTTTCAATTCATTTATTTTTGTACATTAGGTCTCAATTCATTTCACTTTATTTGGTTGTTTTTCATATGCATTTGTTTCGTTTAAGATTATTTCGATTGTTTTACTTTGAAATGTAGAGATAGGTAAAATTTCAATACATTTCATTTCTTTTCTTTGATTTATTTCGTTACAATTTATAAATTTGATTCATTGAAATTCGTTTCTATTGAAATCGTTCAAAATGTGGCTCTGTTATTGGAATGTTTTGCTATTAATAATGACCTTCTCAGGGCCGGCGCGACCATATAGGCGAACTAGGCAACCGCCTGGGGCGCCAAGTAGCTGGGGGCGGCGCAGCACGACACATCACAGCTGATATAATATGTTTAACGATTATTGAAACTAGATGTAAATGGATTTTTGTAACAGTTTGAAATGTATATATTGATATAAGTAATTATTTCAAGTCCACGGTGACCTGTTTATGATTTGTAATAAGTAAAAAAGTAAAAAAAAAAAAACACAAGCCTGCTTAAATTTGATTGTTGACAAAATCTTAGGCTGACGTGATGTATTTTGAGGCAAGGAATTTTTTTTTTGGGGTGTCCGGCCGGGGGGGGGGGGGGGGGGGTTGCATTAAGGTTTTTCGCCTAGGGCGTCAATATACTTTGCACCGGCCCTGGACCTACTGCAACAAATGTTTCTCAGCTGCCTCGTGGCAAATGTCTGCAGCATCGCTGACCTTCCACGGGTTCCCGGATGTGGCACTCACCTCTCTCCTGCGGGCCTCTGCTTCGAGGCGCCTCCTCACGGCCTGCAGCTCAGGTGAATCCTGGCCCTGTTCTTGCCGCATCTCCGCCTTGCCCGCCTTGCCCTGCGAACAACCGCCATCACTGCACAGTGACGCCTACCAGTGCTTTAGCAGGAGGAACACATACTGTTCATATTATGGACACAGCTATTGCTAGAGACCGGAAAAATTCGCGGATTCATTTCACGACAGCCTGAAATTCAAATAGTTATACCTCAGTGCTGCCTCTGCTATTGGCTCACAACTCACCTGGATGACTCTGGGCCGGTGAGAAACACTCAACCGTAGCTGTATCGAATCACAGGCCGCTACGTTGGGACACGTTCACAAGACAGCAGCCAATGAGAGGGTGGCATTTGACTGAGTGTACGTAGAACTATAAAGTTCATCCTGGAGGTCATGGAACCCGCGAATTTTTCCGGTCCCTAGCTATTACTGGTTTCGCACCATTTGTCGCTGCGAATGCGTGAATATCGGATAAATTAAATAATTATACAAACACGCTTAACAAAAATAAAAAAAAGGGTCTTGTCTGTAAAGTCGGTTTACGGACGATAATTTTACGTGATAACGTCATAAGAAAACATTGATGAAAATTTGCATACTTTTTAATTTTAAAAAATTATTTACAGTTTTTGCAAATTTAATTAAAATAATTATTTTTAAATATAATCACTAACAATTAGTTAAAAAGCCCGCCTTAACCTGTTTGATATTAAAGAAGATTTTCTCGCACGATGGTTGGCCGGTTCTTACACGCTCGGCTCAGGCGGAACGTGACAATGGGTCATGCTTTTTCGTGCATGCAGCCGGCGTTCGTCGATTTATAAGACGTTATCACGTCAAAAAAATCTGCCTATGTTTAACGTCAAATGCATCGACTGGAAGGTTTGCCCCTAGTGTTTTGCTCGTGGGTTTTAGCTGACTCAGGTTATATGTATAAGGATATTGTGTTTATTTATTATATACTGCCCATATTTTGGCCTATATGCATACAACAAGCAAAAAATTTTCAAAATGTACGGAATTTTTTACATGAATCATTATTTTGACGTTTACCGTTATCAATCCTGTTTAACAGTCACGATTTTGAAATCGAAAATGGACCCCTTCAGTAGGGTGATTCTTTAACCGGGGTTTAAGGGGGTGCAAGTGCCTGCCCACCGCCCCCTGAATCTACGCCCAAGATGCTGAGTATCAATGGAGTAAGTCCAAACTAATGATTTAAATGAATCCCACCATTGCAAGACTCGTTCGAAGCACACAGAAACTGTGATGTTGGAATCACAACAGCTTTTTGGGCGCGATTCTATGTGCGCGAGTTTTTTTTCTAACCAATCACGTTCAACACATCCATGATATCCACGCGACATGGCGGTTGTGACAGACTTCCCGATTAGAATTAATTTCTACTTCCATTGCGTCGCGGATGCGAAGTTATTCAGTTGAACTTCGGAATTTTGTTTTCGAAACATGGTAAAACTTTTGCGTTGGCAGTTATATTATTAATCACGCAATTAAATTATTATGTTTACTAGATGGTTTGTGAAATTTCTGAAATGTGTTCACACGCGTGTAGTAGGTATATATTAACTGGCCCGAGCCCAGGCTTCAGGCTGAGGATTGAGGATTGTCGATGCCATCTTGAATTGTGACGTCATGGCGGCCCTCTTGGATGACCTTTACCTTGACATTGATCCCGGCGGGTGCAAGGGGGGGGGGGGGGGGGGGCATATTGGATTCCGGTTTTGAAGTTTTTCCACCATTTGGTTTTATAGAACTTTCCAACATTTTGAAATATGATGTCACCATAGAAATTTTCGTTAAGGACGCCATCTTAAAATTCTGTAATTATTAACGGAAAATTTTGGGGAAAAAAATTAAAATTATTAATATTTTAATTTGTCAAATTTTAATAACCAATTACATATTTTAAAAAGCGCACTTATGTTATGGAGCTCGGAGTCCTCGGTTCAAACCCAGTGGGGGCAAAAATAAAAATGGTGACCGATCGTGCTTCCACGGTAGCCGCGTTCTGACTGTCCTCTCACCACTAATGCCAAGGTATATATATCGCCAGCAAGTACGACGTCATATCCGTCATATTGTTTTCGTCTGCTGGAGGCCACCATCTTGTTTTCGTCTCCTAGAGGCTGCCATATTGTTTTCGTCTCCTAGAGGCTGCCATCTTGTTGTCGTCTCCTAGAGGCTGCCATCTTGTTTTCGTCTCCTAGAGGCTGCCATCTTGTTTTCGTCTCCTTGAGGCTGCCATCTGGTTTCTGTATGCTAGATGCTGCCATCTGGTTTTCGTATGCTAGAGTGCGCTACCACAATGTTATTATTAATTTTACTTATTAGAATGAAGTAATCATTTATTACTGTGATACCTGCCATCTTACATTTGGATGGCATCATGAAAATTCGTAATTATTTAGCTATAAATTCGGAAAAATTTCAATCAACCATTAAAAAATATAAAAATAATATACTGTTTGATTTGATCGATACCTGTCTTTTGTTCGATGCTTGATCGATGCAAAATATTTACTTTAATGTTAAAAAATAATTAAAGCAGATTAAATTCCTCTAATACCAGCCTCTATCAAGTAAGCCAATGATGAAATATTGACCACCATTTTGTAAATTCTTAATAATTAACCTAGACAATCGGGAAAAATTCCAAAATACATCAAACAATTACTCATTAATTTATTGATTGAATCGAAGTATTCGATCATTGAGCAATGCAAAATTGTTTATTTAATTAAAAATACCAAACAAATTATATGTTCAAGAAATAAAATAATAGTAGTATGTAAATGACGGACCTGCGCCAGGATTCAGGATGTGGATTGTGATTGTCTGTCCGCCATATTGGATTGTGACGTCATGGCGGCCATCTTTGACTCAAAATTCCTCAAAATTCCTCAAAATTCCTCAAAATTGACTCAAAATGACTCAAAATTTCCCGTTTTCAAAGGGAAAAATTCCCGTTTCGAGGAAAAATTAGGATTTCGAAAAACCACAAATGTCTTTTGCCTTAGAAAGAACACAAATTCCTGATATAGGCTTAAGCATCCTTAACTATAGCCTCCGATAAGCCTCTTTTAGGATTATGACGTCACCGTTGCAATTTTCGTTACGCCCGCCATCTTGAAAATCCGCAATTTTTATGTTAGAAACTCGGGAAAATTTTTAAAAATAATTAAAAAAATTATTTGATCGAATTAAATAAAAATCTTAAAAACCACTGTTGCAGTTATCGTTACGGTCACCATCTTGGATTATATAAATTTTACATATTTCGTTACACCCGCCATCTTGGTTGAGTACCATGTCATTCTTACACTTTATGTTACGACCACCATATTGGATCCTATTAATGTTGCAATAATCGTTATCTTCGCCATCTTAAAATTTAGACGCCATCTTGAAAATCTGTAATTTTAATGCTAGAGATTCGGGAAAAAATTTAAAAATCATTAAAAATTAATCAACCTAATTAAATAATAAAAAATCCTTAAAACCACCGTTGCACTTTTTCGTGACGGCCGTCATCTTGAAATCACCCGCTGGAGATCACCATCTTGTTTTCGTCCGCTAGAGTGTGCTGATACCATGTTAGTGTAATTATCTGGTCACCATACCTTTGTCCTCAACTGTTGACCTTGAACTTTGACCTTGACCTCGAACTTTGACCTTGACCTTGAAATTTGACCTTGACCTTGAAATTTGACCTTGACCTTGAACTTTGACCTTGACCTTGAACTTTGACCCTAACCTTGAAAATTGTCCTTGACCTTGATCTTTGACTTTGACATTGACAACCATCATGGATCCGACAGTTTATGTTTAGTACATGCTACCAGGAGTAGGGGAGACTGGGGCTAGTTGTTACAATTTTAGAATATTTATTAATTGATCAGTAATAAATACTGATATAACTATGATATTAAGTGTACATATTAACTTTATGTCTCTTCTTTAAACTTGATAATATAAATTTGTATACAAATTGTTTTTGAGTGGAAAAAAGTCGGGTTTTTTCCTTTTATGCAATTTGTAATAACATGCCCCAGAGCGGGGTTAGTTGTTACACAGAAGGGGCACATTGTTACACCAACAAAAAAAAATGCTGAACGTGCAAAATGGCATGTTACTTTCTATAAAGTTAACATTTAAAGTATTCACTAATGCATTGAATGTAGTACTTAAAAAAGACGATAATATGAACGCCTGTTCTTCAATAATTTCTTCATACATAAGATATAGAAAATTTAAAATAGCAAAAAACCGCCAACTTTGATAATGATAGGCCTACCGTTAAAATATTTTCAATGAGTTATAACAAACCACTTTTTAATTGAAGCTAAATAATTTTTACCTTCTAATATGAATCACTGAAATCAATGTCTTCATCAGCTTCGCAGTTGCTGCACTTGTAGATGGCGTTCTGTTTAGCACAATTAAAGTGTGCCCACAAAAGACACTTTTTACACTGGACCCAGTCCTCTCCTGACTTCCGCTCTGACCAAGGTCCTTGGCATTCTATGCAAAAATAGTCATCATCTTCTTCTGACGATGTGGATCTTCTAGGTCTCTTTTTCAGTTTTCTATTCTTCCTAATATTCCTGCGTAGCAAATCGGACTTCCGAGATTCCTTGAGGGCTGTCTTCTTGTTTGCAGTCTCCAGTTTTCTTCTTTTTCTGTCTTCTCTTTCAAATTCCTCGTTATGAAGAGCTTCTTTGACTGTAGTTGACGTCAGGATCACAGACTTCCTCGTTTTTCTATTTCTTGCTTTTCCCTTTCTGTCGCCTGCTTTAGGATAAGGCCGTATGTCCTGAAGTGTAATGTGTGCTCTGTTTTCTGTCAATTCCTTTTCTTTTGTATCTTTTGGTTGACTAGGGCCGGGCTTGTTCCACGAATTTTCAGGTAGGCTAAGTTAAGAAGATAACTTTGTCCCTGTTCCCGTTGAATATGGTAGGCATGATTGCGTTATTCCTAAGGCCATAATTTCAATGCTGGAAGTTGTGTTTAAGGATGCTTGGTCGTTATCATTTGAACCAATTAGATCAGGAATGTTAGGTGAAGTGAGGTCATTTCCAGCTTGTAATGGGTGGTCAGTTACCACAGAGGGAAGGAATTCGTCGTCACCAAATATTTCCCTGTTAAAAGGCCAAATTCCTGTTGCCTGGAACCCCGCTTGAATGTTTCCTGGTGTAGCAGCTAAGGGCAAAGCTTCTTTCACAATTGCTGGAATTTTGTAAATACTCATCGTTTTTGCTGGATTCGATTTAATCCAGGAGTCACAAAATGAATTGTAGAAACGTTTGAAGGGTCCATAGACAGACCTGTCCAATGGCTGTAGCCGGTGGGTTGTGTGTGGAGGAAATGAAAGCATAACAACTCCGTTAGACTTACAAAAGTCAATAACTTCCACTGAAAGATGGGCAATGTGGTTGTCTAGTAAAAGTAAGACGGGTTGTTCAGTTGTGCAACGTGTGTGCTTAACAAAGTGCTTAACGAATTTCAAGAACTCTTGTTTTGTAATCCATCCACTGTATGTGCTTTCGCCTACAGAACCAACAGGACCATTAGCTACAGCTATCTTACAAGTATCTCTGTAAAATTTTCTCGGGAATATAAACATTGGAGGAACTGAATTCCCATTTGCACTGACTGTGAATACCATTGTTACTAACTGTCCTCGTTTTGCCGAAGTATTGGCACCAACTTGTTTACTGCCTTTAACAGCAATAATTTTGCTAGGACGCTGAACGGTCGTCACGCAGGTTTCATCAACATTCCATACGTCTTTTGCTTCTAAATTATACTTTTCTAAAATGTGTGCTAAATTATTCTGTAACTCGTTCACTGTGTGCTTATTGAAGCTTGTTGCTCTCCCAAGACTTGTTGCCTGTGGTGTGTGAATGGAAAGTCCTGGATGTCTTTTCAAGAAACCTTGAAGCCAATCAACAGAGGCCATGGTGACCTCCGACCAATTGTGAGGGACAGATATGTTGTTTGCTACAGCATATTTAAATGCTAGGGCTCTAACATCCTTGGTAGTCAAACCGAAAAGTATTTTAGAACTATATGTAATGTAATCAACTAACTCAATTTCTGTTTCTTCTGAGAAAATCTGTCGCGGTTTAGTATAACCCATTTGAATTGGCGTTGCTGGCTTACCACATATCTTCTTCTGCTTTTGAAGAAATCGCTGAAGAGTCATAAAATTTATTCCATGTAAAGCTGCAGCTTTCCTAATAGAAAGGTTTTTGGTCTTAACGTCTAATGCAGCTGCTTCAAAGACTTCTATCTTGGTGTTTCCTCTCTCTGTCTTTTTACGACGTGTACGAACCATCTTCACTGTAAATAAAAAATATTGATAAAGCCTAAACTGGTTATTTCAATCTAAAAAAGCTAGGATGGCGTTATTTTATACGACTTAGACCTGCATGATAAATTAAACAGTAATATGCCTATTGACGAAGTGTGGGCGTGTTGCAAGGCAAGCTCTGTTCTGCGACATCGTTATAAAGCAGAGGGAGTATCAGTCAGTATTTTAAATTTGAGTTTAATTATAAAAAATTTGACAGCATTCAGGCATATTTTAATTTAATTTTTATTTTACCTTGTGGAAACTTTCGTGGTAGATAATTCATTTACGTAGGACAGCCACACATGGCATACCTACCTTATAGTAGGCTAATAGCAGACAAACACTTATAATGACAGATATTCTATGCTTAAACGAAGTTAAATGTTCAGAAAGTAATTTCAAATAAAACAAAAATGAGGCCTATATAATTACAATATGACGACTGACTCTTCCTCTTAACGTCTCGATCACAGCAAGATTGAGTCTCAATTTATATTTAAGGAACTCAAACTGATGAACACATACACAGACAGTCAATAAGCCTATTTGATAATACACATACCATCTAATCACCATAAATAATCACTTAGATATTCATGGTATAAAATAATTTGCAACAGAAGAGACATGTTGCTGATAATACTACGTTGAAATGAACATGTGAAGTGTTATCACAGAAATATACATAAGTTACAGGTGTGAAACTATAAGAACAGTTTAAATGCGCGTGGCAGAAGGTTGCTGATATTCACCCTGAAATATTTGTCTCATAATAAAATAGTAGTGAAAAGAACGTAATATACCTTCACTCAAATAATTTTACAAGTGTAGAGACCGCCATGAGCCTATTATAGAGCTAACACTAGAGTGTACATAAATATATAAATGCATTATTGGAATAGGAGCATGTTGTTACAGTGAGGGGCACGTTGTTACAGTGTAACAACGTGCCCCAAAAATAATGTAACAACTAGCCCCAAGAGCAGATATTTTATGTTTCGGTTTAGACTAGACATACTACATTGGGTAAAAATACAATGAGAGCTACTATCGAAAGCTAATATCTACAGAGTCTCAGTACATGTGCAATAAATGACTTACCAGGATTTATCTTCAAGTATCAGACGATGGAAAAAACAAAAAACCTGCCTAAACACAAAGGAAAAAAACACTTTTGCCTTTAATCCGAGAAACACGCGCCCGATAGCGTTGTTTCACACGATGTGGAGTGCGGGAGGCTGGTTAGCAGTGCCGTCACCCGACCTATGTGAAAGGCCCGGGGGGTACCTGACGGGCGCTACGGGCGTCGCGATGCTCTGGTTGTCCGGAGGGGCGCCAGGCTAGCGGGCTGCTAGGCCGTTGGTGTGGGGTCGTGGGTACTCTGCCCCCGCGTGCCCCGCCAGGTACACGGCTTGAATCTACCCTGAATGGCTCTTCCTTGACTGTGAAGGCCGCTCGGCCGTGTGGAGGACGGGAGACTCCGGAAAATTAGTATACACGAGTTGGTGAGAACTACCTTTAATCTTGTCCCGCTACAAAACACTCTCACCAACACTTGGCGACGTCTAGCCGTTACACAATTAACATAGAAAAAACATAACACGCGACACTGATTGTTACCGCGGCAGTCTCGCGGGACGCGGGTCGATGCTCGCTGGAGACGGCCAGCGCCGAACATTAACGGGTGCAGGGGGGGCTCTATGAGCGGGCTCCTAGATTAGGCGAAACACTTACGTGAGTGATACGATCTGCCGCACGGTATCACGATGAAGACGGTCGGGATAGGCCCGGTTCCGTAAAATACGCGCCGAGTCGACGTGGGCAGCTATGAGTTAATGAGGTTTAAATTTAAAGATTTAGTATAGAATAAAAATTAATAAAATGAAAGAAACTTTGGTGCTGCCCACGGACACACGTCTGTTCCCGGCGCGGAGTGGTTCGAGACTGCCGGACATGGCCGCCTCGCAAGGAAGAGAAACTTTCTCTTCTTTGTGAGTCGGCGTCAAAAAACATATATTAATTTAATTTACTATATTACCAGTTAAAACATGTTCCAGGTGCCCAATTAAAATGTAGCACCTGGTAATTGGGTGCTTAAGGCTTAACAATAGTTTTAATGTACTTAATTATTTAAAATGTGACATCAAGTTGGCGACTGTATTTATCAACATATTGTCTCACTGTGAGCTGTAATAGTTGGATTTCTTCTAATCTGACACGATCCTAGTCACGGACATTTTAATTAAGGCCAGTGGCCGCGGTGACTTTTAATAAAGTTTGTTGTCTATTGGGGTCACGCCCGGGACGCTCGCCTGACTCAATCCGGCTGGGCAAGGGGCGCGCTCCGAAAACGGGATATGGTACTGGCGGTGCGGAGCACGGGCTTAAAGGCCATGGTCGGTACGACGTCAAATGCCCCCCCCCCCCCCAGTGGAAGCCCGTCTCCGCCCCGTGTTCCCGCTCCCGCGGTAAGACCACCCCCTAGCTCAGCCGGCACACTTCGACACGCGATCCCATAGCGCGTGGCGCCTTAGCGCCCGCGGCGCATGGAGTGTCGGCGCAGGCGGACGCCGCCTCGGTCGCTGCTTGGACAGCTGGGCCGGGAGGTGGCGCCGCGGCGCATGAAGTGCTGGCGCAGGCGGACGCCGCCTCGGTCGCTGCGTGGGCAGCTGGGCCGGGAGGCGGCGCCGCGGCGCATGAAGTGCTGGCGCAGGCGGACGCCGCCTCGGTCGCTGCGTGGGCAGCTGGGTCGGGAGGCGGCGCCGCGGCGCATGAGGTGCTGGCGCAGGCGGACGCCGCCTCGGTCGCTGCGTGGGCAGCTGGGCTGGGAGGCGGCGCCGTGGCGCATGGAGTGTCGGCGCAGGCGGACGCCGCATCGGTCGCTGCGTGGGCATCTGTGCCGGGAGGCGGCGCCGCGGCGCATGGAGTGTCGGCGCAGGCGGACGCCGCCTCGGTCGCTGCGTGGGCAGCTGGGCCGGGAGGCGCCGCCGCGGCACATGAGGTGCTGGCGCAGGCGGACGCCGCCTCGGTCGCTGCGTGGGCAGCTGGGCCGGGAGGCGGCGCCGCGGCGCGTGATGTGTGGGGCGGCGTGAAGAGACTGCCCAGGACGTACTCGGCCAGGTGGGCCGGGGGTCGGCGCTCCCGTCGGGGGCGCTCTCGCGGGCTACTCTCCGCGGGGCTCGTCGGGCCTTGCCGTCCGTAGGGCTGGCGTTTCCGCTCGGGTATCAGCGCCGGGCTGGGTGAGCTCCGCCCCGGGGTGGTGTTCAGGACGAACTCCCGCAGCCTCGCGGGTCTGTGTCGTGTCCTACGGGGACGTCCAGCCCCCTCCTCGCGCGGTTGTGTGACGGTGACGCGGAAAGTTGCATCGGCAAGGGAGGCCGTGTGCCCCCAACCACCTCTGGTCGGGCTCGGGGGCGATTCATCTTCGTCCTCGTCTGGGTCGGATATGATGGGTTCGGGGTCATGGGTCGCTCTGGCGGGGTCGTCGGAGTCGTCCGCCGCGACTTCTGTCACCCGGCACCTGGCGTGGCGGGGCCGGCCCCTTCTCCGCCGGCGCGGCGTGGTGTGAGTCTCCGTAGGTTCCTTATGCCGCGGGGGCGGCTCGCTCTCGGGGGCCTCCCCTTGTGGCGCTGTTTCTGCGGGACAGGGTGCCTCGCCGGGGTCGTGGGGTGCGTCCGCGTCCAGTTCCCCGTCGCTGAGGTACTCGGGCTCGTCTGGAGCAGTGTCCTCGGCTTCCTCTCGCTGTTGCTCCAGTCCTCCAGGAGGGAGTGCATCAAGGGGGATGTCTGGTCCGTCTGCCGTGTCCCCATGTTCGGGTTCGGCCGGGAGTGGTTCCCCGGGGGTCGCCGCCACTCGCAGGTGGTCCCGGTGGATCTTCTGCACGCGGCGGCCACCCAAGTCCACCATGTAGGACGTCGCCCCAGGCGCCGCGTCACGGTGTAGGGCCCCTCCCAGCGGGGAGCGAGTCCGGCGCAGTAATTGCGCGGCGCTGCCGACAGGGGGTACGCTCGGGCGTACACCCGATCGCCGGCCCGCAGTTGTGCCGGGGGTCGCGCTGTCTGGGGCGTGATTCCCTGACTGTAGCGGGCTTGTCTTGCGCGTGCTACGTCGTGCTCCTGGGTTCGTCGCTCGTCGCGCTCTTCCGGTTGCTCTCCTGGGTGCGGTACGCCGTGTGTTGCCAGCTCGCCGGGCAGCGGCAGGTTACGCCCCTGGATCATATCGGCGGGGGTCATCCCAGTGGCCGCGTTCACGCGCCGCCGAACGCAGAACAGTGCGTCGGCGACGTGGCGGTCCCACTGGGTGTGGTCCTCCCCTAGGCGCAGCCGCAGTTGAGTTTTCAGATCCTGATTCCTGCGCTCGGTCGGATTGGCCCTGGGGTGGTATGAGGGTGTGGTGTGGTGGATGATGTGTGCCTCTTGGCACCACCCTCTCCACCGGGCCCCCAGGAACTGGCTGCCGTTGTCCGTCAAGATGGACTCCGGGTAGCCGAAACGAGTGAGGAACTCGCGCGTCAGGACTTCGATGATGGTGGCCGCCCGTGCGTTGCCGCAGGGGTAGGCTTCTGTCCAGCGGGTGAACATGTCGGTCACGACCACTAGGAAGCGCTTACCCCGCGGCGAGCGGGGGTATGGCCCCATCACGTCCAGTGCGAGCGTCTGGAACGGTGTTGACGGCTGGCGAGGCTGCTGTTGCTGCGTGCCGTCGCCTCGGCGGGCCTTGCGGCGCTGGCAGATTTCACACTCCCGGACGTAGACCCGGACATCCCGGTTCACCCCCGGCCAGTGGTAGTACCGGCAGACGGCTCTCCGGGTCTGGTCCGAGCCCGGGTGTCCGGCGAGGTCGTGATCGTGGTAGAATCGCAGTGTTGCCTCGCGCGCTTCGGGTGGGACGTAGGTCTCCACTCGTCCTCTTCCCCCGGCGGTCTGTTCATGACCCGGTCGCCCCGGAGCTGCCAGGCGGTGTTCTCTCCTCCGCGCGCTGTCTCGCGGCGCCGGTCGGCGTCCGGCGAGCGGCGCTGGGCCGTGAGGACGCGCTGCTCCAGGTCGGCCTCGGTACTGGGAGGGTCTTCGGTCCCTTCTACTCCGAGCGTGAGGCGGGTGCAGGTAGGGTGTCCGTCGGCAGTCGTGCTGGTGTGGGATGGAGGCAGGATTTCGTCCCACTCCTCCTCGTCCAGCACCTCCCGTCTGCCGTCTGGCTCGCGCGAGAACAGGTCGGGGAGCTGATTTTCCGCGCCTGGCACGTGCTCGACCGTAAAGTCGAACGACTGTAGGAGCAGCGCCCAGCGAATCAGCTTCCCCTTCCTCCCCTGCATGGTGTGGAGCCAGGTGAGGCAGCGGTTGTCGGTGCGGAGGGTGAAATGCCTGCCCTCCAGGTGTGGACGGTATTTCTTCACGGCCCACACCACCGCCAAGCACTCCTGTTCGTTGCTGTGGTACCGCCTCTCCGCCGCGCCGAACTTCGCGCTGGCGTAGTTCACCACCTGCCGTTCTCCGTGGTCATTCACCTGGTACAGCACGGCTCCGGTTCCCAGGGCGCTTGCGTCCGTCTGGAGGACGAGTGGGCGCTCGGGGTCGATGCGGGCCAGTGTGTGGCACCGGGTGAACGCGCTCTTGACGGCCTCGAATGCCGTCTGGGAGGGCGAGCCCCAGTGGTAGCGGACTTGGGGCGACAACAGGTCCGTCAGAGGCGCGATGACTTGTGAAAAATTCGGAATATAGTTCCGGAGCCAGTTCAGCAGCCCGATGAAGCGCTGCAGTTGCTTCCGGGTGCGTGGGACTTCGGCCATCGCGATCTGCTGGTGGTGACCTAGTTGGGGGCGGTTACCCTCCGCGTTGACCACGTGGCCCAGGAAGTCGACCTCGGCGGCTCCGAGATGGCATTTGGCTGGGTTGGCTGTCAGGTGGTTTGTGGCCAACCGCTCCATCACCAAGGCCAGATGGCGGCAGTGGTCCTCCCAGGTGTCTGAGTACACTATGACGTCGTCCAGGTATGCTAGGGCGAACTGCCCGATGTAGCCCTCCAGCACACGGGTCATCATGCACTGGAAGGTGGACGGGGCGCACTTTAGGCCGAACGGCATGGCTCTGAACTGGAACCTCCGTCCGTCTGGCACAGTGAACGCCGTCTTCTCCCGGTCCCCGCGTCGTATGGGCACTTGCCAGTACCCGGACTTCAGGTCCAAGGTGCTGAAAACCTGGGCCCTTCCCAAGCCGGCTACGGCGGCCTCGACGCTAATCTGGGGGGGCGGGGCGCTGATGGTCACGGCATTTAACGGCCGGAAGTCCACACAGAATCGGCTTGTGCCGTCTTTCTTGTTGGCCAGCACAATGCATGCATTGTACCGGCTGTGGGACGGCTCGATGACTCCGTCGTGCAGCATCTCGTCCACCTGTTCCTGGATGATTCGCTGCTCGCGAAACCCGTAGCCGCGAGGCGGGTCGAACACTGGGTCATCAGTCAGGGTGGGGATGCAGTGTTCGGTGACGGTGGTCCGCCTCAAGGTTCCGTCCACGGCAAACACTTCGGGTCGGGCGGCGAGGACCTTGTTTATCTCAGCCTGGTAGGAGGGGGGGACGTCGTGGCGCACGTCCGCCAGGGTCAGCACTGCGTCCTGTCGGGGGGGCGTCTGTCCTAGTGCGTACACCACGTACCTCTCGGCTCTTCCCAGGTTGAGGCGGGGGGGTCCTAGCTCCAAGACCGCATCTTGCTGGACCAACCAGGGGAGTCCTAGCACCACCTCCTCACACAAGTCTTGCACGACTACTGCGGACACACTACTGTTCAATTCCTGCATACTCACCACGATCTCAGCATGCCCCAGCATCCGCCCGGTGTGTGTGGTGGTAGCCAGGCGCAGCTCGCCGCTGCCCGGACGCAACGCGCCTGTGGGCACGAACGCGGGGCGTACGAACACGTCGCTCGCTCCGGTGTCGACGAGCGCGGCAGCTGGCCGGCCGTTCACCTCCACGGGGATGCGGAACAGGTTGTCCCGCGGGCGGCCCAGCTGTCCCAAGGTCATGAGGGCGCGCACCCCGCCAGGCGCGGGGTTGATGGTCTGTGCGGGGGGAGGGGGCTCTAATCCCGGTCCCCCCGGGGGCCGTCTCCCGACTGGGCCGGGCTGGTGCGCTGTGGCGGAGGTGGTACCACGTGCGTCTCATGGCGCGGCGGTGTGGCGGGTCGCGCCGCCCGGAATCCCCGCGGGCACTCGCTGTGCCAGTGACGTTCGCCACGCGGGCATCCCAAGCGACACAGGGGGACTTGCTCTCGTGCTCCGGCGTCCCGCGGTCACTCCGCTCGCCAAGTTGGCGGCGCCTCGATGGCTCGTAGTCCTCGGTGTTGGTGTGAGGGTGAGTCCCGTAGTGCAGTGTTCCGCCGGGCTTCTGGTGGGCTGTCACCCCCTCGGGTGCTCGTGGTCGGGCCGCGCTTGCATGCTCTCTGGAAGTTGCGTTCCGTCTCACGGGCTTCCTGCACGTACTCCGCTACACCGCCGGTGTGGCAGCGACGCAGGAAGGGCTGCAGCTCGTCCCTCACTAAGCCCGTGATGATGGGCAGTGCCCCGGACAGGGGAGTGCCGGGCGAGATGCGGCGAAACAATTGTAGTTTAGTGGCGATGAACGCCTCCACTGCCTCGCTGTCCTTCTGCCGAGCCCCATAGAATGAGGCGGAACACTCGACGAGGGGCGATCCTGTGTCGAACCGGTGTCGGAACGTGTCCGTAAACTCGCCCCATGGCATGGCAAACCGGCCCTACATGCTCCACCAGCTCCGAGCGGTCCCTCGCAGCTGCTCGCTGACCCGCTCTGCCCACTCCGATTGGTGCGTCCGGCACCCGGTCAGGCGCTCCTCGCACTGCGTCAGGAATTCCCCTGGGTCCTGGTGCGGGGCTCCGGCGAACTCTGGCAGAGTCGCTCTGCGGGGCGGCAGGGCTCGTGCCAGGTCTTCCAGGCCGGGCCACCCGCACTTGGCCTCGGTGATGTCCAGCGCGTGTGTCGCGCGGCCAGGGTGCGAGCTCCAGTCGCTGGCGTGGGTGGTTGGGGGGGCGGTGATGGCCGGGGTGGTACGGCTCGGTAGGGGTGTGTGGTCCACCGGTGGTGTTCGCGCCTGTAATTCTGTCTCCGTGCTGTCGTGCCACGGTTCTATGAGCGCTTCGACCTTGATTGCCGGAAAGTTGTAATCCGGTGCGCATTTACATGTCTGTAGAGGGTTCGCTTTCCCCGTTACCAGGTCCCTGCCCTGTGGCCAGTAGCAGACTCGACAGGTGTTCATCTTGAGTCTGTCTGCCATTGCGTCGCGCGGCGCGTCGGTGTTGACAGTCGCTTCGTGCGCGCACATGGCTCTGTTTACAAACAGACTCCCGATGAAGGCAGAGTGGTGAGGGGGGTTGGCGCACACGCTGATTCGGGCCGCTGGCCGAGAGGCGCCCGGACAGCCGCACAAAAGGGAGAGCCGAGACTGGCCACTGCGAAGGGGGGATGCGGATAGCCGTGTGTAGCGGCGGCCGAGAGCGCCCGGACAGCCGCACAAAGCGGAGAGCGCGAGGATGTGAAGGAGGGTGGGTGGGGGGGGTGGTGTGCGGGCGAGGATGTTCGCTGAAGGCCCAAAGGGGAGGGGTGGGGGTGAAAGTGAAAGTTGGCGAGGGTCGGCGCGGGCGTTGACGCGCGCTTCCGGGTAGTCCCTTTGTCGCTGCTCCTCTGTGCGCCAAATTCCACTGCGCGCGTCCAAAATGGCCGTCTTCTGTCCCCTTTGTCTGATTTTCGGCTGTAGTTATGCCCAACGCAAGGGCGCCATTTGCCGTCACCCGACCTATGTGAAAGGCCCGGGGGGTACCTGACGGGCGCTACGGGCGTCGCGATGCTCTGGTTGTCCGGAGGGGCGCCAGGCTAGCGGGCTGCTAGGCCGTTGGTGTGGGGTCGTGGGTACTCTGCCCCCGCGTGCCCCGCCAGGTACACGGCTTGAATCTACCCTGAATGGCTCTTCCTTGACTGTGAAGGCCGCTCGGCCGTGTGGAGGACGGGAGACTCCGGAAAATTAGTATACACGAGTTGGTGAGAACTACCTTTAATCTTGTCCCGCTACAAAACACTCTCACCAACACTTGGCGACGTCTAGCCATTACACAATTAACATAGAAAAAACATAACACGCGACACTGATTGTTACCGCGGCAGTCTCGCGGGACGCGGGTCGATGCTCGCTGGAGACGGCCAGCGCCGAACATTAACGGGTGCAGGGGGGGCTCTATGAGCGGGCTCCTAGATTAGGCGAAACACTTACGTGAGTGATACGATCTGCCGCACGGTATCACGATGAAGACGGTCGGGATAGGCCCGGTTCCGTAAAATACGCGCCGAGTCGACGTGGGCAGCTATGAGTTAATGAGGTTTAAATTTAAAGATTTAGTATAGAATAAAAATTAATAAAATGAAAGAAACTTTGGTGCTGCCCACGGACACACGTCTGTTCCCGGCGCGGAGTGGTTCGAGACTGCCGGACATGGCCGCCTCGCAAGGAAGAGAAACTTTCTCTTCTTTGTGAGTCGGCGTCAAAAAACATATATTAATTTAATTTACTATATTACCAGTTAAAACATGTTCCAGGTGCCCAATTAAAATGTAGCACCTGGTAATTGGGTGCTTAAGGCTTAACAATAGTTTTAATGTACTTAATTATTTAAAATGTGACATCAAGTTGGCGACTGTAGTTATCAACATATTGTCTCGCTGTGAGCTGTAATAGTTGGATTTCTTCTAATCTGACACGATCCTAGTCATGGACATTTTAATTAAGGCCAGTGGCCGCGGTGACTTTTAATAAGGTTTGTTGTCTATTGAGGTCACGCCCGGGACGCTCGCCTGACTCAATCCGGCTGGGCAAGGGGCGCGCTCCGAAAACGGGATATGGTACTGGCGGTGCGGAGCACGGGCTTAAAGGCCATGGTCGGTACGACGTCAGCAGGCGTTAACAAGGACGTGCTGCTCACTGTGGGTATCCCGTGAACTACATTGTATCAACGTGCCCCTGTAACAACTAGCCCCAGTCTCCCCTACCTACCACCTGCTAGTGGTCATTGCCACCATCTCTTTTTTGTCTGATGGAGGACACCATCTTGTGTGTACTCGTCTTACCATTCTAACCCGCTAGAGTGCAGTAATCATTTATAAGTAAGGTGCCCGCCATCTTTAAATTCGGTCGCCATCTTGAAATCATGTAATAATGTAGCTAGAAAAGCGGGAAAAAATTCCAATAGTTACCAAAAAAAATAAATTATTAATTTACAAATTGATTAGATCAGTTCCTGTCCACGGTTCGATTCTTGAACAGTGACAGTTGTAACTAAATATTAAATAAATGTTAGATTCTGTTTTCCATTACCTTTCGCGGAGTTTATTAATCATTCACTCCACGAAAATCAGCTCAAGTCAATATACCTGACCATCGAATTAATACAGTGCCGATTAGCCTATTATGAAAGTCTAATTTTTCAATAATCTGAATAACATATAAAGCGTTCATGTACAAAGCTACACATATAGATCCATTGTCTTCAGTCCATGAGACCGAGTCATGTCATTATCAGACATATAGGCTAGTCATTTCAGGACCACATGACCTAAGTCGTTAGCTAATCATATTCAATTAATCCATCGTGACATTTTTTATACATACTAAAGGACCAAGTGACCTTGAAAATATTTTCGTAACACCAAGAGATGATAAAATAGTAAATATTCAGTTACTACATTTTGTACTACGCGCAATCAACAAAAAGGAAGCACCAACAACGAAAAGACAACACCACCAACGAAAAGGCAGCTCCGCCAACGAAAAGGCAGCACATTTGGAAGCACCGACAACGAAAAGGCACCACATTTGGAAGCACCGACAACGAAAAGGCACCACCTTTGGAAGCACCGACAACGAAAAGGCAGCACCGCAAACGAAAATACAGCACATCTGGAAGCACCGACAACGATAAGACAGCAGCGATAACGAAAATACAGAACATTTGGAAGCACCGACAACGAAAAGGCACCACATTTGGAAGCACCGACAACGAAAAGTCAGCACCGCCAACGAAAAGGCAGCTCATTTGGAAGCACCGCCATCGAAAAGGCAGCACATTTGGAAGCACCGTCAACGAAAAGGTACGGACCGCAAACCGAGTCATGTCAATATCAGACATATAGACCATGAACTCAGTACACACAGGAAAACGGAACGTACACGCAGGAAAACGGAATGTGCACTTAGGAAAACGGAATGTACACGCAGGATAACGGAATATACACACAGGAAAACGGAATATACACTCAGGAAAACGAAACGTACACGCAGTAAAACGGAACGTACACGCAGGAAAACGGAATGTGCACTTAGGAAAACGGAATGTACACGCAGGATAACGGAATGTACACACAGGAATACGGAATTTACACTCAGGAAAACGGAACGTACACGCAGGAAAACGGAACGTACACGCAGGAAAACGGAACGTACACACAGGAAACGGAATGATCACAGGCTCCAATATTCATTGGCTCCAATATTCATTGGCTCCAATATTCATTGGCTCCAATATTCATTGGCTCCAATATTCATTGGCTCCAATATTCATTGGCTCCAATATTCATTGACTCCAATATTCATTGGCTCTAATATTCATTTACTCCAATATTCATTGGCTTCAATATTCATTGGCTCCATAAGTCATTGACACCAACAGTCTTTTGGTTCCAAAAGTCTTTTGGCTCTAAAAATATTTGGCTAGAATTCTTCGAGTCTAAGAGACTATGAGGCCACATGGCTACGAGTCTAAAATGATCTAGCTGATTACGAGTTATACACGGCTTGCGAGGCTAGAGCTACGAAGCTTCTAGTTCACAAGTTTACGTGACTGCGAGGATACAGGACTACAAGTCTACATGAGTACTTGACTACGAAGCTACTCGTTACAAGGCTCCAGTTGCCGTATCTGTCTACGACGGAATTTTCTCTTTTGTTCCAACTGCTTCATCAGCATTATGTTATAAGATTACAAGGCTACTTTCTTACGTAGCTTCAAGTCTACGAGGCTCCATTACATCATGTCTACGCGACTACGAGCCATGAGGTTACGAGACTACGTGACTACGAATCTTCAAGTTGACGAGACTGCGAGGCTACAGAGCTACGAAGCCTCTAGAATACGAGTTTACGTGACTGCGAGGATAGAGGTCATCAAGTCTACATGAGTACTTGACTACGAAGCTACTCGTCTACAAGGCACCAATTGCAGCATCTGTATTCGTCAGAATTTTCTCTTTTTCTCCAACTGCACCACCAGCATTATGTTATAAGATTACAAGGCCACTTGCATACGTAGCTTCAAGTCTACGAGGCTCCAATGCATCATGACTACGAGACTACGTGCCATGAGGTTACGAGACTATGCGATAACAAGTCTTGAAGGTTACGCGATCGCGAGGCTATAGGACTACCAAGCTTTCAGAACGCATGGTTACGAGACTGCATGACTAATTGGCGGCGCGGCTACGAAACTTCAAGTCTCTAACTGACTTCAATAGCACTATTCAGTGGTGAGAGTTAATTTATCTCATGCAAAGGTACTTGCTACAAGTAGTTCCGCTTTTCAACATCAGATGACGTCACGTGTTACTTTCAGGTAAATAATATTTATTTCTTATATGCGGGATGCTCACTATCGATCGCATAAGAAGGATGGCTTCGTTAGTCTCCAAGGAGAAGGAAGTTCGTCCTTCCTGCTAGTGCTTCTCAGATTTATCACGGTCCGCCATCTTGGATTGTGACGTTACGGCGACCATCTTTGATGGGTGTGACCTTGACCTTTGACCGAAACCGCAGGAATGATCGCAAGCACACGGATTAATCATCAAAATATTGATAAGAATAATCAGGAGCACACGGAGAAAACCATCATAATATTGATAAGAATAATCAGAAGCACACGGAGAAAAAGACACATGATTTCTTTGATATCACATAATTACAGGGAAAAAAATATTTAAAAATAAAAATAAATTTAAAAAAAATTTAAAAAATTAAAAAATACATAAACTGATTCTGCTAGCTTGTAAACTTATCATTGTTGAGCAAAGATAGAGTTTTAGTACAAGCCAGAATTTTATGTATTTTTTAATTTTTTAATTTTTTTTTAAATTTATTTTTATTTTTAAATATTTTTTTTTCCTGTAATTATATGATATTGTCACGTGCACCTAGCCGGTGCCACCGCCATTTCTGTCACGATCCACCTTCAGAGGGGGGGGCGAGAATCGTAGCTCTTGACATAGAAACAACTCGCTTGGCATCAACTAGTCTTAACTTCATAAAATACTTTACTGTACCTAGGATCATAGGTTCGTCATCCCGTACAGGATGTCTGGTGAGAGCTGAACTAAGGAGATTTTGCAAAATAACATAATACTTAATTAAAATTATTTTATTCTTAAAGTCAAATACTCAACATCATTTTAAAGAACATTTAAATAGCGGGATTACAATTTAAAACAATAATCTCTTTACTTCCTTAACGATTGAACGACCTTACAAGAGAGAGAATGAGAGAACTTCACTAAACACTTCCCTAGTCCTTCCGAATACCTCAAATCATAATTAATACTTAAAATTAAAACCAAGATAAGTCCATACTCACATTTTCCGAAAAGCCTTTCTTGATCGATTACTTAAAACTAACGTAGGGGCCTCTCCTGCCCTTGAACTCCCGAACGAACATTACATTTTAAAAATTATAACTAAACGACTAGTGACGAGGGCCATTGCCTCCGCCCGAAAGCTTGAAGATGACTACATTATGACCTAACTTAAATTAAACGACTCGTGGCCTCTGGCGTCGGCCATAGCTTCCGCCCGAAAGCTTGAATTCCTACATCACGAACGAACTAACAACTCGTGACCACAGGTGAGACGCATAGCCTCCGCCTGAGTGAGCCCCGAGTCACCAATCACTTGCGCTTAAATTCGCGCGCCCTGCCGCGCCTACCATAACAAAAGCTCGTTATTGAAGTCAAATTTACTAAACAACTAACTAGAACATCTGGGAAGACTACCCCCCCTCTACCCCAATGTGCAGGCCACACCGCGCGGCTTGTTACGACAGCGCGCCCCAGTAACTGCGGCCCGTGGCTGCGCCAGCGCGCGGCCAAACAAACAAACAAAATTCTGCAAGCCCGCAGCGCGCCGCGCCGGCCCCGTGCCCCAATTACATGGTCACGCCACTCGCGCTGACGAGTGAACAGAGCAGCCAGCCCAGAGTCCCGTCAGTAAAGTCCCTAAATTTGATTTCAACAACCCTGCAAAATTTCAACCCGCGACATAATCAAAGAAATCATGTTTCTTTTTCTCCGTGTGCTTCTGATTATTCTTATCAATATTTTGATGGGTTTCTCCGTGTGCTCCTGATTATTCTTATCAATATTTTGATGATTAATCCGTGTGCTTGCGATCATTCCTGCGGTTTCGGTCAAAGGTCAAGGTCACACCCATCAAAGATGGTCGCCGTAACGTCACAATCCAAGATGGCAGACCGTGATAAATCTGAGAAGCACGAGCAGGAAGGACGAACTTCCTTCTCCTTGAAGACTAACGAAGCCATCCTTCTTATACGATCGATAGTGAGCATCCCGCATATGAGAAATAAATATTATTTACCTGCAAGTAACACGTGACGTCATCTGATGTTGAAAAGTGGAACTACTTGTAGAAAGTACCTTTGCATGAGATAAATTAACTCTCACCACTGAATAGTGCTATTGAAGTCAGTTAGAGACATGAAGTTTCGTAGCCGCGCCGCCAATTAGTCATGCAGTCTCGTAACCATGCGTTCTGGAAGCTTGGTAGTCCTATAGCCTCGCGATCACGTAACCTTGAAGACTTGTAATCGCATAGTCTCGTAACCTCATGGCACGTAGTCTCGTAGTCATGATGCATTGGAGCATCGTAGACTTGAAGCTACGTATGCAAGTGGCCTTGTAATCTTATAACATAATGCTGATGGTGCAGATGTAGCAAAAGAGAAAATTCCGTCGAAGACAAATGTAGTAATTGTAGCCTTGTAGACGAGTAGCTTCGTAGTCAAGAACTCATGCAGACTTGTATTCCTGTATCCATGCAGACACATAAACTCGTTTTCTATAGGCTTCGTAGCTCTGTAGCCTCGTAGTCACGTAATCTCGTAACCTCATTGCTCGAAGTCGCGTATCCATGATGTATTGGAGCCACGTAGACTTGAAGCTACGTAAGCAAGTAGCCATGTAATCTTATAACATAATGTGGTGGTGCAGTTGGAGCAAAAGAGAAAATTCTGACGAAGACAGATGCTGCAATTGGAGCCTTGTAGATGAGTAGCTTCGTAGTCAAGTACTCATGTAGACTTGATGACCTCTATCCTCGCAGTCACGTAAACTTGTTTTCAAGAAGCTTCGTAGCTCTGTAGCCTCGCAGTCTCGTAAACTTGAAGATTCGTATTCACGTAGTCTCGTAACCTCATTGCTTGAAGTCGCGTAGTCATGACGCATTGGAGTCTCGTAGACTTGAAGCTACGTAAGCAAGTATATATGTAATCTTATAACATAATGCTGGTGGTGCAGTTGGAGCAAAAGAGAAAATTCTGACGAAGACAGATGCTGCAATTGGTGCCTTGTAGACGAGTAGCTTCGTAGTAAAGTACTCATGTAGACTTGATGACCTCTATCCTCGCAGTCACGTAAACTCGTATTCTAGAGGCTTCGTAGCTCTGTAGCCTCGCTGTTTCGTTAACTTGAAGATTCGTAGTCACGTAGTCTCGTAACCTCATGGCTCGTAGTCGCGTAGACATGATGTAATGGAGCCTCGTAGACTTAAAGCTACGTAAGAAAGTATTCCTTGTAATCTTATAACATAATGCTGATGAAGCAGTTGGAACAAAAGAGAAAATTACGTCGTAGACAGATACGTAAACTGGAGCTTGGTAGACGAGTAGCTTCGTAGTCAAGTACTCATGTAGACTTGTAGTCCTGTATCCTCGCAGTCACGTAAACTTGTGAACTAGAAGCTTCGTAGCTCTAGCCTCGCAAGCCGTGTATAACTCGTAATCAGCTAGATCATTTTAGACTCGTAGCCATGTGGCCTCATAGTCTCTTAGACTCGAAGAATTCTAGCCAAATATTTTTAGAGCCAAAAGACTTTTGGAACCAAAAGACTGTTGATGTCAATGACTGATGGAGCCAATGAATATTGAAGCCCATGAATATTGGAGTAAATGAATATTGGAGCCAATGAATATTGGAGCCAATGAATATTGGAGCCAATGAATATTGGAGCCAATTAATATTGGAGCCTGTGATCATTCCGTTTCCTGCGTGTACGTTTCGTTTTCCTGCGTGTACATTCCGTTTTCCTGCGTGTACATTCCGTTTCCTGCGTGTACGTTTCGTTTTCCTGCGTGTACGTTCCGTTTTCCTGCGTGTACATTCCGTTTTCCTGCGTGTACGTTTCGTTTTCCTGCGTGTACGTTAAGTTTTCCTGCGTGTACGTTCCGTTTTCTTGAGTGTAAATTCCGTTTTCCTGTGTGTATATTCCGTTGTCCTGCGTGTACATTCCGTTTTCCTAAATGTACACATTCCGTTTTCCTGCGTGTACGTTCCGTTTTCCTGCGTGTTCATTCCTTTTTCCTGTGTGTACTGAGTTCATGGTCTATATGTCTGATATTGACATGACACGGTATTGCGGTCCGTACCTTTTCGTTGACGGTGCTTCCAAATGTGCTGCCTTTTCGATGGCGGTGCTTCCAAATGAGCTGCCTTTTCGATGGCGGTGCTACCAAATGAGCTGCCTTTTCGTTGGCGGTGCTGACTTTTCGTTGTCGGTGCTTCCAAATGTGGTGCCTTTTCGTTGTCGGTGCTTCCAAATGTTCTGTATTTTCGTTATCGCTGCTGTCTTTTCGTTGTCGGTGCTTCAAAATGTGCTGTATTTTCGTTGGCGGTGCTGCCTTTTCGTTGTCGGTGCTTCCAAATGTGCTGCCTTTTCGTTGGCGGAGCTGCCTTTTCGTTGGTGGTGTTGTCTTTTCGTTGTTGGTGCTTCCTTTTTGTTGATTGCGCGTAGTACAAAATGTAGTAACTGAATATTTACTAGTTTATCATCTCTTGGTGTTACTTAAATATTTTTCATGGTCACTTGGTCCTTTAGTATGTATAAAAAATGTTACGATGGATTAATTGAATATAATTAGCTAACGACTTAGGTCATGTGGTCCTGAAATGACTAGCCTATACGTCTGATAATGACATGACTCGGTCTCATGGACTGAAGACAATGGATCTATATGTGTAGCTTTGTACATGAACGCTTTATATGTTATTCAGATTATTGAAAAATTAGACTTTCATAATAGGCTAATCGGCACTGTATTAATTCGATGGTCAGGTATACTGACTTGAGCTGATTTTCGTGGAGTGAATGATTAATAAACTCCGCGAAAGGTAATGGAAAACAGAATCTAACATTTATTTAATATTTAGTTACAACTGTCACTGTTCAAGAATCGAACAGTGGACAGGAACTGATCTAATCTATTTGTAAATTAATAATTTATTTATTTTCGGTGACTATTGGAATTTTTTCCCGCTTTTCTAACTACATTATTACATGATTTCAAGATGGCGACCGAATTTCAAGATGGCGGGCACCTTAGTAATAAATGATTACTGCACTCTAGCGGGTTAGAATGGTAAGACGAGTACACACATGATTCTGTCCTCCATCAGATAAAAAAGAGATGGTGGCAATGACCACTAGCAGGTGGTAGGTACTCCTGGTAGCATGTACTAAACATAAACTGTCGGATCCATGATGGTTGTCAAGGTCAAAGTCAAAGATCAAGGTCAAGGACAATTTTCAATGTTAGGGTCAAATTTTAAGGTCAAGGTCAAAGTTCAAGGTCAAGGTCAAATTTCAAGGTCAACATCAGAGTTCGAGGTCTAGGTCAAAGTTCAAGGTCAACAGTTGAGGACAAAGGTATGGTGACCAGATAATTATACTAACATGGTATCAGCACACTCTAGCGGACGAATTCAAGATGGTGATCTCCAGCGGGTGATTTCAAGATGACGGCCGTCACGAAAAAGTTCAACGGTGGTTTTAAGGATTTTTTATTATTTAATTAGGTTGATTAATTTTTAATGATTTTTAAATTTTTTCCCGAATCTCTAGCATTAAAATTACGGATTTTCAAGATGGCGTCTAAATTTTAAGATGGCGACCATAACGATTATTGCAACATTAATAGGATCCAATATGGTGGTCGTAACATAAAGTGTAAGAATGACATGGTACTCAACCAAGATGGTGGGTGTAACGAAATATGTAAAATTTATATAATCCAAGATGGCGACCGTAACGATAACTGCAACAGTGGTTTTTAAGATTTTTATTTAATTCGATCAAATAATTTTTTTAATGATTTTTAAAAATTTTCCCGAGTTTCTAACATAAAAATTGCGGATTTTCAAGATGGCGGGCGTAACGAAAATTGCAACGGTGACGTCATAATCCTAAAAGAGGCTTATCGGAGGCTATAGTTAAGGATGCTTAAGCCTATATCAGGAATTTGTGTTCTTTCTAAGGCAAAAGACATTTGTGGTTTTTCGAAATACTAATTTTTCCTCGAAACGGGAATTTTTCCCTCGAAAACGGGAAATTTTCCCTCGAAAACGGGAAATTTTGAGTCATTTTGAGTCAATTTTGAAGAATTTTGAGTCAAAGATGGCTGCTGTGACGTCACAATCCAATATGGCGGACAGACAATCACAATCCACATCCTGAATCCTGGCGCAGGTCCGTCATTTACATACTACTAATAATAAAATTACATAAAAGCATAATTACATAAATACTACACTACTACTGTAACACTTGCTAAAGTTAGCAGTCTAATAAACATTTATTTCTGCATCGGCTTGAACCGACTAATTTACCGATGACAGAGACAAGCCAGATCCTTTTCCTACATAATCCTTTTCTTCCCGTCAGTGTTTCTCTAAATTGTGTTCAAAATACTGCTTCACATCGTTGTAAATGGGAGTATTCACTGTCTTGAATGCACACTTCTTCACTTTGTCCTCGAACGGATACGGTTTACCATACACGCAGTCCAGCCACAAGTTATATTTTAAAGGCCCGTACCTTCATCAGTAAGCTTATGGATAATGTTCTACCTGATATCGTCAAGAAAAGTATAAATGTATTTCGAATCGCTAGACGTATTTAGATAATAGTAGTCTTTCAAAATTCTACGTAATGCAGATTGCGTCAAGTGGAATCCATTATGAATCCATTGTAGCATTTGAATGATTTTTATGGTAGGTTGAATTCAGAAGGGCGAGGGGGCTGCAATATGCTAATGTCCACCACCGACCAAGAAGCAGAGATTGGTGATGGTAAAGCCTGCAGTTACACCTAGGCCAAGCACCAGCCGAACAAAGGTGGTTGCCGGAGCAGGTCTGGTTCAATGTCCGCAGCTTTATCATTGCCGAAGTGGGATACTGCGGAAATTTTAATACTTACGTAGCAGAAAATAACACCTGTTCTGCCAAGGACTTATGAATATACTTAGACTCATTTAAGGCTGAACTAATAAACCAACTTGCAGAGTAGAATGGGGACAATGGTGGTCCATTCAAGTACAACATCGTGCTTGAGTGCGACAATGAAAAGCCGGTGGATACAAGTGAACACACGAGGGCCTTTAAAACAAAGAATGTTACCCTCTACGCAGTCCATTAAGTGTAGGATGCCATTATCGAATCCATTCATAAGATATGTTAATAGGAGGAAGACAAAATGGGAAAGGGGTCCGGATGTACTTTGATGTTAGCGACTTCAACCTAGAATAAATGAGCTTGATCCATTTCGAGCTAACTCCTACATCATCACCAGTCGTGCGTTTAGTGTCATGTTCATATTTCATCGCAATCGGTTGCAGAACATCTGCTTGTGTGCTTGCGTACATACGAGTCTCCAGCCTAAACTGAGGAGGTGAAATGTCTGCAGGTAGTTACGCAGTAGGTACATGGATTTAAACTTTACAGTTTTTTTTTTCGCGTGTCGTCCCAAACTGTCAGTACGATTAAGAGCCCGTCTGCAATAGTCAGAACCTGTGCGTGGTCCGTGTCCTTATCCGAATGTGAGTGACGTCACATTATCTCACCGAAAACTGCCCTGTCCACAATTGCGATGTCCGATGTCCGAATGTATTGATTTCTAATGTTATCACCAGAGCGCAGTAAATGTGCTAAACCAAATGTTTTTGTTTATTGAATTGATGCTTTGTAGTTTGAGATTGAACTTATGAAAGTTATGTAAGTTATAAGTGACTTACAACACCTTCCATTTCCATCAATACCAAAAACAAACACCACGTTTTCAAACGGGAACCGGAAATTCAAATATCGTGAGTGTTCTGTACTTTTCCTGTGTCCGAAGTACACAGGTTGGGACAAAAAGTTCAAATTTACGAATGTCTTCGGACCAGGTAGTTTCGGACCTTCGCCCACTTGACGCATGACGTCAGAGGGTCACGTGGACCAATCAGCGACGAGTGTCCTTCGGACACAGTTGAGGACATTGCTATTGTAGACGGGCCATAAGCAACACATGACACTCATCACATACGAGAAGGATTCTTACTACATTTACTTCTCTCGTGTCTTCGTGCATCACGGGAAAATGATAACGTCGTATCACAGTAGCTGCAAGGATGTCTAGTTGATGAAGACGAACTTTTCAGACCAGAACCAGAAACTGATGTTACTACAGTTGTACCAATGCCTGGTGAACTCTTATGCACATTGATGCATCGTTGTTGCAGCGAAACCTTTACTTTCTGCCGCACAGCACGACCTCTGCATGTCTTCAAGGGCGTTTTTACATATATTTTGCTGGCAAACTGCTTATGACATTTCTCGCAGCCAAAAATTTTGCGAGAAGGATTCTATTTTCGTGTCGACGAGAATTACTGTTGTTCGAGATATTCTTGACACAGTAACGGCATAACTTCTAACGCGCATACATAAAAACACGCACCCAATTTATTTTTCGTACTTTTTTTGAAAGATACCTTTGGAGACCCGTTGCCAAGAAATAGTTTGTAATGTTACATTAAAAATATTGCAAATTTGTACAGCACATTGCTAAAGTTATTTTTGCGTTTTGTGAAATAAAGTTTTGGAAACAAAACTGAATAATTATTGTCACGCTTACGATAATATTGGCGCTCGATATTTAAAATTTAATTTATGTTTCATACAAACATTTTTTTTAACTATGGAAAAAATATTGATTATTAACAATATGAAATTGTTTATTAATGCTCATAAATGTAGCTGTTTATACTGGATTACTATTTAAGGAGTGGTTAAAAATAATTTTAATTATTGGAGATACATACTGAGACAACACAAAGCACAAATTCCCGGATAAGAATCTAAATCCAGTATAACTGCAAACATTTTTTTTAAGCGATACAAATATTTGTAATTTTACATGATCTTTCATCTACATAAACGAAAAAAAACTGGTTGTCTGTAAAGTCGGTTTACGGACGATAGTTTAACGTGACAAAGTTATAACAAAACATTGATGAAATGATTGCATACTTTTATGAATAAAATTGAATAATTTTTATTGAATTATCACTATTTTGTATGGATACAAAGAAGGAGTGAAATGAAATCTACAATTTAATTGATAAATTTACTTTTTTTTTTGCACTCATTAATTCAAATATGTTTATTACTTTAACGAAGAGATTATTTTAACCATAACTTGTATACATGCTTGCTATTTAACTTCTTCCAATCTGTGTTATTCTGTTAAGGATAGGACGATGATAGGAAAAGTAGGAAACGAATGGGAGTGTTTCTTGTTTAATGTGCCTCGAAAAAGTCAAATCGATGGTTGTTCCAATCGAGTGGAAGAGTGATAGATGCGGCGCAAGCGTACAATGAGCGTAACGAGGCAATGTGCGTAACGGGACAATGCGTCATTCTTTTTCGTGCGTACAGCCGGCGTTCATCGATTTATTAGACGTTGTGTAATGCCCCCTGCTGAGTACACAATTTACTGTCACAGTAAATGAGCCCTTTCACAGTTACAGATTAATAAATTCTCCCTGTCATGCGCTTCTGAATCTTTAATGGGCGCCAGTACCCGAAGGTACCCAACTTAATTATTTATTAAATAGAAAAATAAATTTAATACTAATTAAAATACTTTTATTGTTTAACATAAAAAAAATAAAATGACAAAGACGGTTGCTTACACTGCGAATTAAAGAAAACAACATATTAAGTAGCTAATAAAATTACGTTGGGCACAACAGACACAAAAGTTCATTTGTTAGGAGATAAAAATAAATTTAGCTAGTTCAGTATTCGTCGGTTCGCATGAAATTCAATATCCTTCAAGACTTCTGAGTGAAGTCGTACAACATATTAATCGTGCCATAATTCCCAGAAAACTAGAGGCTTTAGTATTATTCAAAGGCGATAGATTTAAAACAATTATGATAATCAGACAGCAGATGATCACTACTTCAAATAGTGCTATGATTCGGTGACGCGACTGCTCAGGATTAAACATAGCATATAGTCATACCTGAAGATTTGATGATATATAGTTATAGATAAAGCCCCAATAAAACCATTACTCTCAGAGCTTCGCCGAAGCTCGGGCGTATTTTCCTCGCCAATACGAGAGACGTAGCGATGCTATATAATATTTAAAATGTCACGTCGGCAAGGCCCGACGCGACAACACGCACAAGCCACAAGATGGCAAACCGAAGATTTTTTTCTCTTCTACAAAATTAAGAGCGTCTAAAACCAACCATTTCTTTAAAAATATCCGCTGATCTATCGGCCAATCACCGGCCTTGAATTAAGCATTTAAAAGATATTACATTTAACATTATTAACATAGAGAAAGGTTGCGAAGCTCAAAGCAATTATCCAAAACAAATATAGAAGTTAATTAACATGAAAGATATATAAATTTGTGACAAATAAAAATGTAAACAAATACGGAAAACATAAATAAATTATTTCAAATTAAAGTTTCAGTGTTCTGTGATCTGATGTAGTATCACAGATGTCACGTCAAAAAATTATTTACTGTATATTGAAACATGAATCTACGCGTTTCCCCTCCCTTAATAATTTTGCTACAATATCGCATACTGACCAAACTAATTTGGTTTTGTCACGCTTTTAATTTACAATAAACATGTTTCAAGGCAATAATTTATGTGTGTTATAAACAATTGTATATCGATCATTGTTATCCATCTATGAAGGAGTACAATGGATAGTGAGAAACTAGGGATTTTTTTGTTAGCATGGGGAATAGCAGCTCTGCAATTTTTTTTGTAAGGTTTCGTAACATTTTATTTAGCTGATATAACGATGGGAGTGAAGAAAAGTACATGATTGTTGTTTAGTCTTCAGTCCTTGTAGTCTAACACACATAAAACGTATCAAACTGAGGCATATGTCACAAGATTCCTGAGACTCTATCACCATGCTTGGTTGACTTCTTCTTCCTTTAGCCAAGTTTAAATATATGCAACATGTCATAAAAATGAATAAAATTTCGGTTTCTCATATTTAAAAGTAGTAGCTAATGGAGGGTTTAGTATTTTTAATATGTAAAACAAAATACACAATGTCTTAAATAAAAGTAAAATTCAATAGCTTGAGAAGTTTAACTTATTTTTCCATGGTTTTATTTGTCGTTGAGCTGTCAGATAATTTGACTTACTACTCCCTATAGAGAATCCACCTCCTGACTTTACATAATTAAAGTAATGAATGAGACATACAATATACAAAATTACTCCTAAAAGTGAATTGGATAACAACATGTTCACAACTGCCTCATTTGTAGACAGTGAAGTATGGTTCAATTGAAATTAAAGAAAAAGAAAGAAAATTTTTTAGTTTCGTTTCAGTGTGGCCGTATTGTTATCGTTTATGTGGTTGTGTGAGATCACCATGTACACAAAACTGTACATATTTTTTTAATTTGTTACAATTGTGAGATTCAATAACGTGTTATTTTCATGACCTATTTTTTTTTCTTTTCTTATGTTAGGTTTGTAAATTATTATCTCTTGTTATTTATTCATCTCGCTAAGTTAACCTAAGTTTTTTTTAGTTGAAAAATAGTAATGACCTAGAGTGACGTTCAAAAATTAAAAATTACCACTCCGTTACAAACTGATTAATCCTGTGATAACTGAGTAAAATGAAATTAGCAGGCGTTATTTAGTACATATTTAAACAAATACAAATCAAAGGAAGAACACTATTTAAAAAAAAAAAAAAACATTGAAATTTTATCAAGCATCTTGCAAGTAAGAATATGAGAAACAAATCTTAAGGCTATTATTAGTATTATTATTGCACCGCGTAATAATGGAGATCTAGTATCTCTGTTCGATAGCTCGAAACACGTTGACAATCGATTATTTGATACCCTAATCTATATATTCAGTTGTCACGTACTTCGATCACGTTTTTTCATTTGTAGAATTACAGATGGCAGTGTAGTCGGCGATTGTACGTGGGCACAGAAATAAACATTGTTGAGTTCTTTCAGGTCGTTTGTCTTTACTGTCCGTTGAACAAGTGTCCTTTCTCCAGTGCTGCCAACTCCTACAGAGTGTTCCCCCTAGGACCAACTTCAAATCCCCCTAGATTTCAATTAAAAACTCCTGAAGTTTTTGTTGTACACTCTGTTTGAGAGGTTATTTCTAATATAAATATAAAATACATTCAAGTAGTATAAAATAGCTGTTGTATTTATGTGGGTGCATTTTACAAGCACGCTGACCGTTTAGCCATTATTTATGATATTTTAGTTATAGCCGCGCTTGGAGTTTATATTCGGATTAGTTTGTTGGTTGGGTTCGAGGCTTAATATAAATTGTATAGAGTCGTGTGTTTTTGTTTGTATTGAGTTCATGTTTTTTTTTGTGTTCACTTGAGTGTTATCTCTGTTTACAAATAGTTATTTTTTGTGTCAGATTACATTATTTTCTTTTTTTAAATTTTTTTTTCAAGATTTACACTTTGATTTCACGCACTCAAATAAATTTCTTGAGAAATCTTCCCCCTAAAAAAATTGTTTGTCTGTAAAGTCGGTTTACGGACGATAGTTTAACGTGACAACGTCATAACAAAACATTGATGAAATGATTGCATACTTTTATGAATAAAATTGAATATTTTTATTGAATTATTTTTATTTTGTATCGATACAAAGAAGGAGTGAAATGAAATCTACAATTTAATTGATAAATTTACTTTTTTTTTTGCACTCATTAATTCAAATGTGTTTTTTACTTTACCAAAGAGATTATTTTAACTATAACTTTTATACATGTTTGCTATTTAACTTCTTCCAATCTGTGTTATTCTGTTAAGGATAGGACGATGATAGGAAAAGTAGGAAACGAATGGGGGTGTTTCAAGTTTAATGTGCCTCGAAAAAGTCAAATCGATGGTTGTTCCAATCGAGTGGAAAAGAGATAGATGCGGCGCAAGCGTACAATGAGCGTAACGGGACACAGCGTAACGGGACACTTTTTCGTGCGTGCAGCCGGCGTTCATCGATTTATTAGACGTCACGTCAAAATCTCCCTAAATAAATGTACCCCCTAAAAAAACCCTGTACATCTTGATTATCACTAAATTTGGGGGGAAAACCCCCAAGTTGGCATCACTGCCTTCCCTCAGTCCTCCTCTTGGCTTGAGGGGAAGGGGCACCCCCTCTCCCAGTCTGCCAGAGCCAATCACGGCCCTGCTAGTTCTCCTCCTGGTGATGGATGAGTGCGCGCCTCACCCTGCTCGCCAGTTTGTTATGCCTTCACCCTTACTGACAACACGCTGTCGTATGCAACTACCACAAGCCTAACTGAAAATTCATAAAGAGGGTTTTTGGCACATTATATGCATATTTTTATAGCACATTATATGACTAAATACAATTTCTTGGACATAAGCCATTGTACTTTTGCGCTGTTTTTCATGGAAACATTTCCAATAAAGCAAATCAAGAATATAAAAATTAAAACATAAACTCACAGAGAACGAGTCTAAATCAGCTGATTTCAAGCAGATGAACCTAGTGATGAACCTAGTGATGAACCTAGTGATGAACCTAGTGATGAACCTAGTGATGAACCTAGTGATGAACCTAGTGATGAACCTAGTGATGAACCTAGTGATGAACCTAGTGATGAACCTAGTGATGAACCTAGTGATGAACCTAGTGATGAACCTAGTGATGAACCTAGTGATGAACCTAGTGATGAACCTGAACAGGTATTATGGACAATACTACGACGACAGCACAGACAAACACATTGAAGCTTAAACATCAGACAGCACAAGAATTCCTCGGAAGGAAATTTGTCATGAAAAAATTGGTTGTCTGTGAAGTCGGTTTACGGACGATAGTTTAACGTGACAAAGTCATAAACAAACATTGATGAAATGATTGCATACTTTTATGAATAAAATTGAATCATTTTTATTTTAATAATAAAAGAATAAATACTTGAAATTATACTAGTAATCCGATTTTTAGAATGCAAGAATAATTAACCTTTATTGCCGAAATTGTTGTTGAAATAAGCAATGAAAACCACATTAACTTTTCACTTCACTTTATAAACAGTCGACGAAACAGTTCACGTGTAGATGTAAGTTGTGCGCTGCCGCTGTCTTTCTTCTCCTCGGACGCAGGACAATCGAGTGGAAGAGAGATAGATGCGGCGCAAGCTTACAATGAGCGTAACGGGACACAGCGTAACGGAACAATGTGTGTAACGGGACTCGTTTTAGTGCGTGCAGCCGGCGTTCATCGATTTATTAGACGTGGTCACGTCAAAAATAACAGGACAGACGAACACAGAGGGCTAACAACGATGAGAATGTTTCAACAATAACAGTAAATGCAGGTGGAGAAGGAAACCTGGACAACGCAGCAAATATACAAACACAGCGGTAAAGATGAACAGATATTATAGACAGCAGAACCAGGGCCGGAACTAGGAGATTCGTTAGGGGGGGCCAAGCTTAATTTGCCGCCCCCTCCTTACCAACATTATAAAATACCCTTTTTCGTTAGAAGCGGTGGTTGAAATGATACCATTCACTTATACATAATTGAGAACTTTTATTTATCAAGTACACTAATTGGAAAACTAATACAATTACATTGTTTACTTTAATGAAGTAGACTGTTATCAAACTATTGTTTATTTTCTGCACAGCAGTGAAAATTAATGTCTTACCAATAAGTTTATTAAGTACTAAAATTACATAAGGAACATGTGATTCTGAATTAAGTATAATATTGTATTGATAACCATACAAAGAAATTCAGTTCAAAATTTAATTTTTCGAGCATGATTAGCTGCAAAAGTGTTAATAATATCATCAAAATTGATCAAAGCAGCTCGTTTGTGTTCAATAGATATAATACTTAGATTTGTTAATCTCTGCTGGCCCATCGTGCTTCTCAAATAGCTTTTAATAAGTTTAAGTTTACTAAAACTTCTTTCACCTGACTCAATTGTAACTGGAAGGGTGAGAAACATTCTCAGAGCAGTAGTAATATGAGGGTGTGCCTCCTCCAGTTTATTTTTGTAGATAAGGCTCAACATTGTTGATGCTGTAGCATCTTTTAATTCATAGTCTACTGTTAATGCATGGAGCTTAAAACTTTCAATTTAAAATACGAATTCTTCTTTGTTAAGATCGGCACTGTGTTTCCTAATTCTGCTGCTTTGACTTTTAAATCTTCTACTTCCATTTTATGAATTTGAACACCACTAAAAAATCCAAACTTATTGTTAATGTTCTCCAAAGCCTTAAACCTGTTACTCAGTTCCATAATTAATCTGTCAATGACTTTCAACATTAGTTGATGTAAGTTTTTTGGACATACGCCATTGCTAAGCACTTTTTCTGTAGAAGAAAACTAAAAAATAAAATAAGTAAATAAGTAAAAATAACCAAAAGACAAAAAGCACAAAATAAGCAAAAATATGCTGTTGTCAACAGAATATAAACACCACAAAATATTCCGTAACAGGAATATGGTAAACAAACAAAGACAAACAAAGAAAAATGTACTAAGAGAACGAAAAAAAACCCACAAATCATGACACAAAAATATTGAACCCAAAAAAAATTCAGCACAATGGTTGAAACGAGACAAAAACACGACAAAACGAAAAGACGAAACAAACACAATAGTTTTTCCAAAACAGAAACAAGCGACGTTTCGGAAACTGCTATCAGCTCCCGTCCTCAAGCAGAGACGCACATGGTACGAAAACACAGGTGCGACTAAGTAGGGGCTGGAAAAATGAGGGTTTTTATCAGAGAAAGGGCTACATCTTGCTCAGCCAAGTGATCACCCGCGCAACGGGTCCTTGAGATGCCAGCTCTCATCGCAGTGGTTTTACTCACTCCAGACCATGAATTATGGTAATAATTGTTTCTTAGAGTGAAGTAACGCATTTGAAGTACGAACATATTTACAAATTATGCATAATCAAGTTAAATAGAATTTCTTAATTTCTTGGCTAACTTATTGGTTGCGATATGTACACTTTCAAAACTTTTTTTAATGACTAGTTTCATTTTGTTTAAGTGAAACACTTTTCATATTTTGCCGCCCCCTGATATTTGCCGCCCGGGGCACATGCCCCCCATGCCCCCCCTTAGTTCCGGCCCTGAGCAAAACAACGACAACACCAAAGAACACAGTAAGTTTCCTATGACCAAACAGCTGCGTTCTTGAATTTTTTTCCGTGACAAACAGTGCAAAACTTCAATGGCGTATGTCCAAGAAATTGTATAAAATAAAAATTTCCCATTGCATGAGTCATTTCAAGAACGTATACTATATGACAATGTGGAATGCTTGAAGTAGACTTTCATTGGTTGCAACAAATAATTTTTTGACGTGACAACGTCTAATAAATCGATGAACGCCGGCTGCACGTACGAAAATTGTCCCGTTACGCTGTGTCACGTTACGCTCATTGTACGCTTGCGCCGCATCTATCTCTCTTCCACTCGATTGGAACAACCATCGATTTGACTTTTTCGAGGCACATTAAACTTCAAACACTCCCATTCGTTTCCTACTTTTCCAATCATCGTCCTATCCTTGACATAATAACACAGATTGGAAGAAGTTAAATAGCAAACATGTATAAAAGTTATAGTTAAAATAATCTCTTCGTTAAAGTAATAAACATATTTGAATTAATGAGTGCAAATAAAATAAAATTTATCATTAAAATTGTAGATTTCATTTCACTCCTTCTTTGTATCCATACAAAATAGTGATAATTCAATATAAATGATTCAATTTTATTCATAAAACTATCCAATCATTTCATCAATGTTTTGTTATGACGTTGTCACGTTAAACAATCGTCCGTAAACTGACTTTAGAGACAACCAATTTTTTTTTGTGTAATTACCTGGGATTAAAATTCTAATTCATTTTCAAAGGTAAAAAAAACATTCTCAATAGAAATTCTTTAATAGGTTCAGGAAATATATTAACTTGTTCTTTACAAAAACTTTATATGCATATAAGAAGTGTGACTGAACAGAACTATCAGTATTTGTATCTGCATCTAGTAAATTCCAGCATAATTTTTGTGATGTTTTCTTGGCTAAAAAACACTATTTTTTTCAAGTATCACATTTCTTTGAAGCAAGTATCGTAAATTAAATGGAATAATTCTGAACAGTTTCTTACAACCAAGAACATTTTTTTCCCCTGGGCGCGAAAGCGTAAAATTGACGCCAAAGCATTTCTTGTCTGCAGTTGTGTTAGAGTATCTTTATGAATTCCTTCAGCAGAAGTTTTGATTTTATGATCCAAAAATAATCTCTTCAAAAAGAAAAAAATGGCTAACTTTACGATCAAATATAACAGAAATTTCCCGAGATTTCTTCAATATTTCCCTAGTTACTTTTTCACATCATAAAACTAATAATGCTGACTGGCAGCGGAGTGAGTGGTCAGTGCAGCCACTCACCGCCAGGGGCGCTTGCGTCCCTGGATACCAAATCCAGTCCTGGACAAAAAGCAAAGCGGACCACGAGTCCAAGTGCCCAACCCCCGCATGGTAGACTCTTTCTACTCTGTCCAACTCTTCATCCAGATCCATCCTCTGTCTCCTGTATTCTCCTACTCTTAATGCACCCCGCATGACAGTGCCCAGGATTTTCCCTGTGTCTATGCAGGTTTTACCTGTGCCCAACCTATCTAGTTTTAGTCTAGGATAGTGAGTTAGGGAAGTTAGTCATGGCTAAAACGTTGCCATGGCTGGCCAATCCCCTCTTAGCACATGATGCATGCTACCTCTCCTGCATGGTTAGAGCGTATAGACTTCGGCCTGAGACGCAGTTAGAGTCTCTCCCTAACTCGGACCTCTCCCAAATACACTTAGTTTTAGTTAGATTAGGAAATAAATAAAACAAATTACCTGAAATTTAAAAAAAATTGAGATTTTTTTTTCGGAAATCGTTTTCTTCTGTAAGAGAACTGACTGAGCCACTTTCCCAGCCACAACTCGCCTCAGCCGAGTACAGCCACGGTGGTCTTGTGGATAAGGCACTGTCCTCCAGACACGGAAGCACATAACAAGCCATATCGCCAAACGAGACCCTTCTCAGAGTTTGGTGCCTGTGTATGAGTTCACATCTACGGAAATACAAACGTACTGCCTGCATTCAAAACTCCTTTCTGGTTTTGTCAACGGTAACAGTAATTTTTATTCAGTTAAAATAAATTACATACAAAACATTTAAATATAAACTACGCTTGATTCAGTTCTTCGCATCTTACGTTGTTTAGGTGCCAACACTAACCCACACAATTCAGTGGTCAAGAATAAAGGATAAACATTGTATAACTGGAAGAGTTGTGATAATGGAGACAAGTGTAAATAAAAATAATTAGCAATTCAAACTGAATTGCATAACTCATTTTCAAATAAGCGTTTAACATATTTCTTATAACAATCAATACTTGATACGTAATGTCACCCATACACATAATACGAACTGTTTAAATTACTGTGAATTATCAGAACTTCATTGGTCAACTGCTCCCGTTAGATTATAAATGGAGCAGTTTGAACAATTTTCCAGTGAATTTTCACTGACTCGTATTAGTTTCAACATTATCATTTTTGGCGAGAATAGGATTATTTCAATACAATAGCTTATATTGCATATATAAAAATATATAGATAAGGAATACACTACAAAAAGTTCACTTTTTAACTGTCCTTCTGTAAGATTAAGAGGAAAATTTGTTAGTGAAATAAATGAATGAACAAAACACAGGCAATTTGGCATCGATTTTTAATACGACTTATATGTCCTTAGCGTAACTCAGCCATACAAACTTACACATTGAGATGGATCAACAATATGCGAATCCACAGTTTTGTAATGTAAAAACATTTTACAAAAAAAAATATTTTGCCAAAGCTTAAAATCCCTAATAAATACAATTATTGTAATATTTACATATTAAACTCACAGAAATTAAGTATTAATACACAAAAATATATTAACATAATAATGATACGTAAACACGTAAAATACAATTTTTTTTAGGGGTACAAAAATAAGGCTGGTATTCAGGAACCAATTTGACTTGATTCATAAAATGGACGTCATAGCATTGAACTAGTTTTGAGGATAAAATTTGCTTTACAAGTAATCAATACGAATTTCGTGGTGTAATTTGAATAGTTTACCCTAAAATAGCAATACGAATAAACCTCTTTAAAGATAAAGCATAGTTGGAAACCATGCTAAAATATAAGACATTAACTGCGTGCACTTTCTAAGAACACCTTAGAGTTTCTAGAGGTTCTATCCCCTAGTTGTATCTGGATAATTATTAAATTTCATGAAAACCCAATATTACATTTAATAATTTTTCTCCAGTATACTTCAAGTGCGTTTACCTTGTAGAAATTATTTCATTTGCAATCAAAAATCAATCTTCCTAGAATTTCAAAACTGAAATTGCTATTCCTATAAAAATTAATTAATTAATTAATCTTCGACTACTTTTTCTTACGTCATTTTAGTTATAATGTAGCAGTAGATTCCTTTATTTCATAAGTACACAAATATTTTGTGGGTGTTATAGGATGGGTTATTATTTAAGTCAAGAAGCGAGCTCAGGATGTAAAACTGTTCAATTATAACTTCTCTGAAGATTTTAAAAATATTTTTTTCCACAAAACAATTTCCTAAAATACTGAAAAATTGGAAATCGTTACCTGGCAGATTTAATAAAAAGGTTATTTGAACTACGTTTGTTTCATCGTATTCCTGTATTAAGCTTTATGCAACGCGAGGAAAATATTTACAAACACAAATTTTATATTACTAAAAACATTTTAGACATATTTTTTTTTGTTTGTTTTCACCAAAGAAACTGATAAATTCTGAAATCTATAACAATTTTTTTCTATAGTCAATGAAAAACAAAGAAAAATCGTATAAAACTAACATGAAACGTAGCTGCATCAAGGTGGCTTCAGAATTAAAAAAGCAATTTTTGGTCTATTAATAAAGAAAAATTCGCATTGCTTTTCATATGCTATACATTTCTCGGATAAATTATGGCAAATGACTGATAAAAATACAGTTTAAGTAATTAAATTTAAAAAAAATATTTCAAAAAATAAATTTTCATCGTCCTCGGCAGAAGCTCTTTAGCAGAAGCTGCGACGCTGCGTGCAGAGTTAACTAACAGGGCCTCAGCAGACTCTGTACTCGCTGGAGGCTGGAGGACGGGCAGGGACGACTGTGAGGGCAACTGGCCAGTTGCCGGCACCTCGGCGAGAAGAACAGAGACGGCTCAGGAGTCCTTCTTCTTGCGCGCCGTCTCGGGGTAGGACGTGGACGTGGACATGACACTACGTGCAGACTCTGTACTCGCTGGAGGCTGGAAACCGGGCAGGGACGACTGTGAAGACAACTGGCCAGTTGCCGGCACCTCGGCGAGAAGAACAGAGACGGCTCAGGAGTCCTTCTTCTTCTTGCGCGCCGTCTCGGGGTAGGAGGTGGATGTGGACATGACGCTGAGCGTGGACACGCTCGACTCCCACTCCTTGAACTTGAGGTTCTCGGGCCGCCTCTCGTCCTGCTCCCAGAAGTTGACCCTCTCCAGGCTCTCGAGTGGCTGGTAGGCCGTCGGCGGGGGGATGGTGAGCGAGCGGTAGTGCAGCTCCTCCCTGGACGGCGCCGACGTGCGCTCCTCGTACGTGGTCTCGGCGCCGGGCACGTCCGCGGACAGGGTCGGGTGCCTCTGCAGGTGTCCCCTGGTGGAGTTGGCCTGCCCCTGGCCCACGCCACCACCTCCCGCCGGTGTGTCTCCCGAGGACCCCCCGTGCCCCGTGCCGTTCGCGCCCCGCTGGTCCTGGGACTCCCGGGCCGACACGGCGTCTCCTGGAGGGCTCTCGTAACCCGACCCGAACGTGATTTTGAGAGGGCCATCATATCCACCCTGGCTCGGGTAGTAGCTGTTCTGGGGCGTGTAACGTGCTGAGTACGTGTTGTTCGCAGCTTGGGGACGGCTGTTGAAGAAGTAACCTCCCAGCTTATCCCAAGAAGGGCGCTGAGAATCTTCGCTATAAACGTACGGTTCATAAGCCTTGTCAGGAGCGGAAGCATAGTAATGTTCAGGATATTTATAGCCAGTACCTTGTGATTCACGTTCGGGACTAGTGTAAGAGGGATAATGTTGATTCGATTCACCATGGTAGACATATACTGGATATTCTTTTCTTGGGTGACTCGCACTTCCTTCGTATGGGTAGTGCAGAGGAATGACGGATGGTGGAACTGACAGCTTTGAGTAGTCATAAAATGGTTCTTTGTAACCATGTTGATAAGGGCTTTCTGAGGAAAATTGTTGATTTTCCAAAACATTTGGTGACACATTACTATTATTAAGTTGGTTAGCATGTTGTTCAGAATTTGTATGTGCAGTATTCTCCTGTTTAGTATTTGGTTTACTAGAATTCTCAAGACGAATGCCTTCACCTGAAGTGTCCGTAGAAAACGTTTCAAGTTTAGCATATTTATCTGAATCCGACCCAAGAAGAGTACTCGACTCTACAGGACTGAGTGAGGGCAATGTTTCAGATTTAACTGCTTGTGTACTGCTTCCTTTCGGATGATAACTTCCTGAAGGCTCTTCCGATGCAGATAACAATTCAGTTGCTCTTTTATCATATTTGTTTCCAGTGTCATCCTTACTGAGTTCCCTCGAACCGATGTTTGACGAGTTTTCAGATTTATAATAATTTTTATCTGGGTAACCGTGAGTATGTTGATCAGCATTATGAAGCGGTCTCACTGATGATATATTTTGGGCTGCAGAAAATTCTTTAGATGCTGCAATTTCAGGTGTATAACTGTAAGAGGGCAGACTTCCTAGTTCTGCATAAGCAAATGATGGGAAAAAAGAAGCATTTTGAGGTTTGTGAGCAACAAAATTACTCGAAGATGAATTTAGTGGGGCAGAATGTTTTGTTGAAGAACCAGTATCATTTTTATAATATTGGTTTTGAGTATACGGTGATGACCATGAATGAGGATGCACAAAATGGCCTATTGGATTTTCATGTTTTTTATCATATCTATATGCAGAATAATGTGGTGATGAATGATCAAATTCGCGGCTATGAGGATTTTCTGCATAACCTTCTGGTAGCTTTGTGGTTATATCACGACTTTCCTGAGACCCATCAGTTTCAAGCGGAACATAAATGGCTAGGTAGGCAGCTGTCGAAGGGAGAGGTGTTGTAGATGCGGATATTTCACTTTCATTTACAGCTCTGTTGGCAAAAGGTTGTTCATGAAAGATGGCTTGTGTGTGTGTGAATGGTCGAGGATAGTATGGATCCTCATAATGGTAATTTTTGTTCTGTGATTCTTTAGGCTTAAATTGTTCTTCTGAAGGATGCCAAGGTGAAATTGAACCCACTGGATTAGCATTTACTTTATCTTCTGATGAATTTATTGCCAAAGTTGTGTCTTTTTCAGAACTGCGATTAGTTGTCGACGAATATGTTGTTGGGGTAGTAGTATCGTAAGCTTTAGGAGATTTAGCGACACTGAAGCTATCGGTGTTTTCAAATGAGTCATCAAAAGGTGGAGGCACATAGATGTTTTGTTTGGATCCCTCAACCTCTTCCAGAGCATGCAGTAACTTTGGTTTGAAGGTGGATATTATCGGCAGCCGTTCCGAATACTCCTTTCTGTTTACACTCTGCTCCTGGGTAGGCAAAGGGTCGTCTATTTTTTCTTCTGAGGTTTCCTGTGTGTTTTCGCCGTCTCCGGACGTGGTTCTGGCCCGTTTTTCCACACTACCGGGCGTGCTGTCAAGACTAGCCACGCTGAAGTCCGAGTGCGAAGGGGCAGCTTGTTTAGCTTGTTTATACTTCGAGGCCTCGCGTTCCTCCTCGTCGCTGGCCACGTAGTTCTCTTCCTCTCGAGGATACGGGGTCTCGGTCTGAGCCTCCACCGCCTCCGTGGGGATGTTCTGGTAGTCCTTGTACCCGACATGGGTGTCCCTGCCCTGACTGGTCGTCGTGCCCCAGAAACCTCCCCAGTTGGGGGTGGAATACACGGGCGAGTTCAGCGTCCTGTGCTCGTCGGTGTTGGCGAATATCTTCTCGTTCCTCTGTTCCTCCGTCTCGCCGCAGCCCCGGCACTCGCCCGAGGAGCGGTGGTACGGGTCGTTGCCGTGGAACGTCGGGGTGTGCCCTTCGAAGCTGTTCACGTACGACCCGCCGAAGTTGGTGGGGGAGCCGCCGAACGCGTCGTTACCTGGGGGGTTGCTGTTGCTCCGCTCCGCGTGTTGCTCGCCGGAGTCCTCGCCAGGCCGGTAGCTCTCCGTAGGGCCCGCCCCGAAGATGTCGTCGTCGCGCTCCCCGCCCTGGAACTTGAAGGGCGGCACCAGCTCCGAGTCGGTGGCCGTGGAGCCGGTGTAGCCATGCGTGGTGGGCTCGGTCTCCTGAGGACGGGGGGCGACCGTGGGCGCGGCGGTGGCCGGGGGGAGAGTGGCCGAGGAGTTCTTGAGGCGGATGTCGTAGCCGAAGGCGTCGGCCAGCCCTCGGAAGATGGAGTGCAGCGCGCGGCGGTCCCGGGGCGGCTCCTGGGAGCCCGCCACCAGGGGCAGCAGCAGTAGCAGCAGTGCCGGCCGCATGGCTCCCGGCGGGGGACTAAACAGCGCGCGCGCCGCTGCCCGGGTTATGTAGCCGCGCGCCGGGAGAGAGCGGCGCCGTGCCGCTCCAAGGGGCAACTGGGGCAGGCCTGCTGCACCTCGCCGGGTGCCCGAGGTACATGCCCTTTCAGTTGGGGCGACAGCTTCCCCATGTGCCACCATGTTTCGTCTGCGTACCAGACAGTCAGGCCAACAATGTTGCACTTAGATTCTTTCGGAATGAACAGGAAGAGAGATACAGAGCTAACCAATGCCAAAATTAATAATGTTTTCAAGAAGTTCATTTAGAACTAAAAATGTAGGACTTTCTCAATACATTTAATAAATAATATAAAAAAAATAAGATTAAACATAAATATATTTCATTACAGAGCATTGAAATTTTTTAACATACTTTTTAGCTTTGTGTTTAAGGGTCCCGCCTACCATGTCTTACATACGGAATGTGGAGCTTCAGAAAAAACCACACGATTTGAAAACTGCTCACGGTATCCGAGTGGTGCCTGTTTGCGAAAAATATTTAAGAATATGCTGAGGGCTGATAAGTAGTTCTTTTTTCTGTATATTATTGTTACATTATATTTCCAGAAGAATGGAAATTGCTAAAACGCACGTATTTAGATAACCTTAGACATAAAACACCCGATGCAGAATCTTGAAAGCACCCAAGAGAATTTAATTTCCTCTTTGTCTTCATTTATCCGACATCTAATGTGATGCTTACCACTCATGTTTCATAGTTTCCCTACCCCCGACGAGAAGACTGCGCGCCAGTTCAGAGCCTTGCGCTTAGAGGCGATACCGCGCTAGAAGCACCAGCGAGCGTCGCACTTATCATCCCGCCTCACCGACACAGATACATCCCTGAATATACGAGCTTCTTATCATCACCCAGTGATTGTTTGGTCTCAAAAAACACTACGATATTGTGGTGTGTTTGAGGCGAGCCCAGAATAGCTGAGACACGATACAACTTATTCAAGTCTAGTTGGCGGGAGGGCAGCTACATTAGTAAAGGGCGGATTCCTTAGTCTCCCTGTCGTGTGATTGGTTGACAGTAAACATACTTGTATGTACCTGTTCCCGTGGTGAGCCCCAGCCACTGGTCATTGCCGAAGCTGCAATACCCTCCCAATCTACAACATGGAGCGATACCTACCAGTTCTGTATGTTAAAAGCTCTGGAATGTTTAAAGCAGAACTGGAAGTTACTCCCACACTACCCTTCAAGGGCGCATATTGGGAGGGGAACGCGAGCATTCCGGCCGTAAGATCGGAACAATCTGTCCCCGGAAGTGGCATCACGATAGGTGGAGTACGCAGGTAGGCGAGTGTACTTATCTGTGTAAATCTCCCATAACTTCAGGAAAAGAAACTTGGCTATTTTGAAACGAGTTTTAAAAGTTTAATTTCATAGAACATCAGAGACTCAAAACATTAAAATGTTATTTCTACTGTGATTAACCAATTGAATAAAATATTAAATATTAAACATGTTTATAAGAAAATTTCAACAATCAAACGCACATATTTATATAGTGATCGTAACTTTCGAAACAGAGGTAGAATTATAAAGCAGGTAGCCGCAAATACCCGCTTCAGTATTTAATTGTCCAGAATAAGTAAATTTTGCTTAAAATTTGTTTAAAACTAAATTTATTTAATGAAAAATATAACAATATATTTGGCTGACTAATACTAATTGTAGAGGTCAAAAATTGTGCGCGTCCAAATTTCTTAGTGCACCATAAGTATGCTTGTTTGCATGTAATTAGTCGTGCACTTGATTTCGGACACGTCCCAAGCTGTGTCTGCTGTGACGGGCTTAAAGCCAAGGAATACCTACAACAATCTGACCAGTGATGTGGCAAGAACCACCTGCCACAATCTTGCAACGTGACATGACTGTGATGTCTTAGGGCGTGTTAGTACTGTCACAGCTTGCCATGTGACATGACTGTGATGTCTTAGGACATGTCAGTACTGACACCGCTTGCTACGTGACATGACTGTGATGTCTTAGGACGTGTCAGTACTGGCACCGCTTGCTATGTGGCATGACTGTGATGTCTTAGAACATGTCAGTACTGACACCGTTTGTCACGTGACATGACTGTGATGTCTTAGGACGTGTCAGTACTGACACCGCTTGCTACGTTACATGACTGTGATGTCTTAGAACATGTTAGTACCGACACCGCTTGCTATTAATGTGACTGTGATGTCTTAGGACATGTCAGTACCAACACTGTTTGTCACGTGACATGACTGTGAAGTCTTAGGGCGTGTCAGTACTGACACCGTTTGTCACGTGACATGACTGTGATGTCTTAGGACGTGTCAGTAACGACACCGCTTGCTACATTACATTACTGTGATGTCTTAGAACATGTTAGTACCGACACTGCTTGCTATTAATGTGACTGTGATGTCTTAGGACATGTCAGTACCAACACTGTTTGTCACGTGACTGTACTGTGATGTCTTAGCACATGTCAGTACATACACTGTTTGTCACGTGACATTACTGTGATGTCTTAGAACATGTCAGTACTGACACCGCTTGCTATGTGACATGACTGTGATGTCTTAGGACGTGTCAGTACTGGCACCGCTTGTCACGTGACATGACTGTGATGTCTTAGGACGTGTCAGTACTGACACCGCTTGCTACGTTACATGACTGTGATGTCTTAGAACATGTTAGTACCGACACCGCTTGCTATTAATGTGACTGTGATGTCTTAGGACATGTCAGTACCAACACTGTTTGTCACGTGACATTACTGTGATGTTTTAGAACATGTCAGTAACGACACCGCTTGCTACGTGACATGACTGCAATGTCTTAGGACGTGTTAGTACTGTCACAGCTTGCCATGTGACATGACTGTGATGTCTTAGGACGTGTCAGTACTGACACCGTTTGCCATGTGACGTGACTGTGATGTCTTAGGACGTGTCAGTACTGACACCGCTTGCTACGTGACGTGAATGTGTTATTTTAGTATGTATTGGTACTGACACCGTTTGTCACATGAAATGACTGTGATGTCTTAGGACGTGTTAGTACTGACACCGCTTGCTATGTGACATGACTTTGATGTCTTAGGACGTGTCAGTACTGATACCCCATATTTAAGGCATAACTGCATCTTCATTCTGTCTTCAAAGCATTGAGTTTTTAGCCAAATAATGTACATATTACCTGCTATTTCTTCTAAGATCTTTTGACGTGACAACGTCTAATAAATCGATGAACGCCGGCTGCACGCACGAAAAAGTGTCCCGTTTCGCTGTGTCCCGTTACGCTCATTGTACGCTTACGCCGCATCTATTTCTCTTCCACTCGATTGGAACAACCATCGATTTGACTTTTTCGAGGCACATTAAACATGAAACACTCCCATTCATTTCCTACTTTTCCTATCATTCTCCTATCCTTAACAGAATAACACAGATTGTAAGAAGTTTAATAGCAAGCATGTATAAAAGTTATGGTTAAAATAATCTATTCGTTAAAGTAATAAACATATTTGAATTAATGAGTGCAAAAAAAGTAAATTTATCATGTAAATTGTAGATTTCATTTCACTCCTTCTTTGTATCCATACAAAATAGTGATAATTCAATATAAATGATTCAATTTTATTCATAAAACTATCCAATCATTTCATCAATGTTTTGTTATGACGTTGTCACGTTAAACAATCGTCCGTAAACTGACTTTAGAGACAACCATTTTTTTTTTAAGATTATGAGATAATATTATGGCTCCTAGCTCACCGAGTGTCAGTTGAATTCATGTGATATTACAAATTTGGAAAAATGAATACTATATATATTTTGAAACCATTGTTTCTTTGTCCATATAAATATTATGTATTCTTTAAATTAAGTTTTCTTTTCAATATCCCTGAAGATTGTTATTAGTTATTAAATGCCTTCTGTTAGCCGCAATACTTAAGAGAGAACTATCACTTGGTCTCACATCCAAAAAAAAAGTAATTGGAGAAAAATATAATTTAAATAATAAAATTCAAAATTATTACACTTAAAGGTAAGCGATATTTCCATTTTTATTCTTATTTGGAGTTCCTCCAAATGTAAGCCTGACGGAAAGATTGAAAAATAACTAACCAAGTCAAAAATATTAATTTAATATTTTTGGATTTTTCCCACGCAAAAGGTAAGTTCGAAAAGGTTTCGTCCTTACTGATGTCTTTTTTTAAATCCCAGGCGTGGCTGCAATTTTTGTAATACGAATTTTTCCAACGTTACCATCACACCAATATCTACTCTGACTCCCAGTTGAGGCAAACGTGGTGACGTTATCGTAGATCGGTTGGAATCCTTGGAAGACTTCGAAGACATTGAACTGGCATGGTTAATTTTTAGTGTTGTACTAAACAATTCACTTGTAAATAATAGCAAATCATAGTTTCATTTGCTTGTGAACTGTGATAGAAAAATTGGGGGAGGAGTAAAGATCGTTACGTAAACTTTTCATTTCCTACCATTTTGGAAAATAAAATTGAATTACGTTTCTGATTAACTCTCAGTAGGATGTAAATGCTTTGACAGCAATTTAAATACAGTCTGTGCTTTGATCTAACTTTACTTAGAACTACAGTACAGGGTTACTCGTTAGAATTTGAAATACATTTTTAAAATATTTGTTATCAATTTACAACTGATTCAGTAGAATCTCAACTCTTTACAGTACATGAAAATCGATTTCCTAGTATAGTTAATAATCCTAGATAATTTAAACTGTTATTTAATTTAATTAGAACACAGATTGATGAAAAGTGTTACAAAATATTTTAAATTGGCATTAAAAATTTAAAACCGTGCCAAACTGAACAGTAACAAAGAGATTTGTTTGGGATCCTTAATTTTATACTAAAATAAGGTTTTTTTATTTAGAAATAATCTTATTATAGTAAAGACGTTTTTAAAAACTATCCTGTAAATTTATTTGTTAAAACGTTCTTACACGTTGGGACACCAAATAAAAATTATTTTACATATATTAGGAAATGTTAAAAAAAAAAAATTAAAGATTAAATTCCACCGATAAATGAAGTTCATATATCAAATACTAATTCTCTGATTAAATCTAAAAGACTTTATTTGAAATATTAATGTTTGAAAAAATTCAGTTTCTTTATGTATTTAATTTTTCTTAATAATATCACAAGTGTTATAATAAACGTGTTCTGGGATTTTTTGTTTAGCAATAGTTTGAAAATTATTGTACCTTAAATGAGAATAGTTAAAGTACTATTATTTAAAAATCCTATTTGATCAACATATATTAAATATTTTCAACTGTTAAATGAATGTTTATTTTATAAAGTATTATAATATCAACCCACCAGTATACATTTTTTGAATGTAATTCAGCGAACTTCTATTGTTTGTAGGTCAATATTCAAAAAATATTTTAAACTAAACCTAAAATAAAAGTAAAAATTAGACAAATTTTAAAGAGAAAACTTTATATTTCCTTTTGATAATATGTAAGTGGGTAATTTTTAAGTGTTTTGACAAAATAAACATACAACGTTTATTTTTATAAAAATATTACATGACTCATGTTGGTGAAGTTTTGACTAATTATATGGTGTTAGAATATTATTTAAAGTTTTAAAATAGGCTATGTAAAAACAATAATTAATAAGAAAATCTATTTTTATCAAGGGCATTAATTAAAAAACATGAAATATCTCCAAAATATGTTACTAAAAACTACTCACATCAGAAATTAAATGTTTTGATCCTAAATGTAACTTTGTTTTAGTTCTATAGATATTCGAAATTATGACATGATAAGATTACAATTTTTTTTAATTCAATGTATATTTTTAAAACACATCTTTTTCTTTAATTTAGGTATAAAGAAGATGCCAGCCATTGTCAACGACACCAAGAATCGTTTCAAATATTGTCTTTATAATTTATTTTATTCAATTCAACTAAGTAGATGGATTTAAGCATTAAAAAAAAACTCAGGACAGGCTATACAGGATTAAAGTTAAAAAAATGTTGTCCCATTTTTGATGCAATGCAAGTCTAATTACATAAAATATGATACAGTGCTTTATTTAAGTGATGGTACTAGTTGTGTGATATACTTTAATATTCTTTATTTAAAAAATAACGTATTAATATGTACTTTAAATAAAAAGAGAAAGGTTAGGCGTGAACTTTATTCAAATAATGTAAATAATTCAAATCTTATTGCGTGCTTGAAATTAACTCTGATGAAGAATCGAATTTATTAAATTCTGTACTTTTCAAGGACAAACATCACTTGAGATTTGTTAAAATGCTGGTGTTCATGAACCATGTGACAAAATATACAAAGGTATATACTAAAATACAGTAAAATAATTAAAAATTTGAAATATCATTAAAATCGTTTAAGCTGGGAAAGAGTTGATAAAGGGGTACAGAGGGGAGAAAAGCAAACCAAAGAGACATTAACACAACCAAATATGGCTGCATGTGCACTCATACATAAATGTGACCACATTAACCATTCTACTATGGAAAAAAAAACTCACAAAAAAACCAAGTATATTGCATGATAGAGACTGGAAAAATTCGCGCTTTCAGTGAACTCTCGGATAGATAGGAATGCCATCTGCTCATTAGCTATTGACTCGTGATATCTGTCAGCTGAGATAATGCGATATGATACATTTTTGGTTGAAGGTTTATCATTGGCTCAAAGTCCTTCAAATAAAATGTGAGACAATCACAGAATCAATATAAAGTTACATTTGCTTATATTCTAGAAAACCGTGAAATGAAACCTAGAATTTTCCCGGTCTCTATGCATGAATCATGACGATGCGTTGGGACGTTCAAGATTATAATAGGCCCGAACCAAGCGTAAATCTGAAGTCGTGCCCCAGGTGTTAAGATTGAACTCACGATCCTCGTTATATGACGTCGATGCCTCACGCGGCACACACTGTTCCTGCAACGTTGCAGAAAGGTAATTTTAACATAGTGAAACTTTGTAACGCTCCTATAACATTACATGTAGGTAACTCGAAGGTATTTTAATGTTGTAATGTTCCCACAATATTACATGTAGGTAACGAGAAGATAGTGTAATTTTGTAATGTTCCCACAATATTACATGTAGGTAACGAGAAGATAGTGTAATGTTGTAATGTTCCCACAATATTACATGTCAACAAAAAGGTAGTGTAATGTTGTCATATTCCCACTATATTACTTATAGGTAACTTGTAGGTAGTGTTTTGTTGTCACGTACCCACAATATTCCATGTAGGTAACGTGAAGGTAGTGTAATTTTGTAATGTTACCACAATATTACATGACGGTAACTCGAAGGTAATTAACGTTGTAACGTTCCCACAGTATTAAATGTTGGTAACTTGGAGATTGTGTAATGTATTGTTCCCACAATATCACAGGTAGGTAACGTGAAGGTAGTGTTATATTGTAATGGTCCCACAATATCACAGGTAGGTAACTGGAAGGTTGTGTAATATTGTGTATATCACATGCCGGTACTTGCAGGTATTGTAATGTTGTCACGTGCCCACAACACTTGAAGGCAGTGCGGGTGGCAGACACGTGTCCACGTGGCGCGCGGCAGGCGGAAGTGGTCAGCGCTTGGCCGGAGGGAGGGGGGACAGTCGAGGCCGCTGGCCAATCAGGCGAGCGTGTCTCTCCAGCCGCGGGCGATGAGGCGCGACGGTCGCAGTCGCCGCGGTGAAACTTCTACCCCTCTTTCCCCTGCAACCCCCTCCCCGCTGGCGGGATCCTTGTCGGCTTGCTTCCAGACCTTCCTGGACGAGTGTTGCCGCGGAGTTACTACAGAAGACAATTGATTTCCACCGTCCAGACGTGGAAAACAAAATGAGGAAATTAACACTAGTGAAGTTTCCGAATAGTAAGGATGTGTCCTTTATCTATGGAGCTTTTAACTGAAATGTAATGGTTGAAAACATTTTTAAAACCCAGCCTTGAAATGTTATGAGCATTGCTAACACAAACAGGTGTATAAACAAAGAAACTTTTTTTTTGGCATTTGATTGTTCACGTTTTAAAAATTTTCCACTCCATTTTCAGGTATGTTTCAATTTGTGTACGTTCAAGTTCATCATTTGACAGTCGTAGATAAACTTAAAAGGGTGTAAAAATCAGTATGTTGGCTAAACAACAGACTATTGTTATTTTTTTAAAGGAAAGATAGCCCCATAAAACTACCAGAATATTATAACTCAGGGTGTATCGAAAAAAAATGTAATAGAGGAAGCTGACACTCAAATCAGAACCTCTACAGAGTAAACGCACGGAACATTATGAATACTAAAGATTTTTGAAACTGCAAGTTTTCTTTTTAGAATCACTATAAAATCCCTATATCTAATTTAATGTCCATTACCAACTGAATTTTGATGGCATTGATAAGTACGGGAAGACTACACCAAGATCTGAAAATTACGTTCACTTGTGAGATATATACAAGTTACTTATGCAAGAATATAAAATATAGAATATTGCGAACGTACGTTGGTACGTTATATTAACTATGTTATATTTATATCGGTTAAATAAGCAAATCCAATGTTGCTATATATTACGAAACCTCGTGCCTTTATTTTAAAAGAAAATATTCTATTTCCATTTGACATAACCCAGCTTTATAATAATGAAGGAATATTTAAAATAGTTCAAATAGTATTCGATTTCACTTCTTACAATAAAATATGCAAACTTAAAATTTATCTTTTTGAAATTAGTATGTGATAGTTTAAGTAAGATGGAAGTAATTCTACTTCATACTAAATCATATGTAATAATTCCTTACTTATGTTTCTCACTGCTTACAAAATAAGCTGGTAGATACACCTTAATTAAGAGAGTATGTGACGTATATTAAACAACATAGGTGTTTACTTTATGTGATCGCAATTAGTTTCCAATATAAAAATATTATTTTTTAAGGTTTTTCAATCCAAACTACATGCTTGAAAGTTCTGATAAATTTATTTTTCAGTAATTAGATGTAATAAAAACACCTAACGTGTTGCAAACAGTTAGCGTCGCATCGATTTGAAAACCAATGGAATCTGGTGCCATAGTTAAAGATGTTATAAAATATAAAATTACTAAACTTCAATAGGTTTAAGTAAAAAAATTAAAAACCTTCTTAAAATCATACTGACTAAAACAATTCATTTTAACATTACTCTTTATATAAATAATACCTAATTAACCTTATAATGAGCGACTATTATTGAAATAATCACCGTAAGTATCTACTATTTAACGATAACTACAAGGGAAAAAATGCGTCATTTACAGTGACAATAAAAATTTAAAATATCCCATAAATAGTAAAACTAACTGCCACAAGAAAGACCAACATCAATGGTTTCCGTTATCCCCTGAACTAGCAAGCGCCAGTTGCTTTCCTTAATAAATAAGTCACACGCGAAACACACTTCGAGAGTTTCGGATGTTTCGCATGACTGCTATTGGAAAACAGAGCGCAGAGACCGCCAATTGGAACAGCTCCTTTGATTGGACAGGGCCGCCAACACGTGATCGGTAAATGTCCTAAAAAACACCATGAAGAATCAATTTGATGCAGTAGAAAAATAACTTCTGTACATTGGTCACAGTCTTCCTTACTCCTTACCCGAGAGTTTAGGATGTAGTGTGGCCATTGTATTGAATTCTACGTGCTACAAACCACATTGATTAACTGCACAAGTTTATATTAATAATTATTTTTAAATTGTAAAATAAGGATCTTACATCTATGAGTTTTATTACTTTATTGGACCCCGGTGAGTTCAAATTTAATTTTTTTTTTTGCAAATGTATATAAATAATTATTTCGAGAAATATTTCACAAATTAAAAACAATTTTAAAAACAATATATAGAATTTTGTCACGAAATTCTGGATCAAATGATTTTAGTATCCATTTAAACTAAAACTTTTTTAACAAGATTTTCAAAATTGTCATAAGTAATTGAGCGAATTTTAAAGATTTTCAACATCATGCCCAAGATGGTTGACAAGATGTTAGTCGGTAAGATGTTAGCCTCCAAGCACTGGTAGCTGGCAGCTTGTAGTTGACAGCTGGAAGCTGCAGCTGACAATGGCCAGTCATTCTGCAATATACACAAAATACACGAATCATGCAAATCTCAGCATTAAAAGTCAAAATTTCTGGTGAAATTTAACTCTCGAATATTTCACTAACGGCAGCTGTGTCGAGAAATCGCCATGTTAACGTAATTACAAAAAAAAAAAAAAAAATCTGTCATAATTTTTAAAAGTAATCGGTAACAGAATTCTGTCGATTTATATTTCCAACATTAAACTCTTTTGTTTGAAAATGGAAACCGGAGGTCTCTGCGAGGTAAAATTAAAACAGGGGGGAGTTGAAGAAAATTGGATGATTTCCTGAGCCTTTTGAGAAATGATGACTTGTTTGGACATTTGGCTGAAGTGACTTCACATACTTCATGGTTTGTTAAAAATAAAAATAATGTGAGCGAGTCACCAGTCATGTGCAAACGTCTAACCTCGGTAACGAGGAAATATTTGTGTTAATGTTGTTCATGTTGCAAATAAACTTATAATACGAAACTCGGACACGAAACAGCATTATCAAATATTAAACCTGAAATTTTTTTTACACGCATTATATCACTAAGTGTATGTTTGTTTATTTATTTTTGCTTAAACGACTGAAATCGTATTGTAAATATTCCCTACGAACAAACATTGACCTTTTTTTTAGCTGATTCAACATTATTATAATATTATAATGTTATTTGAAAAAAGAAATCTCAGTGACAAGATTTGAACCACGTCCCTTGAGTCTAATAGGCGAGCGCTCTACAGTTGTGTCACTGAGCCTACTCGAGATAAGAAATTATATGTGTTGTAATTATTGTAATGCCAGTTTTCTTACGTATTTTAAAACGTGAAATTACTTTTCACTGTGATTATATTTAGTTCACCGAATTAATTCCAGGGTGGTTTCACTTTCATAAATTCACATTTGCCGCACCAATACTTTAGTATGTCCCATAATGTTCACGAACGTGAATATATACTGGTTTATGTTGCTGTGCGTCGGTCCTCCATCTTTGTGACACAATTCCGTTCCCTTCTCACCAATGGCGGCTTCAAGATGACTTTTCGGAAAGGGCTATCGCACAAAGAAAGGTCATAGTTGCAAAAAAATGAAAGTGGTCAGATATTGGCCTTGGAATATTATTCACAAATTACAGGTTTCAAATACAGAACCTTAGTAGCTCCGTGCAACTTTTGATGAGATAAAAGTTTAACATATGAAATTAATTTTAAGTAAACATAAATATACACTAAACAATATAATTGGTCTCGGGAGGGGCTATCGCCCCCACCGCCCCCCCCCCCCCCCTTCTGCAGCCGCGCTTGCTTCCCACGAAACTGCTCCCGCCGAGCGCCTCATCGCGGGGGCTGGGATGCTTGCACATCGACGAGCGAAAGCACCCGAGTGCAATGACTGAAGCTGCAGTATCCCATTGTTGCGGCGAGACCGCTGATTATTCCTGGAGTCCAGATCCGCGCTCCACTGAGCGAGGCGCGGAACTAACTGGTCGTGGATCCAGTTGCGTCAGCTCTGTCCACGAAGACAGCTTACGTAAGAGAACGTCAGCCGCTCTCCACAGACACAGACGAGGCGATCAGAGACAATCATGCTACACTTTTCACGTGAATACGTCTTTAAAATGGCATCCATAGTGGGAGGCAGTTAAAAAAAAAAACTAATGATAACAAAATCGTGGAGATACAGTTTGGTGTTGCAGCCACATATCTATCATCTCCAACCGAAAATTTAATTGCACCACTGGATAGCTAAAGGATCAAATAATTCGTTACGCCAAGTGAGGACTGTGACGCATCGCGTGCGGTGGAGGGGGAAGCGCCGCCATTTTGAGGTAATTTCGCTGCGTTTCGAGATTTCCGTTTAGTAGTAACTTTTGACTCGGAGAAGCTACGACGTTCGTTTGAGTTTCAATCGTCAGCTCTCGTCGAAATCTATCGATTGCATATATAAAACGTATAATTAATAAAGTTATAACACGATGATTATTTGTTTAGCTACCTACTTGATTTCTTTCCTAATGCTGACGAACGGAAATAGTTCCTATCATAAAACCAAAATGGAAACCCGAAAGACTTCTTGGTGTTCAAACATGATTATAACATACATAAAATAGCGTATTTTATATTTTGTAAACGTATTCACGTACAACACACGGCCGTGTCCATGACACAGCCACACACCAATTTTTTTCTTTACATAGCCTATCACATCATGTAATAAAAAAATTGGTTGTCTGTAAAGTCGGTTTACGGATGATAGTTTAACGTGAAAACGTCATAACAAAACATTGATGAAATGATTGCATACTTTTATAAATAAAATTGAATCATTTTAATTGAATTATCACTATTTTGTATGGATACAAAGAAGGAGTGAAATTAAATCTACAATTTAATTGATAAATTTACTTTTATTTGCACTCATTAATTCAAATATGTTTATTACTTTAACGAAGAGATTATTTAAACTATAACTTTTATACATGTTTGCTATTTACCTTCTTCCAATCTGTGTTATTCTGTTAAGGATAGGACGATGATAGGAAAAGTAGGAAACGAATGGGAGTGAGTGTTTCAAGTTAAATGTGCCTCGAAAAAGTAGAATCGCTGGTTGTTCTAATCGAGTGGAAGAGAGATAGATGGGGCGCAAGCGTACAATGTGCGTAACGGGACAATGTGCGTAACGGGACACGTTTTCGTGCGTGCAGCCGGCGTTAATCGATTTATTAGACGTTGTCACGTCAAAAATATATCATCAATCGAGAAATAGTTGTTGATTGTGATAGAATAAATAGATTAGATTATATAGATGGTACATAGTAGTATCGGTAGAAGTGTGTGTTGGTAGAAATGGGAGTTCACCTTTCATATCGGCTGCATTTGATTGTGAAAAAAAAAAATTTGGTATGTTTATTATATCTTCGACTACAGTCATCGTAGCGATATAAAATATATACCAGTTTTCCAGCTTTAAACTTTAAATTAAGCATTTCATAAGCTTTTAAACACTACAAGTTTCGTCGAAATCGGTCGTTTTTGGTTTGGGTGATGCTCAAGCAAACAATCAGGTAATAGTCAAAAATAATATAGAAACTCAATAAAAAATAATTCAATAATAACATATTTTAATTTAAAATACTTTTAACTCTATAACAAAAGGATTATCTATAAAAATGAAACAAAATTATATGGATTAATTGTGTTTTTTTGCTAACACGGCTAAAAAATGTGATACATAAATTTTAGTTATTATTGTATTAATATATATGATGATTATGATGATGTTTCTTCACATGATTGAATGGCGCTAAGTCTTACTCTGATCTGCGTGAAGAAAACTGAAGTTATTTTCAGTAATCGCCCATTAATCAAACATTCCAAGACTACGTGTAGTTACTGTTTTCTGCTAGTTTGAGTAGAATGTACACCACTCATGAAGCCACTCACTTAAACAACACGTAAGTGGCCTCAAACAAATCAGTTTAAATCAGTAACATAAATTAACTGTAACCCCTGTTACAGTTTCTTCATTAGGTCATTGATTTCAAATCAAGCTTCGTTTTAAGCTGTCTACAGATCTCCTTCTAGATGCCTTGACGACTTCCGAAATTTACTATGGAATGCGTTGACAGTTCATAACACCACATTGACAGTTTTTTTTGGAGACATTAATATATGTAAATATATGTACGATGAATCTACAGAAAAATATTTGAGTATTCTAGCCAAACTTGACTTGACATCTTGTATAAACAAATATACACGCATAACACTTTTCTCACAAACCTGTTTAGACCATGCGTTTGCAAAAAAAAAAATCAATTTTATGCTGCAGTTTTACACACTAATATTACGGATCATTTTGCCATTGTAATTAGCAACAATATTATGAGTCAAAGGTCTCTTGCAAAAAAAAAACACGATATTACAAATCTTGATAGAAATATTTGATCCGATTTTTATGAACATGAATTTTGAAATTGTGTATTAAATGAACAAAATTGTGATAGTTAAAGAGCTAATTTTGTCAATTTGCTACAAAATTAAATACATAAAACTAGTTAGGTTAGAGTAAGTACAGTAAGACATTAAAAATGTTAAAACCATGGATTGCAATCGGGTTGGTGAAATCTATTAGAACAAGAGAAAAAATGAAACAACACTTTAATAAACAACCATTAAAAACGCAGCTAAAATATATTTATATTGAAACTATAGAAACAGGCTTAAGTCTCTTATATGAACAGATGAAGATGATTACTATAAAATAAAAAAATGCTGAAGAAAAAAATGATTTGAAGAAATTATGGAATTTAGTATTGAGATTACTGGCTGAAAAAATTGGTTGTCTGTAAAGTCGGTTTACGGACGATAGTTTAACGTGACAACGTTTAACAAAACAATGATGAAATGATTACATACTTTTATGAATAAAATTGAATCATTTTTATTGAATTATCACTATTTTGTATGGCTACAAAGAAGGAGTGAAATGAAATCTACAATTTAGTTGATAAATTTACTTTTATTTGCACTCATTAATTCAAATATGTTTATTACTTTAACGAAGAGATTATTTTAACTATAACTTATATACATGTCTGCTATTTAACTTCTTCCAATCTGTGTTATTCTGTTAAGGATAGGAGGATGATAGGAAAAGTAGGAAACGAATGGGAGTTTTTCAAGTTTAATGTGCCTCGAAAAAATCAAATCGATGTTTGTTCCAATCGAGTGGAAGAGAGATAGATGCGGCGCAAGCGTTCAATGAGCGTAACGGGACACAGCGTAACGGGACAATGTACGTAACGGGACACTTTTTCGTGCGTGCAGCCGGCGTTCATCGATTTATTAGACGTCACGTCAATAAATTTAAAAAAAATTATATTAAAACTGTTTCAAATGGTAACATAATAATATTGCCAAGTCAAATACCGAAGAAGCTGCCATCACACTTGATAAATAAGTATATTACAAATGTTGGAAATGTTATGGTTTATTATTTCTTAAAAATAAGTGTAGATATAAGTCCATAAATTATTCAATTGATACAAAAATCTGTAAAGTCTTTATTTTTAGCTCCTAGGTCAGAATTTGATATACAATCTATTATTTCTGAATTGAAAATCTTCAGTGCATTTGGTCCATATAAGATAAATGTAAACATACTAAATGTAAATAAATATAAATTGTGAAAACATACAATTCATAAATTAAATTTAAGGTTAAGTTTGGGGAAATTTCCTAAACTGCTAAAAGAATCCATTGCCATACACTTGCATAAGGGGGTAACTATGCAACTGCAAATTTAAACCAATCTCGAAATTAAGTAATATTTCAAAAATGTTTGAAAAATGTGTTAAGAAAACTATTTATATAATTTTAGTTAGTAACAAAATACTGCATGTAAATCAATATAGATTTAAAAAAGGTTTAAGTAGAAATGATTCTTTAATCAAAGTTACATGAGAACAATATTTGTTGGTGTAATGTTGGATCTTGCTAAGGCTTTTGATTCAGTGTCACATAACGTCTATATAAATTGGATAAAGTAGGAATAAGAGGTTTGGTAAACACTTGGTTAAAACATTTATTTGGAGGTTCGGTCTCAGAGAGAAAAAGTAAATCGTAAATTAGAGCCTCCCTGAATATAATTAAAATCCCTTTGAGCACAGCCTATAGGCGTAGGTAGATTTAGAAGTTACTTATTCCTCTCAAAGTGTTCTGGGAACTTCTAAAGTCTTCTACACTTCTGCAATATTCCAAAATGATCGATAAAACATTGTCATATTCCATGCAACGAAAATGTTTCGAACGTGTTTAATGTGCCTACAACGAATCCCACATTATTCCTACTAAGTTATTTATGCATTTGTGACCTTAAAAAACTATTTTTCATCCCTTGCACTAATGCGTGGTGGTATACAAATTTTCTTTGGACAAAAGTTTCAGATAATATTAAAATGATTTTAAATAAATTCGAATGCTTTTGATGCTAAGAAAGACCTGTTTTTTCAGAAATAGTTCATTTCATGAAAAATTGTGTCAAAGGTTGTAGATAATGTTTAGAATTCTGGAAAAACATTATAACAGATTTTATTTTATTTCAACTTAAAAGTTATGAATTTTTTTTTTGTCTTTTGGTATATGGAACGTAATTTTTTTTCTACCACATATTGTTTTTTTAGTCCCTTGCAATAATGGTTCGTATTATCAAAAATTATTTCAGACCAAAATACTACATAATATTTAGATGTTTTACAATTTATTCTTACAGATTTCATTGTTTACCTAATATGGGAATAATGATTTTATTATTTTACCTTTAGCAACAATGGTTGGTTTTATCGAAAATTCTTTCTGACAAAAAGTTTTAAATAATAATTTAAGTTTTACAATCAATTTGAATTGATTTGACGGCGTGCTTACTAAGGAGGTAATGAATATTTTTTGTTCTTTAAACCTTGTTAGTAGTATGTAAATATTCCTCCTGCGCCTAGTGTCGGTGTGGGGATTGAGTGCATATTCGCCCAATTGGATTGTGACGGGAACACACCACAACGCCGAACGTACAATAACGCCGAAAAACATAACGCCGAATACCAAATTGACTACAACGACGATAGCTATAAAACTGCTGTGTACCACAATGCCGAATTACTACAACGCCGAAATACATTAACGCCGAAAAATGTCATTGCAGGACTGCCACAAAAGTTAGGTTAGGTAAGGTAAGGTTAGGTTAGGTTAGGTTAGGCTAGCCTAGGTTTGGTTAGGTTGTGGTATTTCGGCGTTAAGATACATTTAAGAACACACACATTCATTCAGTTGTTTTTAATTTGGTTCCTGTGGCGCCCCCTCCCCGCAGCAAAATTTTTCGGGGTTACTGTATTTCGGCGTTGTGGTACACAGCAGTTTTCTAGCTGTCGGCGTTGCGGTCAATTTGGCATTCGGCTTTATGGTATTCGACGTTATTGTACGTTCGGCGTTGTGGTAACGACCCGATTGTGACGACATGTTGGCCATCTTGCTTAACCTTGACCTAGACCTTGACCTTCAAAATTTGCCAAAATTTGCCAACAATGACTCAAAATTGGTAAAAATTTAACAAAATTTGACAAAAGGCCATAGCCGGCTAAGTAGAGGTGAACGACCCCCACGCGCATTCGTTCCAAAATTTGGCAAAAAGTTTCGTCTGATGGATTACAAACTCACCCCATATTTCAACCTTGTAGCTGCACTAGGAACAAAGATAAAAATACCACTAGTATTTTTGGTGAATAATTATATATTTTCTCAGGATCTACAAGACCAATTGTAATGAAAAATATATATAAATATTTAAAAATAGTAATGGCGATTTACAGAATAAAATTAAGAACATAACCCCACAAACGTAACTACCCGAAAAAAATTATTTTATTTTTCATGATTTTTTTTTTGTCACTCGTTCACAAGATACAATTACCATTTTGTTTCTATTAGACAATTGGGCCTCTTTCTACAACATATATTTTTTTTTCCAAGATGGTGTCCATAACGATATGTGCCACGGTGTTTTTAAAATAATATTTTATTGTAATTTTATTAATTATTTTTTCATGACTTTTAAAAGGTTTTCCAAATTTAAAGCATACAAATTACTGATTTTTAAGCTGGCGGTCGTAACGATAATTGCAGCAGTTAGGTCAAAATTGAAGATGGCAGGTGTAACGTAAAATGTTTTATTATTTTTAAAATTTTTATTAAGATTTTTTAATATATTATTAATAAATTTCTTATTTACTCTCGCCGGAATCAAACCGAGGACCGAAATCGTTTAAGTAACTAAACATTTGATATTGGCAACTTTTTTATATTTTTTGGAATTTATTGAGAAATCTTTGGTCAAAAATTAAAGAATTTGAACCTTATGGTCAAGGTCAAGGTCCTGATATCAGCTGCTCGTGGCAGCTTGCTTTTAGGAGTCTTAAACTTTTTTTTTTAGAAATTTGTGTTCTTTCTAAGGCAAAAGTCTTTTGAGGTTTTTTAACTCCTAATTTTTGAAATTTTGAGAAATTAAACGGGAAATTTTCCCTCAAAACGGGAATTTTTTCTTTGAAATAGGGAATTTTGTAGAAATTATGAGTCATTTTGAGCCATTTTGCGGAATTTTTAGTCCGACATGGCTGCCATGACGTCACAATCCTTGAATGTGTCGGCTTCTGGCTCCGCCAGTCTAGACGCCTGGGCCAGGAAATATTTTTCTATACTTACTACTATTTGATTTTTTTTATAATGTACACATGCAAATTAAACAAGTAGTTATTGTATGCGGCCAGCTTCCCTCAGTTCTTTAATTACGGAGGCTACTTCATCTATGTAGCAGTAGTTTCCTCTACGAACCGATCAACCAATATGTCAGGATCTTCACATGACATATAATCAATCTCATCTGCTATCGTCATATTCCTGGAATGAATGTTATTAGGTACTATGTTTAAGATCACTATCGTCCCAATGTTTATCGTAAGATTGATCGGAATAATTTAGTATTATAATTTAACTGGTGAATATATTTCCTTAATATTTAAGTATTTTTGAATATATTGTTGCAACTTACATAATTGGTCTTTTCCTTTAAATATTAATTTTGTACTTTTTTATACATAGATTTTTATATGAAACAATGATATACATTGGCTTGTATTTGAATTAATTGCTCTTTTTAACTTTAAACTGCATAAAAAAACTAGTTTAAGTTTTCTTCAGTTATTTTAGCTTATTTATTTGCTAAATATTTTTTTTTAAAAATTTATATTAGTTGAAATACCGCACGTACATTAAAGTGGCTAGATGCACTTACACACAAGCTTTCTTTAATTGAGTGCTAAAAGTTTTACTGTTTAATTTATTGAATTGTATTCAAAGTGTAAAAATATAGGAAATAAATACAAATTAAATATGATTTAGTTATATCCTAATGTTATAAAAATTATAAAAAAACAGCTCACGTACATGCTCAGAAAATATTCCAGGAAATACGAATAACTTTGTTCTGTAGTAAATTCAAGGTTTATCTAAACACGTTTTTAAAATTAAATTAACGTAAAGAAACAGCATTTCCAATAACTGTATATGATTTAAAACAAATATGGCCAGGATTACTACACCTTCAAGATGATAGTGAAACAAGAATTTTATTTCCACGACACACCCCATTATTTAAAGAACGCGCTGCGTTAAAAATAATGACTGCCTTTGTTATTTTTCAGAGTAAAAATAAATATTTATATAGAGGACAGTTTCACTTAATCGGCGCTTGAATACAGGTCACTAGGTCCTGGCCAAGTCTAATTTGTCGTCTGACGGAGCGATATTCAAGTAGGGCTTCAAAAATAATTGAGTTAAATCAAAGCTACTAGAGATGGCAACTAGAGCTACTAGAGTGGTATGTGAAATTTGCGTTAGCAAAATATTATCAGCTATCTAAAATAACAGTTCCTGTGAAAAAGCACGAATAAACGTTTCTGATTTTCCCATATATGTGAAATAACAAGTATCAGGTTATCGTCAAAGTTTATTTATTACAAATTTTACAACACTGATTTCTCAACAAAAAAAATGCAAACACGATTTTGATGAAAACTACAGAACTGCTCATTTCAGTCTCGAAAAATCGACCTACCTTTGTCAACACGAAGGTAAAGCTTATTTTGCTGTCTATATTTTTAGTTCAACAATAAAGAATTCACAATATTTAATAATTAATTGATAAAGTTATGCGAGAACCAAATTATTCCTGATTACAACATTTTAAAAATAACACGTAGCACATAATTAATTATAAAACAGATTGCTGCATGTTATTAACAGTTTAGCCCACTTCTAAAACCAAACGTACGTTGGCACATCCTTGTTTAATGTGTAATAAAAGAAAGCTTTTGCAAATCACGATCATAAGTATTAACTTTGAGTTTTGCTGATGTCTAGAGAGCACAAGTCGAAACACACAACACATGGGTGTTCGCCTTAAAGGCGTGGTCACTTCGCCTCGGTCATGATTATAACACCATAGTTATATTAACATTTCATTAAGAAAGCTTTTTAATAAAATTTGTTATAATGTACCATATGAATGAAAAGGGACTATGTTAAAGACATGTATATGCCATAGTTATCTTAATATTTTACTAAAGATATATATTAATAAAATTATTTGATATATTATACAAATGAAAAAATGTTTATATTAAAGACAAAACCTATGCAATAATATTATATATAATAACTTTTTATTAAGGGCTTATTACGAAATACATTACTATGCCTTAATATGATAAAATAACTTTTATTGAAAAAAACTATATATTTACTAAAAACTCGTAATGTTTTCAATTTCCGATTTCTTTTATATATACCTTTATAAGACTTGTGTATTTCATGACGTCATGGTGGCTAAGCGGGTAACGGTATCTGTTGTTCAACCTTACATTTATATTACTAACAGGGTCTAGTAGTTCGATCTAGACCCACATTAATCTAGATTTATAAAAATGTAAAAAAATTAACACCCCGATACCAGTGCTTTCTCGTAGTAACGTCCCATAATATTCGTGACGTCATCGAACATAAGCGCAATGAGAGAGCAGGAGAAATTCATAATCCAAAATGGCAGTCGGGGAACAGGGCGCTCGATGGTAATGACCGTCATGGACAGAGCAACGTCCAAGAGTGCTGGAAAGTATTAGCTGCGGACGACCCCTGATGCACCCCTTCCTCCCTTGTCACTACCTTTGCCCTATCCGTCTTCGCTAATTAGCATATTACCTCCCCACTCCACCGGCTGGGCTAGAACTAACATTTTCCTTCTGCTGAAATCAAATTTCTAAACTTATCGTAGCAATAAATACCGGTACATTTTTTTTGCACTTCCCAATCTTCACGCAAACATTTCAGTTCGCTTAAGCACGCAAAGTTGTATCTATACAGACTACACTTTGGCACTTTCCCTTCTGGATAGCAAGCTATATTAGGTTATAGTAAAATTTAATGCTAATGCCTTTCTGGTGTGTTGTTAACATCTTTGCTTAAGAATACTCACTTCATGATGGCAATTTTAAGATTCTTTCCAGCGACCCTTCAAGCTATTAAGCATTAGCCTTCATGCGGCTAAGGTTCGTTTGGGTGACCAGAGTGACATCAACTTGAGAATAGACGCCCACATGTTACACCACACACACTCGCCACGATGTTGGGTGGCTAGCAGCCAGGCAACCCGTGCAACGTTATGGCTCGCCGGGCTGCCTACTACCCAGGGGCATGCAGTCAGCAAACACTGCGGGTGCATTGCAAGCGAAAGGTTCGTTCGACCTCCGGGACAGTTGCAGCTCATTCATTTTAAATCACATTATTTTTCACTAGCGACCCGCCCCGGCTTCGCACGGGTGCAATGCTGATACTAAATATACTACAGAATGTCATTATATACAACGTTTACAGCTTCTTTGTCATTAGACAATACAAACATGTTTCTTTAGAGGTTACTCTTGAAAGAGCGACATATAATTGGCCATGTGAAAAACACTCAACGCTCAAATCAAAGCCTGCAACGTTGAAAGATACCCTGCGATTCATTAATGGTCATTGCAAAATATATCTTTACCTTAAATTGTCGGCGTTTAAATTGGAACGGTAAATCCGATGGTAGAGGAATTCGGGGAATCAATACATCTTATCAGGTACCACATTATTCCTCGTAAAAAGTAAAGGATAAAAATGGTTATTGTGGGTTATCCCCAAGAGATAGACATATACCATCGCGGACTTTTTTGTAGACTTTTTTAAGGTGTAAAATAATGTAGTACATTATTTTGATCTATCTCGTAGGGTTCAGCCAGCGTTTGCAATGTAAGCGCAAAAAAATGTGTTTATTTACGACATCACGTTAGAAACCTCTAAAATTATCAGTGTTTCTCTACTATATTATGCATATATTATACATATAAACCTTCCTCTTGAATCACTCTATCTATTAAAAAAACCGGATCAAAATCCGTTGCGTAGTTTTAAAGATCTAAGCATACATAGGGACAGACAGACAGCGGGAAGCGACTTTGTTTTATACTATGTAGTGATGTTTATCATTACCATAAAATTAGCGCTTCAGAGTTTAAACACAATAATAGTAGGAACCAAGTAAATCTCATTTAATAGTGTTGGCACGAAAAGTCGTTGCGAATACAAAGTTGAAATTTTAAAGTGGGAACCACATGGTTGACTTAGCCTACGTCAGTAACCAAGCAGGCCTGCAGTAGAGTAATTCACCGATTAAGTTGAAATAATTGGAAAAATCACAAATTTCGACAATTCCATTATATTAAATTACTCGCTTTTGACTTTCCTGCTGAAAATCCGTATACATCTCATCAACCACTTATTGTGTTATTTGACTACTGCGTGAATAGAGAAGTGAGAAGATTTCCTTACAAGCCTGTTTATGAACAACATAAAACACACAAAACTTAATTAAAATTTTTAGGTATGTGAGAGAATATTGTATTTTATGGCTGTATGATTTTTCCGACGTTTTTCACGTTAGAATAAAATTAAGGCACTTTACTAACACTATGTGAACATTGTGAATAATTTCACATTCCAATGATTGCAAGGTGATTTTAACACAATTGACGTTAAGGAAATTATTTTATACAGAAATCCACATAAAAACCCATTAAAAATAAGAATATTATACATAAGTAAAGTTAATATTGCAATGTTTTATATGTGAACTAAAATGTCATTCTCCTATTTAATTTTCTACCTAAATTACAATATTTTGATATTAAATTCGTTGTAACATTATCAATGCGACGGTAAATTACGTGTTGAAGTCGCTTTATAATAACGAAATTTATAATTACGTAGGGAGTCCAAAATGGTATGAGAAACATACCGGGAAAAAAAAAATTGGTTGTCTGTAAAGTCGGTTTACGGACGATAGTTTAACGTGACAACGTCATAACAAAACATTGATGAAATGATTGCATACTTTTATGAATAAAATTGAATTATTTTTATTTTAATAATAAAAAAATAAATACTTGAAATTATACTAGTAATCAGATTTTAAAATGCAAGAATAATTAACTTTTATTGCCGAAATTATTATTGTAATAAGCAATGAAAACCACATAACTTATCACTTCACTTTATAAACAGTCGAGCGGAAGAGAGATAGATGCGGTGCAAGCGTACAATTAGCGTAACAGGACACAGCGTAACGGAACAATGTGCGTAACGGGACACTTTTTCGTGCGAGCAGCTGGCGTTCATCGATTTATTATACGTTGTCACGTCAAAAAACAATCGAAGTTGAATGTTTGTTGACAAACTGCGTGTTACGAGCTAACGGTTGCTGACGAGGGTGTACGAGGCGTGGGAAAGCTTGCACTGGCGCGGGAATGTTCGGCGCGCGACAGTTGGTCGCCCTGGAGCCAGGAGCCGGCCGTGACGTCACCGGGCCGATTGCGTAACCCACTTTCCCGGTCCGGCTGGCGTTCCGCTCGACTCGCCGCGAGTCGGCGCTGCGAGGCGAGAACCCCGCGCGGGATCACGTAACAGCCGAGCTGCTCATCCATAGATGTCCTCACACAGCGTGGATGCGCACTCGAGCGAAGAGTGCGTTCAGAAAGACGGGAAACCTACTTCATCAGTCACGGTACTGTGGCAGGGGTGATAGAACTAAAATAAAACTGTAGACTGTTTTTGAAGCCGGCTCAATTTTTTGACGTGACAACGTCTAATAAATCGATGAACGCCGGCTGCACGCACGAAAAAGGATGACTCATTGTCCCGTTACGCTCATTGTACGCTTGCGCCGCATCCATCTTCCACTCGATTGGCCTATGAATCTACTATTATACTAAATAGGTTAAGGCGGGCTTTTCAAAAGTAGCTTTTAAATTTAGTACTTTAACTAAACTATTTTTGACGTGACAACGTCTAATAAATCGATGAACGCCGGCTGCACGCACGAAAAAGTGTCCCGTTGCGCACATTGTCCCGTTACGGTGTGTCCCGTTACGGTGTGTCCCGTTACGCTTATTGTACGCGTGCGCCGCATCTATCTCTCTTCCACTCGATTGGAACCATCGATTTGACTTTTTCGAGGCACATTAAACCTGAAACACTCCCATTCGTTTCCTAGTTTTCCTATCATCCTCCTATCCTTAACAGAATAACACAGATTGGAAGAAGTTAAATAGCAAACATGTATAATAGTTATAGTTAAAATAATCTCTTCGTTAAAATAATAAACATATTTGAATTAATGAGTGCAAATAAAAGTATATTTATCAATTAAATTGTAGATTTCATTTCACTCCTTCTTTGTATCCATACAAAATAGTGATAATTCAATAAAAATTATTCAATTTTATTCATAAAAGTATGCAATTTTTTTCATCAATGTTTTGTTTTTATATTTGTAACTTCTTATCATTTGGTAGGAGTAATTTCGTGAATGGAACGGAAGTCGCACGGGACGGAAATGTGTAACAACGGTGCTGCCGTCTGTGGCGGATGACGCGAACCAAAGTTTAGTAAATTTTTAACAAGATTTAAATAATATTCTGTGTCGAATTTCAAGTGAAAAGCCGTGGTTTAATTTTTTTTTTCCCCAAGTCATTTTTCGCTTTCATAGGAGCCGTTTCATTATATACTTTAAATTTTCGGCGTGAAAAACAAATGATTCAATAGTCGGCTTAGCTGCTTCGGTAACGAATTATAGAGGCGGGTGCGGAAACTACGTGTGATTAGTCTCAAGAAATGTAAAGTGAAACTACACTCAGCATTATTTATGAAATTCTACGTTAAATTATATTATTATGAGTGTATTTGCAGCATAACATATGAATTATCGTTAGACATCTCTGGCGAGTTTTGAAAGAATCGCTCAATTTTTTTTCTTCAAACGAGTACCTACTCTTAAAAAATAAGATAAAAACATAGTATTGAAAATGACTTTCTAAGCATTCAGATATGTGTTAAAGTAGCCGTTTAAGGACTGTTATTCTGATTTGATTTAAATTTCGGCCTGGCCGTTTAATCTGGAGGTGTTCCATAGCACCAGAAACCCCGCTGTGATTTGCCCTGCCCAGAACTCCAAGTAGCGTCGCTTACAGCTACCAACCCCCGAGTCAGACGCTAATGCGAGTTCGAGCATCTTCAGAATTTTAATTTTCACTTCAATAAAAGTAAAATGAGCTTAGGTTAGGCAGATTGCATAATTAAAACTCTCGCAATAATCCGTTTAAATTTATTCCTAGATGTTATGTATTCTCACGTCTAGGTGATCGTAACTGAATTGAAAGTTTTGTTAGTCCAGGCACGCAACATTTTGAAAACTCTCTGTCATCGTGCAAAGTATGAAATCTTGCAACCCCCCCCCCCCCCCCCCCTTTCTCATCAAAAGTAGCATGAGCGACTTGCGAACCTCGGATACGCTGCATACAGACGGGAAAATTGTGAAAATAAGGCTTCCCTAAAATAAAGTAGTATTAGTATAAGGATTCAAATAGAATTAAGAAAAATAAGGTGTGAGTACTTATGTATGTGCGTTAGAAGTTATACTCAATTCTGATTTAATACACAAAACTATTTTGAAATTATAATTAGTAAAATAATTTTATAAAGTTTTTACCATATATATTTTAATTAGTTACATAACTTTCGTCACAGAAAATATATTGTGTAGCACAATGGATACAGAGTGAATTATACAAGCTGGAGTACCAGGCATTGCCCGGAATTAACGCAATCTAAAGAGGGTATCTGTTTTTAGAGAATAACCGGAACTCAAATTGTAGTGTTTATTTCATACATTTTACTACTAGTATATGCAGGACGGGAGTATTTTTTTAAAATTTAGGTGTAGACAGAATTTTTTTATTATTTAGTTATTTTTAGTTGAATCTCAAGTATGCTAAACTTCATCAAGAAGGACAACAATTCCGCTTTAAAGGGTGTGGAAAAAGAGGATGATGGCAAAAAAAAATTTTATATGCATACCTAAAGTAAAATAACCAAAACAAAAACTGAGCTAAGTATAAAAAATTGTAACATTATTTAAACCTACTGGTTCTTTTTTTTTTTGGACATATTTGACCCGGAAATTATATTTATGCAGTCATAACTTTTGGATTTTAAAAACGATTTGTTTTGCATTTAATTACTTTGTTAACAGCATCAAACATTAAATTTACACACTGCCATTTTTTTTATATTTATAATATCCGATCTCAAAGTTTTGCTGTTCTGTTCGCGTCAATATGACCGTAGCACAATTTCCCAACCAAAGGATTGCTCTTCACATTCAACACATTGTAACGGGTGTTCTCTTACAACCGGGTAAGCTCTTTCACCGCGAAGTACGAGGTGTGCTTCGTCGCTCACCTGGAAGGACGCCACCCGCTACACTTCCCAGTGAGGAGGGCAGCCTAGCTCGCCTGAGGGTTAGGCGACCCGCTTGAGCGAGGCCTAACAAGAAGGTTCTCGCTCATTCAACTGTCGCGTGGAAACCGGTTCTCGCGCATTGTGCGCGGCTCGGACGAATGTGCTGGAATGTTCTGGTTCACAATGACCGTTGTTATAGCGCGATAACTGAGTGATACGATAACGATTATAGGTGCCATTATAATACAACAATTTAACGGTGAGGCTACACCATAATACTACTCACCGCCATGATGAAAAATATGTCTGACTTCCGGTTGGAAGTCCAGGGTTTCCAACTATTGGCAGAGAATGCTGGATAATGGTTGCCACTACACAACAGCGCGGGAAATACAAACTTGAAGTATTCAGAGACTTCTCAGAAGCACTGATTATGTTGAAGTCTAATCAATGTTATTAACACAAAATTACACACACTAATACACAGTCTGAACATTTCGCCCAACTTGAAACGTCATTTCAACACAATGGTAGGGGACAGAGTTTGACCACTGGGCATTTGAGAAATCCAGTGATGGTGCGCACAGTAGCCACTCTTGCCACACCATCCTTTCCAGGGTGAAGGTTCTGGATACGCCCCAGGCGTCACTGAAGAGGTGGTGATCTCTCTTCTTTCAGCAGCACGAGCTGATGGGGTACAAGAGGCGTTGCTGGTTGGTGCCACTGTTGCAAAGTGTGCAGATAGTCTCTGTGCCAGCGATGCCAGAAATCCTGCTGTAGCGTCTCCACAAGCTGCCAACGATTTAGATGATTTAGCGGAACATTCTGAAGATCAGGCTCTGGCAATGTTACCAATGGTTCCAATGTCAAGAAATGACCAGGAGTCAACGCATTGACGTCGTTGGGGTCGCTGCTCAATAGACAAAACGGTCGGGAATTCAAGGTGGCTTCCACCTGGACCAGTACACTGTACAACTCTTCATACGTCAACACCTGCTCACCAATAAACTTTCTGAAGATGGGTTTTGAAAGACTTGACTCCAGCCTCCCAGAGGCCTCCGAAGTGAGGAGCGGCAGGTGGGTTGAAGTGCCATGTAATACCAAGCTGAGACACGGTATCCGTGATGGCTTGTTGATGACCAGGTGACGACACTAGCTGTGAAGCTCCTTGAGGTGATTGTGTGCTCCCACAAATTTTGTGCCACAATCTGAGTAAATGTCTGAAGATCTTCCTCGCCTACCAATGAAGCGCTTGTAAGCAGCAAGAAATGCCTCAGTGGATAGATCAGAGGCCAATTCAACGTGGACTGCTTTGGTGGCACAGCATACAAAGATACAAAGGTAAGCCTTCAAAGATGGGTGCCCTGCGCACTCTAGCAAGTTTGATGGGAAATGGTCCAGCATAGTCGACTCCTGACTTAGCAAAGGGCTTGATCTGCCGAACCCTCATGGCTGGAAGATCTCCCATCCTAGGTTGAGGAACGGAGGGTCTTTGCCTGAAGCAGCGCAAGCATGTACGGAGTAAGCGAGTAATGGCATCCTTGACACCCAAGATCCAAAACTGTTCCCTCAGAATACCTCTGAGTGTCTGAACTCCTGGATGATTATTTTTGTCGTGATAATGGCGTATGATGAGATCAGTCAGAGGATCGGATTTCGGCAGAAGCAATGGGTGTTTGTGCTCAAATGGGACTGTAGCTTGAGGCAGTCTACCACCCACCCTACCCAATCCATGCTCATCCAGAAAGGGTACTAGTTTTCGAATCTGGGAAGAAGTGCAACGAGCTCTCCTAAGAGCATCAATGTCCCCCTGGAATGAACTAGATTGAGTGCGAAGCAGCCAAAGCCTTAACGCATGATTCAATTCCAAGGGTGTGAGGCTCCCATATACGCGTGCTGAGTGGGAAGTACGCAAGTTGTGAATAAAACGCAACATAAATGCCGTGACCCTCAACAACTTGGTCAGATGGCTGAATCTGGTTACCAGATGTTCTAAGTCACGATTGTGGGTCATTCTTACCAACGTCACAGCCTTGTGTTCCAGAAGGACTGGGTCCGCTTCAACAGCATGTTGGGATTTTGGAGGCCAATACTGAGTTGGCTCTTGTAACCATAATGGCCCTGTCCACCACAAGTGGTGGTTTAGCAACTGAGTAGGTAGAAGGCCACGGGAGGCACAGTCCGCCGGATTGTATTCAGATGATACATGTCGCCACCAGGATGAGGGTGTCAAGTCTTGAAGCTCACTTACTCGGTTGGCCACGAAGGTTTTCAACTGGTGCGGAGAGGAGTTAATCCAGGCCAAAACCACTTGAGAGTCTGTCCATGCTGTAATTGATGACAAACTAAACTCCTTTTGATAGGTTGCAACAACAAGTTTGAGCAAGCGTGCCAGCAATAAGGCACCACACAACTCTAGGCGAGGCAAAGACTGGACCTTGACTAGTGCTATTTTAGACTTTCCGACTAACAAACGAGTACTGATTCTGTTGTTAGCTTCTATGATGCGTAAGTACACAACATCGGCAAAGCCTGTCTCAGAACTATCCGAAAAACCATGGATTTCATATACGCACCCCTCAGAACTTTGTAGGTGACGAGGAATAGCAACAGCTGTGAGGCAAGGGAGCTCCTGTCTGAATTTCTGCCAACGTTCTGCCAGCTCAGAAGGAAGATCAGCATCCCATATCAATAGTTTGTAACCAAAGAATCTGCAGCAAATGTTTGGCGAACATTAACAGAGGGCAAAGTCAACCAAGTGGGTCAAATATTCTAGCAATCGTCGAAAGGATGGTTCTTTTTGTGGCATGGTTGGAGCTATCCTCAATTTTGTACGCAAATGTGTCTGGCGCTGGACTCCATTGTAGTCCTAAGACCTTGACAATAGCCTGACTATCAGGAACGAAGCTCAACATCTGGGGTGTTTCAACATCTTCATGTGGAAGCCAATCAAGAAGTGCAGGGTGATTGCTCATGAATTTCCTTAGTTTGAAACCACCTTTGGCAAGACAAAAAATAAGTTCCCTTTGAACATCCAGGGCTGAATCAATAAAACTGGACCCTGTCAGATAACAGGACTTTAGATGCAAGAGGAAAGGTTGCAGCCTCATCCTTAGCCCGCTTCTGTATTGTACGAAGAGTTAGGTATGTGACTGCAGATACTCCATAAGTCACCGTCTTCAAGCGATAGTCTTGAACAGGATCAGTGTCACAAAACCTCCAGACAATGCGTTGGTAATCCTGGTGCCTTTGATGGATAGAAATTTGTTGATACATCTGTTTTATGTCTTCAGTGAATACTACTGCATGTGACCGAAAGCTAAGTAAAACATCAATTATTTCTTTCTGTAGTTTGGGACCAGTAAGTAGGCAGTCATTCAATAATCTCCCAGTGGAGCCCTTAGCCGAGGCATCAAAAACCACCCGTAACTTGGTGGTAGAACTGTCAGGCTTAACTACAGCGTGGTGAGGAATGTAGTATGATGGAACTGAATGTTTTTGTTCTGGAGGAACCTTCTTCATGTGTCCTGCAAACAGATAGTCCTTCATGAAGTCAGAGTACATTGCTGATACATATGGATTCTGTTTAAGGCGCCTCTCCACACCAAGCAGGCGATTTATGGCTTGAGCACGAGTGTCTCCCAACTCAGGGGATGAGGTGTTGAATGGCAGACATACATTGAAGCGCCCATCCTCCATGCGCTTGTGAGATTCGACAAACATTTTATCGCAACGCGTATCTTCAGGTGAATAATGCTTGATGGTGGGGTACTCCTCAACTTCCCAAAATTTCTTTATAACTTCTCCCAATGGAGGGGAGGAACAGAGCAAGGAGACCATGAAGGACTGTGAGTACGCAGGAACTGGATTAGAAGCCACCCTTCCCATAAATATCCAGCCAAACACTGAATCTAATGCAACAGGTGGGCCCTCCATGCTACCCCCTGTAACCAATAGGGGAAACACATCTGCACCGATAAGCAGGTCGATGGGACCAGGCGTATCAAATGAGGGATCCACTATCTTTAAGCTCGAGACTGCCTTGCGTACATCGGGCGATACCACCACACTCGGCAAATTACCAGTTATCCGTGGAAGAATAAATACATCAATAGTGAACTGTGGATCAGTGCTACCAACTGGCATGACTACAACTGAAGCACGAGCCTAAGCAACGTTCACTTGGGTGCCTAATAACCCACTGACTGGTAACTGGGTTCTCTCACGATGTAGCCACAACTTCTGCATGCAGTGCTCAGTAAGGAAGCTAGCCTGACTTGCTGTGTCCAACAAGGCACTAACAACAATTGGATTACCCGCAGCATCTAAAATCTGCACCTGAGCTGTTGACAACAGAACAGTGTGATCAGCTCTCGCAACGGCTGATGTGACTGAGGAGACTGCGGATATAGTTTCTCCAGAAGAAGCTTGGTCAGCATCTGATACTTGTGCTACTTTGTCATGAACATGATCATTTTCAAAATGCAATAAGGTGTGATGTCTAATACCACATTTATGAAATGAGAAAGTAGATGAGCACTGTTTCGAAAGGTGTGTTTTACCAAGGCAGTTTAAACACAACTTTTCCTTCTTCACAACAGCAAAACGATCCTGAGGGTTCAGGTTATGAAAGTCGGGGCACTAGTGCAACATATGAGATGCACTGCACATACAGCAAGACTGTGTTTAAGTAAGAAAAGAATTAGTACGGTACTTAGATTGGGTTGGGGGTTTCTGCTTAAAGGGCTGTGTCTCCAAAGTTTTAGCACGAGATGCACCACAGATTACTTCCTGGGCCCTACAGTGCCTTTCCAGAAATGCACAAAAGGAATTAATGTTGGGAAACTCACGACCTAATGTCATCTCCCACTCTACCTGAAGCTTAGAGTCTAGGCACTTGCTCAGTATAGGGAGCAAGATCATGTCCCAATGGTTTACCGGAGCCTGCAATGCCTTAAATGCTGAGATATTTTCATAAATGACTGTCAACAGCCGCCGTAGAGAACTTGGTGAGTCTACTGAGGCTGCAGGTGCCTGCAGTAGGGCCTCAACATGTGCCGACACAATCAAACGTTTGTTCTCATAGCGTTCGATGAGCAAGTTCCAAGCTACTTTAAAGTTTGCCTCCGACAAGGGTAACGACTGAATCATCCCAAGCGGATCGCCTACAAGAGCACCCTTCAAGTATGCCAACTTTTCTACAGATGACAAAGCAGTGTTGTCTGAAACTAATGTGGAAAACAAATTAGAGAAATTCGACCACTGCTGCGGAGTTCCGTCAAAGCTGAGAAGTGTGATTTTCGGTAATGCGACGTTTAACTTACGGAGTTCTGACGCACTGTCTTCGGGCCCGGGTGATAACCCAGGCTTCCTGTTCACAGAGTCGACGGCGGTCATGACTGTGTAGTACTGCTCTTCAAAGTCTATCAAACGTCGCTGATGCTGTTCACTGTTGAAATTCTTTCTTTTGTCCGACAAAGCTTCTACATCAATGAAATCCGCTTCGTAGGAGCGCTTCACGTTCGGTAGGTCACGCACACTGGCAAGAAGCAAAGGGACTTTGGTCGCGTCACTCGCTGCCGCTTTTGCTAAATCACACGCACGTTTCACCCGTCCCTCCGCTAATTGCAGCCGCAAACCCAGCGCTTTAAGTTCACTCATGATGAGACTACATACGTAATTTCCCGCTATTAACCTAAAAATTGCTTACGCGAACACGTGGTAGTTTAATGCACGCACGAACCAACTAAGTTACACCGTTCGTGCAGCAAAGTACAACACAACCAGATCAACGTACACGGGCTGTAATCACTTCAATGCACGTAACATATTTCACTGAACAAAGGCGGTCCCGTACACGCGAAGCAATGTTCACGCATGTGCCACGAATCTCAAACCAATTTCGAAAACCAGAACTATCCGGCCCGGAGGACCAAAAATGTTATAGCACGATAACCGAGTGGACTGTACACGATAACGATTATAGATGCCATTATAATACAACAATTTAACGGTGAGGCTACACCATAGTACTACTCACCGCCATGATGAAAAATATGACTGACTTCCGGTTGGAAGTCCAGGGCTGCCAACTATTGGTAGAGGATGCTGGATAATGGTTGCCACTACACAGCAGCGCGGGAAATACAAACTTGAATAATTCAGAGACTTCTCAGAAGCACTGATTATGTTGAGGTCTAATCAATGTTACTAACACAAAATTACACACACTATAACACAGTCTGAACAACCGTTGTCCTTGGGGGGGGGGGGGTGAACTCCAGTTTCCGCAGCGATGGGAGAGACCGTCATCGCCACCACGGGAGACACAGATAAGCCCTGCCGGCCCGCCGCGCCGACCGAGGGATGACGGCAAGCCCTGCCACCAGGAGCCGCTACTGAGGAGTTGCCATGACATCACCAGTACCGAGGATCCTGGACTCAGTCCAGAGTCGACGAGCGGATACTCGCTCGGCGAGTGAGGAGTAGAGAAACGTAGAAGAAACGAGTAAGCACCGAGCTAGAGTAAGGTGGCGGCAGTGGGGTGACAGAAAAATTTAAGTTGCTGGTTTGAGTGAGCAATACATAAATACATAAAATTCTGGCTTGTACTAGAACTCTATCTTGGCCCAAAAATGAGAAGTTCACAAGCTAGCAGAATCTGTTTATGTATTTTTTGTAATTTTTTTATTTTAATTTTTTTATTAATTTATTTTTATTTATTAAATATTTTTTTCTGTTATTTTATTATATCAAAGAAAAGTGTGATGGTTTTCTACGTGTGCTCCCGATTATTCTTGACAATACATTTGCTCCTGATTATTCTTGTCAATATGATGATGGATTTCTCTGTGTGCTCCTGATTATTCGTGTGATTTCTTCAAGTACTTCAGTCTATTCTGAGAAACCGCTCTCTGCATGAAGGATTTTTTACCTAATGAGTCATGACATTTTATTTGGAGTTAGATTTAATTCGTGAATTACTGCTAAAAAATCAGCACTTGCAATTTTTTTACCAGGTGGAATTCAAACAATAAACAACCATTACTCAGTCAAATAATATACCATGAGACATCTGTGAAGCATTAACAAGCTAGACGAACTTCCTTCTCCTTGGTGTCTAGCGAAGCCATCGTTCTTTTGCGATCGTCAGTAAGCATCCCACATCCCACATAAAATAACTCAATACTATTTACCTGTAAGCAACATCTTGTGTCGTCTGTTGACAATAATCGACACTACTTTGAACAGGTTATTTTGCATGAGATAAATTAACTCTCACCACTGAATGGTGCTATTGTAGTAAGTTAGAAGCATGTAGTCTCGTAGCCACGTAGCCTCGTGTCCTGGAAGCTTCGTAGTCCCGTAGCCTCGCAGTCTCGTAACCTTGTGTTCTGGAAGCTTCGTAGTCATGAAGCCTTGGAGCCTCGTAGACTTGTAGCTACGTAACCAAGTAGCCTTGAAATCACATAACCTTGTGTCCTGGAAGCTTTGTAGTCCTGTAGCCTCGTAATCACATAACCTTGAGATCTGGAAGCTTCGTAGTCTTGTAGCCTCGTAATCACGTAACCATGTAGACTCGCAATCGCAGTCTCGTAACCACATGGCTCATACCTTATGGCCCGTAGTCGCGTAGTCATGATGTCTTGGAGCCTCGTAGACCTGTAGCTACGTAAACAAGTAGTCTTGTAATCTTATAACATAATGCTGCTGGAGCATTTGGAGCTTTGTAGACTCGTAGGCAGTTGGAGGAGTCTTGTAGACTCGTAGAATTGAAGCTTTGTAGCCAAGTGGTCTTGTAGCCATGTAGCCTCGCAGTCATTTAGAGCCGAGTAGACTTCTATCCTTGTAGCTTCATAGACATGTAGTTTCGTAGCCACACAGCCTTTTAACCATGCAGTCTCTCAGCCATGTATAACTCGTAACCAGCTAGATCCTTGTAGACTCGTAGCCTTGTAGTCTCATAATCTCTTAGACTCGTAGCATTCTAGCCAAATATCATTGGAGCTGTTGAAGCAAAGGCAGTTGGAGCAAATGACTTTGGGAGCCAAAAGACTGTTGAAGTCAATGGATGATGGAGCCAAAGACTATTGGAGCCAATGAATTATGGAACTAAAAACTGATGGATTCATAGACTGATGGAGACATTATATCCTAACTTAACATTGACTATCGCATCCTACAGAGTTGAATGTACGTGAGAATGTACCTCCTTTTCGTTAAATGAGCTTTCGTTTTGTAGAATGTGCTTCCTTTTGATTGACGGTGCGTCCAAAGTGTGCTTCCTTTTTGTTGATTGTGCTTTCAAATGTGCTGCCTTTTTGTGCTTCCAAATGTGCTGCCTTTTTGATTGTGCTTCCAAAATGTGCTGCCTTTTTGTTGATGGTGCTTCCAAAATGTGCTACCTTTTTTTTGATGGTGCTTCCAAAAGTTGCTGCCTTTTTGATTGTGCTTCCAAATGTGCTGTCTTTTTGATTGTGCTTCCAAATGTGCTGTCTTTTTGATTGTGCTTCCAAATGTGCTATATTTTGGTTGATGGTGCTTCCTTTTTGTTGATGGTGCTTCCAAAATGTGCTGCCTTTTTTAATGGGATTCTTGGTCCTCTTGTAAGCGTAAAAACATATTACGTTGGTTTAATTGAATATAATTAGCTGTCGATGAAGGTCGTGAGGTTCGGAAATGACTGGACTATACGTCTGACATTGTTTATGACCCGGTCTTGCGGTCCGAACACGTTTGGTCTATATGTATGTATCGCTTTGTACATGAACGGTTTAGAGGTTATTCTAAGTATCGAAAAACTATACTTTGTTGTTAGGCTTATCGGCAACGTATTTAATTCGTCGAACACTTTCGTATATTGTCTTGAGTTGTTTTTCGTAGAGTGAATGATTGATAAACTCCATCAAAGGTAATGGAAACCAATATATAAAAATTTATTTAATATTTAGTTACACTTTTCTCTGGTCAAGAAGCAAACCAACGACACGAATCCATCGATTCAATATGTAAATTAATGAGTATTTTTTTCAGTGAATTTTGGAATTTTTCTCGAATTTATAAGTTAATAAATACAAATATCCAAGATAGCAGTCGTAATGGCTTATAGGATGATGGTAGTAGTTGATTTTAAGCCTCTTTTAGGATTTTGAACATGATTTATTGAAATTATTATTTTTTATTTAAATTAAATGTTTTACATCGACCAGGGATCGAATCAAGGACAGGAATCGATCGAATCAATCAGTATATTGATTAAAAATTTATTTAATGAATTTTGTAATATTTCCCGAATTTCTATATAAATAATTATAAATTACCAAGATGGCACCTAAATGATAAGATGGCGGGTGTCACAGTAATAATAAATGATTAATGCACTCTAGTGGGTTAGAATAAAACTAGCATGATGATAATGCACTCTATAAGACGAGTACACACACAAGATGGTGTCCTCCAGCAGACGAAAACACAATGGTGGCAATGTTCTCTAGCAGGTGGTAGCTCCTGGTAGCGAGTACTGAACACAAAATGTCGGATCCATGATGGTCGTCAAGGTCATGTTCAAATTCAAGGTCAAGGACAAAGTTCAAGGTCAAGTTCAAATTTCAAATGTCGAGGTCAAAGTTAATGGTCTATTTTTAAGGTGAAATTTCAAGGTCAAGGTTAAATTTCAAGGTCAAAGTTCAAAGTCAAATTCCAAGATCAAGGTCAAAGTTCAATGCCAACAGTCGAGGTCAGAGGTATGGTCAACAGAAAATTATACTAACATGGCACCTGCACAATCTAGCAGACAAATACAAGATGGCGGCCTCCAGCGGACTAAGACAAGGTGGCGGACATGACTTCATACCAGTTGACGATATATACCTTGGTATTGGTGGTGTAAGGTCAGTCTAGGTATCTTCCGTGGAGGAAGGATCTGTTGTTTTTTTATTTTTTGCTCTTACCGGTTTCCAACCAAAGACGGGGATCGATATAATCAATCAGTATTCTAATAAGTTATTTTTTGATGAATTTTGAACTTTTTGTCATTAAAACTGGATAATAAATAAAGATTTTCAAGATGGCGTCCGTAACGATAATTGATACAGCGGTGACAATTCAAAATGTTGGGTGTGGTGTAAGATGTTTTTATTACTGTTTATTTAAATTTTTTTTAATACATTAATAAATTACTGGTTTACTCTCGCCGGAAATCGAACCGAGGACCGAAAACAATTAAGTAACTAAACATTTGAAGTATGGAATTTTTTAAATATTTTTTGGAATTTTTCCGGAATTTTTAGCATTGAAATTATGGATTTTCATGATGGCTGCCATAACGAAACATGCAACATTAATTGGATCCAATATGGCGGTCCTAACATGTGTAACGATGACATTGTACTCAACCAAGTTGGCAGGCATAACGAAACATGCAACATTTATAAAATCCAAAATGGCGACCGTAACTATAAGTGCAACAGTGGTTTTTAAGTAATATTTTATTAAATTATTATTTTTTAATTCGATTGATTAATTTTTTTTTAATGATTTTCAATATTTTTCCCGATTTTCTAACATAAAAATTACTGTTTTACAAAATGGCGGACATGATGTCATACTAGGTGACAAAATATATACTTTGAAAAAAGTGGTGGGGGTCAGTCTGCCTGCAGCCACCATGACGGAAGAATCAGTCACCATTTTTTAAATTTCGTAATTTACGGGTTTGAACCGAGGACTCCTAGCTCCATGTCGTAAAAAAAAGTTTTGGAAATATTTTTTATTAAAATTTTATTGATTTTTTTTATAAATTTAATTTTTTTTTCATTAAAATCGGATAATAAATAAAGATTTTCAAGATGGTGGTCGAAACGGAAATTTCAACAGTGACGTCATAATCCTAGAGGACATCAGAGCTTATTGGAGGCTGTAGACATGGATGCTTAAGCCTCTTTTAGGATTTTGTGTTCTTTCTAAGGCAAAAGACTTTGAGGTTTTTCGAAATTCTAATTTTTGAATTTTTGAGGAAGAAAACGAGAAATGTTTCCTCAAAATGGGAATTTTTGAGTCCAAGATGGCCGCCTTGACGTCAGAGTAATCGGTCATTGACCCGGCACAGGCACCACAGCCTGAAGCCTGTCCCCGGAGGAACCAAACTATACTACTCTTCCTGTTTATTTCCTAGTGTTGTGTTTATTTGGTGATCTGTGTATATTTTAATGTTTTACATTCTTATATATTAAAATTTACAAGATTCAATTACTACTAAAAACCATTGGATTATTGTATAGACTCTTGAATAGTATTTAGGATACCCGGTGACATGGCAGTGGTAGAACGTATTGCCATTTCTTATAAGTGGTCTCGTCCAGACTTTTTAAAACAAGAATTAAATTTTAGTTTAAGTTTCTTTGTATTAATATTTTTAATAACTGTAATTTAATTTTATGCTAAAATTACTTGTACTCGGAGAAATTCAAAACAGGATTTCATCCATTCTCTAATGGCTTTGAACACATTTTTAAAAATTAATATTTATTCTTATTTCTATAGCTAAGAAAATAATAGGTAATAATATTATTCCATATGTTTCCTCCAATATGCAGTCATATGGTGTCGATGTAATTGCATATAAATTATTTTTTCATAATTTTTTTTACTAGTACCAAAACATGGTTCTTTATATTGTTACGAATGTGAGCAAGGCCACGTCACGCACAGGTGCAGAGCTAGCTGGCGGCTACCTTAACTGAGATGTGCCATGCGCACCTGGGTCGCCGCTTCCTCTCCCTCCAGCCCTCCGCTCCCCCCGCGCGACACTGTTAGTTTGACATCCGAAACCTGCCAGCTGCGGAGTTACGCGAGCCGCCGACAGGTGTTTTCGAGAGATTTCTGCCATCTGGACGGCTCGCACTGACGCGACTGGCCCCGGCCGCTCTCGTGAGTTCTGGAATTGCGCCGGGGCCTATATATATGCCCGGGGACGTCAGAGTAGAGGGTCAGTTCGAAGTGTTCAGTCGGGAGTTCTCCCGCGGCGGAGTTTCCGGGCGATAGTGCCGCGGGTGCGGCAGAGTGGCGAAGTCCTTGGACGAAGGTTCCAGGGCAGGGAGTGAGTGAGTTCAGTGGAGTCGGGAGTTTTCCCGCGGCGGAGTTTCCGGGCGATAGTGTCGCGGGCGCGGCGGAGTCCCGAGCGAAGTTGCGAGCGAAGGGGAAGTGCGTTGGCGGCGGTGGAGTGTGGCGACGGAGTACCGCGGCGGATACACATGAGGGGTGCTGCGGCGAGAGTTGCGCCAGAGGTGCGGCCCAGTGAGGTGTGTGGAATGAGTGACTGGGGAATATACCTTTCTTTAAGTGTAATTAATTATTTACCATTTTAGAAGATTTTTGTAAGTGACATAAGTAGTGGCAATAAATAAAACTGTGTAGTGTAATAAAGTCTTTAATTGGGCTATCCTTTACGAACCCACGGTAAATCGTAACAATATGTATACGCACAAACACATATATTATAGTGCAGTGACAGTGACAACAGATGTATTAGAAGCAATGGTCATTAAGGCGTTATGCTTGAAGGAAAAGGATCGTGGTGTGGGTTATACCTTGAAGGTCAAATTAAGAGCATGGTTACATGGGACTCTGAACTACTTCAGGTAAACATGTTGAACTGTTGCGTGCGGTTGCACACAGTTTTAACGTGTTTAGTTCGAGGCCATTTTTCATTCAACCTGAACATTTTCGAAAAGTAGTTCAGAACGACATCTATTCTACATAAGCCTCTGATTGGCTGTTGAGTGTTGAGAGTACGAACAGTCCTTTGTGAAAAAAAAAAAAAAAGCAAGATTGATAATGTCCCTGGCACAAGTTCGTATAGTATTTTACCAACTGCAAAAAAAAAATCAACCGGCAAATACTCTTATTGGTTTAAAAATAATGCTGGCAGTAATCCTCTAAAAGAGGTATAACTGCTCAAATAAAAATGCTTCACAAAACATTCATTAGACGACAGTAGACAATAGATTTTGGAGATGAACATACTTTATACCAAATGCCATGTAACCAAACTATTTCACATTTGTAAACATGTTTCCTTAAACCTATTCTCTTGAAGTAGTTCGGCATTCCATGTAACTAAGTCCTAATACTACCACAGGCATTGTGCGGTGGACAAACCCGAATCCATCCTAATGATCACGAAAGGAAAGTCATATACGAGGAAGTCACAAAACTTTTGACCCATAAGAAAAATACTGTAATATCATCAAAATCAAACTACTGGTGGCTAAAATTTAAAGTTAAATAATTTGTACCTGGATCCATTTTCAACACTGTATAGCCATGAAAAGATAAATTTGACCTAAACTCTCCCAGTTATTCGGTGACACTGCACCTGTCTTCAAAATACTTAAAATCGGCCCTGTTTAAGGCCTTAGCCTACTTGGACTCACATACTGTGTGCAAAACCTCAGTAAAAAAAACCACACGATTTGTATACAAGAGTGGTAGCTCGTTACGAAAAGCATTCAAGAATACGCTTAGGGTGTATGAGTAGTTATTTTTCATATTTCGTTTTAAAACGTAATTTTTGACGTGACGACATCTAATAAATCGATGAACGCTGGCTGCACACACGAAAAAGTGCCGCGTAACGCACATTGTCCCACTACGATGTGTCCTGTTACGCTCATTGTACGTTTGTGCCGCATCTCTCTTCCACTCTATTGGAACCACCATCGATTTGACTTTCAATCATGTTTTCGTTTGAATGATTAATATTATGTAATTTAACGATCGTCCACCGATTTTCAGCACAATCGGTAAGGTTATTTAAAAGTAATGTTGAATTTTCAAATATGTTTTTATACGAACAATGGTGTTTTACAGTTACACATAATAATTCAAATTACACCCGGTATCTTTTGCACAATGTTTTAAAAAATATTGTAACACATTATAAATAGGTTTGGTGTATTTGGGATGCGCATTTGTTATAAAATAGTATTATAAAAACGAAATAATATTATTCCCCTACGGTGCTGCCATCCATGGTGACGGACGCGAACCGAATGAATCTCGCTATCTACCCGCTTCCGCGGCAACCAGGCACTCGTTAATACATATTTTCCTTTGTTTATCGCGAGGGGCACCATTATTAATGAATTATAAATAAAATTTTGTGCCCGGGGCTACAATTGAATATCATTTTGAGCACTGGAAGACATAAAAACGTAAAATATTCTCGACGAATTTTAATCTCGGCCCCAGCGCACCAAGAGCGTCTGGGCTGGAGATTAAAGCCTTAATTCTTTCTTAAAATTACTAATACTAATGTTATTAACTGCAAGGGCATTTTTATTAAATTCTACGTTTAATGTCACGACGAACAAACTTCGTCGTTAAATGTGTAATTGCGAAAAAGAGTAAAACATTCTCGACGATCTTGAATTTAAATAGCAAACATGTATAATAGTTATAGTTAAAATAATCTCTTCGTTAAAGTAATAAACATATTTTGAATTAATGAATGCAAATAAAAGTAAATTTATAAATTAAATTGTAATTTCATTTCACTCCTTCTTTGTATCCATACAAAATAGTGATAATTAAATAAAAATGATTCAATTTTATTCATAAAAGTATGCAATCATTTCATCAATGTTTTGTTATGACATCACGTTAAACTATCGAAAACTGACTTTACAGACAACCCATTTTTTTAAGAGAAAAATGGGCTAAAAGCATGTATTCAGAAATATTTTTAGGCATGAAACATCCAGCAGAGTTACTTGAAAGCACTCAGAGGACGAAGGTTCCAGGGCGACGAGTTCAGTTCCGGGTTATAGTGTCGCGGGCGCGGCGGAGTTCCAAGCGAAGTTCCGAGCAAGGCGTCGAGTGGGATCTCGGAGAAGGCAAGTGCATCGGCGGCGGCGGAGTGCGGCGACGGAGTCCCACGACAGAGATCCACGAGCGGTGCTGCGGCGAGAGTTGCGCCAGAGGTGCGGCCCAGCGAGGTGTGCGGAACGAGTGACTGGGGAATAGACATTTCTTTAAGTGCAATTGACTATTTGGCAATTTTATAAGATTAATTGTAAGTGACATAAGTAGTGGCTATCAATAAAACTGTGTGTAATAAAATCTTTAATTGGGCTATCCTTTACGAACCCGCGGTAAACCGTAACTATACACACACACACACACACACACACACACACACACACACACACACACACATAAATCATATCTTTAAACGAGCAATTCTTGTATATATAATATATATATATACAAGAATTGCTCGTTTAAAGTTATTAAAGCAGTTAGTTGCTCCCAATTTAAAAAAAAATGGTCTTATTACTTGCCAATAGATGTCAGGAAGAGTCATTTATGGTTAAGTTGATTATCGATAAAGTTGATTATTGAAAATATGGATAAAAATACATTTTCTATAAATGAATCCTAGCTAGATCGATTTATCACCCCCGAAACCCGCTGCATACTAAATTTCATAAAAATCGTTGGAGCCATTTCCGAGATTCAGATTATATATACAAGAATTGCTCGTTTAAAGATATAAGATTCACGTACACAAAAAAATACATGGTTGATTGCCATTTTTATTACAAATTTTTTTTTTGATACCCTAGATAGTGTCTCGCGAAGTGACACAACGATGACATTCGAGTCCCAATCAATACATACTGATTTCGGTTCTTCGTAATTTTTCCGAAATAGTTCCAAACCAATGCTGGGATGGTAAATTTCAATTGGTAATAATCCATTCCTTACCCAAAGCTTCTTTTTTCTCTCTGAAAAATTGAATACATCATCGTAATGAACATTTCCGAATACAGGACATATGTTGGTTTAATACCTTACATTTCTTTTTCCAAATAATATGTTTCTCACTTCATAGTCACATTGTGTTCGTGTGTGGCACAATGTTAGCACAGTTGTGTTCAATGTACAGAGCACTAATTCTTCCCAGGAATGAACTGAACCAGCGGGCAGTGGTGCTTCAATGCTACTCAAAGACACACACGAAGTGCAGTTGTGACGAGCGGCAGTGCAGTTTACGTGTAGTCATGACGGAGCATTCTCGTGCTAGCTACTTGCAAATACCTGCACGTCTCCCAGAGCCTCGTCTGTGACTAGCACACCGGCGTCGGGCCCGGCTATTACGGCTGGTACGGCGTCATCTCTGGCGACTGCGGCCGAGCCAACACTGGCTCCACTGGACACTTCCTGCTTCGCATTGGCCCCACAACCATCCTCACAGCACTCTGGCTCTGTGCGAGATCGCAAGGACCACTTAGCATCGTCGAAACACGTCTGCGTTCCACAATCCTGCACCGTCCTGTTCATTCTCTTAGTCAAACTTTCCATCAGCTCACCACATGAATGTAGATTGCTATCAACTTCCTGAAACATAACAAGCAATGTTAGTCATTTCCCTGCAAGAGGCAAGCGATCAAGTTCTCAACACCAACGGGCCAAGACTACACCTATTCCTCAACCACAGTTATTAACATTATATAAAGATAATAATTAATTTCGAAATATTTTGTGATAAACTCTACTTGGTGATAAAAGGTATCTACAAGGTGAGGTAGTGTGTTCTTATATTCAGGTAATAAATTTTAGTACCGCTCCTAAAAATTGTTTACATATAACTGTACAGAGCCATCATTTTATTTATACAATCAGTGATCTTTTTAAGTAAACATTTTTTATTCGACATGCTCTGGATAGTAGCTGTCAAAATAAAACATTGGATGATAAAATTCAAACTATTACGTACTTTCGAAGAGCCTGCTTGGAATTTTTAAATGACCTAAACATTTGTCGTGACTAGGGATGTAAGGGAACGAACAAATTAATTGTCGGAGTGGGCGCCACCACGTGATGTGGGCACGTGGACCCGGCGGAGACTCTCTTCAGGGCATGACGTGACCCGTGTAGGGCTACGCTCGGTTCCCTTAGCACGCGATATCGTTACAGTGGGCTCTTCAGGCGTCCCACACGCCTCGAGGTTCAGGAGCAGGGACACGTGATCACTCGACTAAAAATCACACGTTCGACGTACTCCTTTTATTTCAGCAACGTTACAACACGTCTCCAATTGCGCTACACCTACATACACTATTAAACTGTTAAAATGCCAACGGCGGGAGAGAATAAGTTTACAGGCTGACCAGGTCACCTCGTGGCCTGGCCTCGTTAGTTCAGGACACGGTTCGTGATTAAACATTCGAATTGAACTTAAATATTTATTAAAATGAGTCAGCCACCCGGAGTAGGCCTCGCAGATACAAAAAAGGTTTAAGAATTATAAAAGTCCGGCGGATGTTAAAAGATAAGTTGGCTAAGAAAAATATGAAGTTGCGCGGTGCTCACCAAGCATCCTACCCCGGGTGACGAACGGAAGCGGCTGAAGAGACCAGGGCAGCATGGCAGCCGGAAAGCACTGGATTTACTGTTAGTCTCTCCTGTTATTTATTAATACATATTTGAACTAAAACAAATACACTAAAAATTCTATAATAAAATTATACCAAGGTTTCGTTAATTATTTAAGTTGAGTATTGATTATTTTAATTAGGAATATGGTTCAAACTGGTTGCGGGTAGTTCCATTGCCTGCCGCGTGGGGCGCTGCGCCGTCCTTACCAACTAGCACTTAAAACATAAACACTTAGGGAATATTATTTAAAGAAAAGACAGGTAGCAATTACGTAACATAAAAATTGAATAATAAAATAAAAGGGGTCGTGGCACAGAGACTACTCCCGCCTCTTGTTGGCGCCTCACACGCACACACACACACCTGCACACGGGGCGGGAGGTTTGAAATAGAGGGTGGTGGTGGGAGGAGAGGGGTGGCGACGGCATGAGGCACATCGGGCTTAGGGAGGGCGTAGCCCCGGTCGACGTCACATTATTAGTTGGATAACTATAAAACAACTTTGTATAGTATAAACATGTTAGGGTACATTTAAATGTGTTTTCTGAGTACAATATATATTTTCATTATCTGTGCCGTGTATTAAGTATTTAGGCACGTTTTATTTAAAATTTTGTAATCTGAAATATTTTGGAAATATTATTTTTTTTTTCTCTCATCTTATTTTCTTTACGGCCAGGCCCTCAGCCTCTGTTCTCAGAGGCGAGCTGATTTTCTTTCCCAGCCTCATGCTAGGCTAGCATTCTGGCTAACATTTCTCCCGCCTCCAGGCACGTCGGAGCCGGTAACGTTATTTCTTCGCGGGTCACCTTTTGCTAAGAGCAGCTTGTGAAGCAGTGCTGAGCCCTGCTAACTCTGTCACGAATCGGTATAAGGTTCACTAGCAGCAAGACACGACAGGAGGATCCCGTGGGCCTTGTGTCCCACAGACCATGCGTTTTTTGAAGCCACCCCCGCCTGCTCACCCACCCTCTCTTCTCAGAAGTGGCTAGGAGCGACGACCGCTCGAGTGCGTTAACCGAATTCAAGGCCATCTCAGGCTTGACAGCCGCAGTTACGATTCTGCACCTTAACGACACCTAGCGACGGCTGTGGTAACTAATGCCACTGGTGAGGCGTCGGCAGCGCCGACACTACCGCACTCGCGCGGAGGTAACGACAACCTCTCTCCCCTCCTTATGTCTCAGGCCGCTAGGTGGCACCACTGGTTACTCCATTACGCCCTAGCTTGACACTCTCGTCGGTCACAAGTTGATTTATTAGTACTTCCTCTCGCCACCAAAAGATAGCGCCTCAGTCGCGCAGTCACTCCAGTAAGATCTAATTTTTTTGTGCCGGACACCTTCGGGTGGACTCGGTAATTTTCGGCTCAGAGCCTACCCCCCCTCCCATTCTCTAGAGACCCCGCGCTTATGATATCCTGGTGAGATCCCGCTCTGAACTGACTTCGGTGCGCGCCTCCTGACTGACTGGTACCGTTTGTATCTGCGATCTTCTGCGAATCATCGACATCGTATATTATGTAGTCTTCTCAGACTAAAGGGATGGAGTCCCTAGATAAAATTATTAACCAGTCAGTAGTTTAGGTGAAAGTAGAGAAACTTAGTATTTTTATATAAATTATTATTTTTTAATTAATCATGATGACTTCCGTGGCTACCGCGAATCGTGGTTCGAGTTTGCGGAGACGAGACGCCCTCTCCTGAGCGCCAGGACCAACACCCTGTTTTGGTAAGTCTTGACATCATCCCCCCCCCCTTTTATTTCCCTCTATTGGCCTTTTGCGCCATTTAAGTATACTGTCTGGAAACAGGTCTAATTCTTTGGAATTTGGACTTTTGTTTCAGACAGGGTTCCAAGTTTGGGGCAACCAAAATCCTCTGCCAGAACCTCTGGAGTCGGTTCCTGCGCAGTATCCAACAGAATTAGGCCTACTACCTTGATCACCGTCTACCTACAGCCCCGGGTGATACCCGCATAATTCTATCTTTTTATTCACGAACCCAAGATTAGTGTAACCCAGTTAAGACAGCGGACAGTAAAAGGCAGTTCGAGGAGAAGAAATTTATATTATGTTTTGGAAGGACTATATGTACAATCTTTAAAGTTACTAATGTTAATTTCATTCTTGTTTTTAAATATTTTAATTTTTGTTATACATTAAGGGCCGGCTCTATCGTAAATAACGTTAAGGAATATCATATAATAAGTGTAATTGTGAGTTATGTAAATAAGATCACTTATCAATGGAAAAACAGTCTTTACTAAGGAAAATTTTATCTATCAAAAAAAAAGAACAATGATTAATAAAATAAGGAAGTCTATAGACGTAACAGTTGTTTTTATTTATTTAATATATAATAACGATCCTTTTACTCCCAAGTATTTGTAGGGAGTCCCTAAATTTTCTTTGTTTACTTCTAGTGTCGCCTCTGTTGTTGACTTTTATAGTTATTAATTGAGGGCCTCAGTAATCAAAGCTTCCAAATCTTTTAACCTTATTATTTAATTATTCTTTAAGACACTAGGGGTATTACAAAATGGTAGCAGAGCATGGTTACGTCTATAGGCATACCTAATTTGAAAGGTCATACCTAAAATTAAAATTAAAAAAAAAAAATTTAATAAAAAAAATTTTTATATTTTATTGTCACTTGGAATCTTTTTGTAGTAAGTAATTTGTGAACTGTCCGCTGATACACGTAGTAGCTAAATTGACCCTTGAATTTTAAAATTATCATAAGTTTTGTGTGTTTACATCGGGGCGCGAGCCGAGAGGCAGCTGGCTTGCTGCCCGCCCACGCAACTCGGGCCGCGCGCGTGGCTTATCAACAGAGACGTGTCCGCTGGACAAGATACTCCCTCCCCCCCACTCCCCTTGTTAAAGGCGCTGCGCGCCAAGGTCAGTCCTGCCGGCTGACGTGACGTTCCTTGTAGGTACCCTGTTGTGCAAGCTAACCTGACAGCTTGTTACCCCCGAGTACACTGTTCATTTCCCGACGCGCGTAGTAATAATAATAATAAATTATGAAGGCACATACTTCCCACGCAATAAAGCAATTGTTTTAATCATAAGCTAGATTTAAGTGTATACCTAAGTTTAAAGTTTAAGAGATAATTTTAAGAGGGTATTGTTTTGTTTTGTGTAATACTATGAATCCGGACAGGATGATTACTCCGGAGCTATTACTAGTAGATGAATTAAGTTACGAGTTGCAGTTGCGTAATTTACCAACTACTGGAAATGCGCAAGAGCTGCGAAAGAGGCTTCGAGCCGCAGTACGTGATAAGTTACCTACCTCAGTACATAATCTAAATTTAGAACTACTCGAGGAATTCAATATAGCTTGCTCCAAATTTTACGACATAGCTGCTTTCGTAAGTTATTCAGATGTGGAAGAGAATTTGCCCAATGTAAAGCGACACATTATGCGATTAGAGCATGTCACCAGACGACTGGAAAATCTTGTGGTACTTTCCGCAGATGTGCTCAATGGTGTTTATCGAACAGAGCTAAATCGTTGTCTGCAACAGACAAACGCCTTCCAAATTAAATTGAAAGCTAGGGCAGCCCAATTAGAAACGCAACAGGACCTCCGGGCCAACATTGCCCAGGCAGAAAACCTAGGAATGGAAATACTAGGAAATGTAGAGAGTGGAAATCCGGAATTTCCTCAGGAAATAAGGCAACCCGACACACAAGTTTCTTGTTGTCAAACAAGGCAGGTTCCGCCCATTTCATCAACATCAACATCTCAATCACTCATCACAGTTTCAACCCCTCCCATCCCAGCAGCCACCATTCAAATTCCCTCAGGCATGCATGCTTCTACAGCTCCCATCACCAGTGTCACATTTTCCGGTAACTTGCATGCAAACCCACATCATTTAACACAACAAAATTTGTTTTTCCCATTCGCCACAAACCAGCCATATTTTAATCCATATTCCCAGTTTCATTCTTTATTGACATCCGGGCAAGGAACTCCAATCCCTACCTTCCCCACCGCGCAAATTGCACATCCTTCACCCCCACCTCCGCCATCAACGCAGAATCAACCAGAAACAACATTACCAGTTACGCCAAGGGCGGCTGAGTATAGCTGTTATGGGAAAATTGCCCATCCAGTCGAGAGATTACTTGTTGGTTTTCCAGAAACAAGTGGTCTTGACCCAGATAAATTAATCGAATTCATAAGGCACTTACTTAAAATCAGACAGAAAGGGGGCATTCCTGACAAACAGTTGTTGGAGATAGTTTTTCCCTACACCCAACCACCACTGAGTGAGAGAACGAGTCAAGCAATAGAAAATAGTTACTCTTTTGACAAATACCACGAAGAAATTTTGAATTTTTTTATACCTGCCAGACTTTTGACAAATTACCGTTTGGAATGGTACAACAGGCTACAGCGAAGTAATGAAGCATTGCCACACTATGTAGCATCAATCAGAGAAGCCGCGGCGGTTCTCAGATTGGGCGTATCAGAGAGCGAAATAGTTAGTTGCATAGTAGACGGACTAAATCAGGCAGAGCGCTCACGCGCTGTTTTCCAGGCTAGGCCACGGAGTTTTGTAGAACTAGATCAACTCTGTATACAGGCCATGAGTTACGAATATGCAGACACTCAGAGAAACAGGTCAGCGAAGTCCGTGGATAAGCATGATTCTCAGGCAGAAACTGCAAATAGTTTTCCATACACGAAACAACAAAATAGCCACCCACAACAGAAAACAAACTATACAGAGATAATAAGTATGGTTCAAACAAGAACATACAACAACAAACACCTTTCTGTAATTATTGCAAGCAAACAGGACATTACATTGAGCAATGTAACCACAAAAATTTCAAACCAAATTTCAACAAGGCAAAAAACGCGTAAGGCGGTGGCCAGGCAAATTTCTACCTGGTCCACCTAAAACTTCATCCGAGAGGAATTTTTCAGTGCATAATGTGCATACTAACGAATCACAACAACAAAACAAAAATCAACAAAGGCATAACGCAGGAAAACAAAAACACAAGAAAAATAAACGAAAGAAATACACAGAAAAACACAGGAAACACAAGCAGAAGATTATAACACAGCAAATTAATCATAAAGGAAATTCTGAGAAATTCACAAGAATTTGCAAAACATGTGTTAGCCTGACTAACCAAGGAAAACGTAAGTGTCACAACATTTTCGGTCACGTCCGAACTGTAATACCATACACTAAAGCAATGTTTGGCAAAAATCAAATTATTGGTCTGATTGATACAGGAGCTACTCGTAGTTTTATTTCAGGCGATTTGTTTAGGGAATTACAGAAGAACAAGCAGGTTCTGAAAACAGAAGTCACGGATGTGCGCTGTTTTACTGCAGCGGACGAACCAATTAGTATATCCAAAGTGGCTATAGTGAAAATCAGGATAGAATTATTCACTTGGAATTTCCCTTTTCTTGTGGCAGAAAACTTAGCCACGCAGCTTATTCTAGGCTCCGACTTCATCGCTAAAACAGGTATTTTGATTGATCTACAAGCAGGAAGTTTTGTATTTAAATTTAATAAAAATCTTGTCATATCATTCGTGGAACCTGAAAATAAAAGGTCAGGACAAATTACTAATGTGTCTACCAACACTGACGAGAGAAATTCTTTGTCCCTGGATCATCTCGAGCCCAGTAAACAAGTTGCTATTCGAGATTTGTGTAATGAATTTTCAGATGTGCTAACTAAGAAATTAGGTCGAACTAACCTAATTGAATATCAAATTGAATTGACTGATATCACGCCAGTCAAAAGTCACCCTTATCAACTTTTAGGTCCTAAAATGGAGATTATGAGAAAACACGTACAGAAAATGTTAGATAATAAGGTAATAGAACCTTCTAATTCTCCTTTCAGTTCACCTGCATTTCTAGTACCCAAGGGCACGGAACAACGTTTCGTCACTGATTATCGAAAACTGAACAAACAGATTAAAATACCGCAAACACCCCTCCCAGATTTGAACTCAGCCTTTCATTGGTTTAGTAAGGCCAGGTATTTCAGTGTGTTCGATCTCAATTCGGCGTACCATCAGATCCCACTCACGCAATACTCAAAACCTATTACCGCATTTTGCGTACCTTGGAATCTTTACCAGTATAATGTGGTACCTTTTGGCTTGGCTACAGGTGCTCAAGTACTCACACGACTTCTTGAACAAGTAGTAGGAGATTTTAAATTTAAATTTGTTTACAATTATTTAGATGATCTTGTAATTTATTCAGAAAGTTTTGAGGAACACATCCAGCATCTGACTCTTGTCCTTGAAAGACTGCGCAAGGCAGGCCTCACTGTAAATACAAAAAAGGTAAAATTTGCTGCTTCCGAAATATCTTTTCTTGGACATTTGGTATCACACAAAGGTGTTACAATTGATCCAGAACGAACACAGGCGATCAGGGAATTCAAACCACCTAAAGACACAAAGGGCATAGCTCGTTTTATTGGCATGGCTAATTTTTATGCCAAATACATACCAAATTTCGCCGAGCATGCGGCACCTTTGAATGCATTACGTAAGAAAAATACACAATATATTTGGGGTCCTGAACAAGACAAGGCATTTAATTTCTTGAAAGAAGCCATAGCGAATCCACCTGTTCTGCGCATGGCAGATTTTAGTAAACCCTTTATTTTACAAACAGACGCCTCAAGTGTTGCTATAGGGGCGGTATTGTCTCAGGAAATAGATGGCGCCAGGCAACCCATTGCCTTCGCCTCACGTACATTAACTTTTCAGGAAAGGAAAGCATCTTCAGTGTATGAATTGGAATGTTTAGCAGTAGTTTTTGGTATTGATAAATTCCGTCAGTTTCTGGAACATAGGGAATTTCTATTGGAAACTGATAATCAGGCGCTCGCTTGGCTGTTAGCTCACCCTAAACAATTAGGAAAACTTGGAAGGTGGATCACCAAAATTTCTTCTCTCAAATTTAATATTCAACATATTCGCGGTACTCAAAACATTGTGGCTGACACACTTTCTCGAATGTTCGAGAACCCCTCCGAAACAATATCTCAGGAGGAACCTCAGATTTCGTGTCAGGCACTCCTAACCGATTTCCCCTTAGCTTTTCAGGACATACAAACACATCAACAAGCCGACCCATATTTGGCAAAAATAATTGAACAAGTTAAAACTGGTACAGCTCCGAAATTTTATAAGTTAGCTAAAGGTCTCCTACAAAAACGTACACAACAGTCAAGGCACTTTAAAATTGTTCTTCCACAAAATCTGCGTGATATGATTTTCACATATTACCATAGTTCACCTCTCGGTGCCCATTTAGGTATTTATAAAACCATTCAAGGTATCCGACGCCATTTTATTTGGGAAGGAATGCACCGGGACATTACACAGCGAGTTAAGTTATGTAAGCTATGTGCATTAAGTAAACCTGCACAAAATACACAGTACGGTTTTCTTGCCTCAGAAGTAGCCGAAAGACCTATGCAAAAACTTTTTATTGATTTTGTAGGGCCGTTTCCTCGATCCAAATCCGGACACTCTATGCTTCTTGTGGCCATAGATGCCTTTTCGAAATTTGTTTGGCTTATTCCACTCCGTAAGGCTACAGCTGACACCACTGTGCGTGCATTACAAAATCACATTTTTAAAACTTCAGGATTACCGAACATAATTGTATCCGACAACGGAACACAGTTTACATCCAGAACTTTCAAGAACATGTGTTTCTCGCATGGTATACAGCATGTGACAACATCGCCATACTACCCTAAACCCTCGCATGCGGAGAGATTTAATAGAAATCTTCGTTCGGCGCTCATAGCGTTCCACGCGAATGCGCAGGAAAAATGGGACAGTAATTTGGTGTGGTTACAGATGGCATTTAATTATGCCCGACATGAAGGACACAAATCCACCCCATTTGAGATTATGTTTACTTATAAGCCCAACACACCCCTTTCCAATCTTTGGTCTCTCGAAGACCTACTGCCGGATGATCCCAAGGACATCACGGAGATTTGGAGAAAGGCGCGTAGGAATTTAAATTTAGCTCACCAAACAAGTCAGAGAAGGTACAATAAGTACCGCTCCCCTAACCCATACAGGGTAGGTGACACGGTAATGTGCAAAGCACATCCGCAGAGTAAGGCCATCGATAAGCGATCGGCCAAGTTATCGTATCGCTGGACTGGACCATTACAGATCCAACGGTTTCTAACCCCAGTGACTGTGAGTCTAGCCGACCCCAGTTCCGGAGAGTATGTGACACGAGCGCACATCTCCCACCTTAAGAAAGCGCATCCGAATTTAAAATAGGAGCGATTACTTTCTCTAAGCCTTGGCATGCCAGAGATATATATTTAAGACTCAATAAGGAGTTTAACTGAAGAATACAAAACCTAGGTAGTAACATTAGGTAACAATAAAAATCCATGGTACTAGTTTGTAAGAAAACTTAATATAAGGTGTTAGTTTAAGTGGCCACTTAAGTTAATAATTTTATTTAAGATAATGAATTTAATCATGTTAGTCATTAAGAATGTGCACATTAGTTCATAAGAGTGTTTAATCTTTTTGTGTGTGTTAGCATGTAAGTAGTAGGATACAGGCGAACCTGGTAACTCGTCCTACTGAAATTTTTGGTTTTTGTTTTTGCTTTCCCTTAAGCTCCGCTTTAACGCGGGGGAGTATGTGCCGTGTATTAAGTATTTAGGCACGTTTTATTTAAAATTTTGTAATCTGAAATATTTTGGAAATATTATTTTTTTTTTCTCTCATCTTATTTTCTTTACGGCCAGGCCCTCAGCCTCTGTTCTCAGAGGCGAGCTGATTTTCTTTCCCAGCCTCATGCTAGGCTAGCATTCTGGCTAACATTTCTCCCGCCTCCAGGCACATCGGAGCCGGTAACGTTATTTCTTCGCGGGTCACCTTTTGCTAAGAGCAGCTTGTGAAGCAGTGCTGAGCCCTGCTAACTCTGTCACGAATCGGTATAAGGTTCACTAGCAGCAAGACACGACAGGAGGATCCCGTGGGCCTTGTGTCCCACAGACCATGCGTTTTTTGAAGCCACCCCCGCCTGCTCACCCACCCTCTCTTCTCAGAAGTGGCTAGGAGCGACGACCGCTCGAGTGCGTTAACCGAATTCAAGGCCATCTCAGGCTTGACAGCCGCAGTTACGATTCTGCACCTTAACGACACCTAGCGACGGCTGTGGTAACTAATGCCACTGGTGAGGCGTCGGCAGCGCCGACACTACCGCGCTCGCGCGGAGGTAACGACAACCTCTCTCCCCTCCTTATGTCTCAGGCCGCTAGGTGGCACCACTGGTTACTCCATTACGCCCTAGCTTGACACTCTCGTCGGTCACAAGTTGATTTATTAGTACTTCCTCTCGCCACCAAAAGATAGCGCCTCAGTCGCGCAGTCACTCCAGTAAGATCTAATTTTTTTGTGCCGGACACCTTCGGGTGGACTCGGTAATTTTCGGCTCAGAGCCTACCCCCCCCTCCCATTCTCTAGAGACCCCGCGCTTATGATATCCTGGTGAGATCCCGCTCTGAACTGACTTCGGTGCGCGCCTCCTGACTGACTGGTACCGTTTGTATCTGCGATCTTCTGCGAATCATCGACATCGTATATTATGTAGTCTTCTCAGACTAAAGGGATGGAGTCCCTAGCTAAAATTATTAACCAGTCAGTAGTTTAGGTGAAAGTAGAGAAACTTAGTATTTTTATATAAATTATTTTTTTTTAATTAATCATGATGACTTCCGTGGCTACCGCGAATCGTGGTTCGAATTTGCGGAGACGAGACGCCCTCTCCTGAGCGCCAGGACCAACACCCTGTTTTGGTAAGTCTTGACATCATCCCCCCCCCCCCCCCTTTTATTTCCCTCTATTGGCCTTTTGCGCCATTTAAGTATACTGTCTGGAAACAGGTCTAATTCTTTGGAATTTGGACTTTTGTTTCAGACAGGGTTCCAAGTTTGGGGCAACCAAAATCCTCTGCCAGAACCTCTGGAGTCGGTTCCTGCGCAGTATCCAACAGAATTAGGCCTACTACCTTGATCACCGTCTACCTACAGCCCCGGGTGATACCCGCATAATTCTATCTTTTTATTCACGAACCCAAGATTAGTGTAACCCAGTTAAGACAGCGGACAGTAAAAGGCAGTTCGAGGAGAAGAAATTTATATTATGTTTTGGAAGGACTATATGTACAATCTTTAAAGTTACTAATGTTAATTTCATTCTTGTTTTTAAATATTTTAATTTTTGTTATACATTAAGGGCCGGCTCTATCGTAAATAACGTTAAGGAATATCATATAATAAGTGTAATTGTGAGTTATGTAAATAAGATCACTTATCAATGGAAAAACAGTCTTTACTAAGGAAAATTTTATCTATCAAAAAAAAAGAACAATGATTAATAAAATAAGGAAGTCTATAGACGTAACAGTTGTTTTTATTTATTTAATATATAATAACGATCCTTTTACTCCCAAGTATTTGTAGGGAGTCCCTAAATTTTCTTTGTTTACTTCTAGTGTCGCCTCTGTTGTTGACTTTTATAGTTATTAATTGAGGGCCTCAGTAATCAAAGCTTCCAAATCTTTTAACCTTATTATTTAATTATTCTTTAAGACACTAGGGGTATTACATATCGCATCAATTTTATGCTTCTGTGTTTAATGTTTATCACCCAAACTTATAAACCTTTATTTAAAAAATGCAATCTTGGAGATACAAATAAAAATAATTATACAGGGAAAATGCTATAATTTACATGCATGTATTTTACTGTGTGTGTAAGGTAAATGTAGGTAGGGTATGTCATTGTACTGTATATAACTGATGGCACAAGCAGAATGAGTGTGGCTACAGGGGTGCCAAGAGAGGGGGTAGCCCAGGAATCAGGGACTCCAGTTGAGTTTTAAGATATTTTTTGTGCCTGAGTTTGCCCTGATAGTACGAAAAAAAATTACTATAAACCTTTTAATGTATGCGATATGCACAGGTCATATTTACATTAATGGCCATAGAAATATTTACAGTCTAAAAGAGTTTTTTTAAAAAAAATTTCAGTTTGAAAAGTTGCATATTAAATAACGAGGAGGCCCGACAAATTATATGCCCCTGAGTCCTTAGTTTCTTTCGACAGCCCTGCGGCTTGATGCTGATTAATAATTAATAATAACTATTGTGCCATGGGTAAAAGAACCATTAACACTTGCCTTACCACAAGCATGTGCCAACTCGACTACCACATACAGCCAACTCCGATCAGTGATAAAAGAAGTGTTTCCTGAGCGACTTCAGCTGTGGGGGTGGCCCTAATGGTCTGTGACTGTGGAGAACCGATCACAGCCACTTTCTGCTCCAGGGATTGCTTGGGGCTTCATATTTGTGTTCACGTGTGTTTCTCCTTCGATAAGGACTCTGTCGACCTCGAGGTTCAAGGCAGTGATATAAACCAAAATACACAACATTGGAAAAAAAAAAGTTTTAAGTTCATTACAATTCTGCGTAATTTTCTTTTAAAAATATTAATTTGTTAAATCAGAGAGCATTCTTTAATACATTTATTGGGACTTTATTATGTAAACAACAGACATTTTTGAAAAGTCATCCAAGTTCTGATTGCCAAATATTTCAGAGGATATATATTCAAAAACATAGGAAAAGTTTTAATGTATAACCATAAAATGTGTAAAGAGGTTGTCACATTGTCAAACTGATGCTTTAAGCACTGTCACACTGTAAAATTTTCACTTTCAATATGTTGTGTCAATAAAGTTGGAGGATTATGACATCACCAAAAATCTCACTAGTGCAGCCATGTTTGTATGACAAGTTAGATTACTTGAGTTTCCATCAAATATTTTGCGTAGGGGGCCTATAGGATGGGTTCTAAAATAAGTTAAATGTTGAATGTGATGGGCCAATCAAAATTGTACCATGCAAAAAGAGAAATGACATCCGTTTCCGTCTCAATGATTCTATAATGGCGAAAAACACATGGGTGATTGAAGAGGTTATAAAAGTGGAATAACTACAGTAATTTTAATATGAATGTCATATGCAAAATAAGTTTATGTGTGAAAAGGAAACAGCCCTATAGCATTAAAAATATCAATATAAATATCTATTATGTAACAAATATTACAGTTAGTTAAATTAATACATGTATAAAAATTAAAAATATTTACCAAATTTCATCCAGCTCTGTGATACATTATTTAATTTCCAAACGAGATTAAAATCAAAAAGTTTGGAGTAGCTCAGACCAAAAATAACTTTCAGTGTATATCGTGCTTTTAAAACTATTTGATGTTATCTGTCCAAATAATTTGTTTAGAGAATGTTGGGAGCCATTTTACGTCCAAAAACACCCATCCAAGTCTATTTTTAAATAAAGTTGGAGACGAATATTTTACAATGTGACAAGTACTTTAACAAAATAAAAAAGGTTGAAACCAACATGGCGTCGTGTTGATTTTCTATCTCTGCATTTTTATTTATTTATAAAATCCATTTCACTCGATAATTAAACTATTCCAAATGGAACTTCGTGAATATTTGAAGGCAGTCTTCACACAGTTTTTGTAAATATATTTTGACGAGCGAAATCAGCACAATAGTATAAACACAAACAATGTTTGAATTTTGTTATTTTACTGCGAAAACGTGTCTATAAACGTTTGTAACATTGCAGTATATTTGTATTATACTGGCTCAAATTTATGCACGAAAAATGCCAAGCAAATCAAAACATGACAAACATTTGCATAGTGAGGTAAATATGTATTGTACGGATTAGCGCCAAAAAAAATCGTACAAATATGAAATAACTTTCATTATATGCTATCTTACGTCCTCTTTTCGGAACCGCCTGCGGAGATAAAAAATTCCCATTACTTTTGGAGATATCAAATTTTTTAATATTCATTTTTTGGCAAATTTTTTAAAAAAAAATCCGAAAAATCCGAAAATACCTTTATTCTGTGCTCTTTAACTTCCTCTTTTCATTAAACCCGGCAGAGATCAGAAATTCCAAATACTTTAGGAGATATGGAATTTTTTAATTTTCATGATGTGCACTGATGCGGCGTTCAGCGGGAAGCCTACGATTCACACATCTTTCTGGACATACCCGAATACTCACGTTGGCAAGCCTTCTTTTCTTAAAATTAGCAAGAAGTAATTAAAAATACTTTAAAACACTGTGGATGGTTGGTTATATTAGGTAAGTATAGCTACATTAAAAAAACTGTAAAATCATTTTATGGTTGCTTAGCAAATAACTTTTTAATATGTAGCTATCCAGCGCTAGGAAACCGTTTACATGATTTCACAGTATTTTTAATGTAGCTATCCTAACCAAATCAACCATCCACAATGTTTTGAAGTATTTATAATGTAGCTAACATAACCTAATTGACCATTAGTTTTCATGAGTTGCATATTTATTTACAATAAACAAAAAAAAAAAAAAACCGAAGATGCACGATTGGGCGTTTGCCTCTCGTCTGTTGAAAGAAGGCTTGCCAACGTGAGTATTCGGGTATGTCCAGATTGATGAGTGAATCGTAGGCTTCCCGCGTTTTTGTTTCACCATTGTTGCTTGTTTACAAGTATGATTTTTTTTTTTTTTTCGCGACGTAGTTGAACGACTACATCATGTAAAAAGAAAATTACGTGAGTTCCTACTGTTCATCCTTTTTACCGATTTGTTAGGTCAGGTCAGCTACATTATAAATACTTTAAAACTAAACAACCATTAAAATTAATTTTTATTATTTTTAATGTCCGTTCAGTTTCAAAGTATTTATACTGTAGCTGACCTGACCTAATCTACCTTTGTCCCGTTTTGTTATGTCAGGTCAGTTACATTATAAATACTTAAAACTATACAAGTAAAATTATTTGATATTTTTAATTTCCGTTTATTTTGAAGTATTTATCATGTAACTAACCTTACATAATGGAAAATTTCTGTTATTTAGGCATTCACGCACACACGGCAAAATATAAAATGGCGCCTGTTGAATGATTACATAGGGCTTGTATTGCAAAATAAGAACGGCGATATCTCCAAAAGTAATTGGAATTTTTAATCTCCGCAGGCGGTTTTGAAAAGAGGACGTAAAAGAGCATATAATGAAAGTTATTTCATATTTGTACGATTTTTTTTGGCGCTAATCCGTACAATACATATTTACCCATAGTGATACTTTGATTAATTTGATAATACATACCTTTATGGTGTTCCATACTTCTATAATTTTACATGTAAGCAACATTTTAAAACTTGATTCTTGATCATTGAAACATACTGCCATTACTTGTGGTTTACAAGTAATTACGCTTTATTGTTGCTAATCAATACACTTTATCGGCTGCTTTGCCATAGAAACAATTTTACCACAGAGTGTTATATAATAATACATAAAGTATTGTAGTGTCTTCGTATCCTTAGTACTAGCAGCGCTGAGTACCTACACTATATTTAAAGTTAATTTATCGCAACTATTCGTTTACTACCCAAATAGGTTAATTCTTTTGCATAAGAAATGAAGTAATTTTAGATTTTATACTTTCTGAACTTTTTAATCTGTAAAATAATTATATAAAAATAGCCCATATAGCTGGGAAAACTCCATGAGAAAATATTTTTAAGACAATAAACCACACATTAATATTAATTGCCATTTTTAAAAATAAAAATCGTAGTTTCGAAGAGTTATGGAAATTAAGTGGTTTATAAAACTATAATTATTAATTTAGTTGAATACGATAAGTTAATAGAAATATGCTGCTACAAATAATTTTCTCTTTAAATTCATTAGCATTAGGAACCAAATTTGTTTGTATGACTACTTCTCTCACACAACTGTTCATATGAAATATGATGTGAAATATGAAAATATATTTGTATATGATCTCTGCCACAAAATAGTAAAATTTTCAATATAAATTGCAAAAAAATAATTGAAACTTTATAACTTTTGAAATAAATATGACTAGTTTAATCATATTATTTCTGTTTATATAATCTGTATTATATTTTCACCATAATTTCCACATATCTGGTCTTGTAAAACAAACTCAATTTTTAACCATTTTTTGCCTCCTTTTCATAGGCATATATTTCTAAATTCCATTCTGGTAGGTACATAGTTTGAAATCATTATATTGTTATTTATAAAAAAGAGTGCCTATTTTACTGACTAAAATTCAAAGCTATGTAAAGAGATTTATGGTTCGGCATCCAACTGCTGCCATCACCTGGCCTCTGTAGAAGGCCCGGGAGGTACCTAACGGGCGCTACGGGCGTCGCGGTGCTGTTGTTGTCCGGGGGGGCCGCCAAACTAGTGGGACCTAGGCCATTGATGATGGGTAGTGGGTACTGTGCCCCCGCATGCCCCGCCAGGTACGCAGCTGGAAATCTATCCTGAAATTAACTTCTTGGTTGTGAGGCCGCTCGGCCATGTGGGGGATGGAATGGTGCAGAATAATCGTAGACGACACAGTTTATATTAAATTGACTTTTAATCAAAGGATTTCTCTGGTGGTACGCATGGGTACGCTGTACTCCCTACATATACACTATGTGGTGGCAGAACCGCTACTAAAGCTATGCGAATGCACTATACGGCATCTGAGCCATTGTACAATTACACTAACACACGCTGATTATAAAACAAAACCCGACACTAACATAACACTGTGAATTTGCAGCGGCAGTCTTGCGGGGACGTGATTACTAGTTGGCTGGAGTCGGCCAGTGCCGTAAATTGCATGGTCCGCCACGCGGTGCGGAATCACCAAGGAAACGGTCGAGATAAGCCCGGGTCCGCGAAATACACGCCGAGTCTACATGAGCAGGGATGAATTAAAAAGGTTTGGATATTAAATCAAGTACAGAGTGAACAATCGGTGGAACAAAATTGAAGGCTTCTCACGAACACATGTCTTGACCCGGAGCAGAGTGGTTGGAGACTGCCGAACATGTCCTCCTCGAAAGGAAGGGAAACTTTCACCTCCTTTCTTAGTTGGCGCCAAAAACTTATATCAACTTAATTTGCTTTATTATAAGCTAAACACACGTTCCAGGTGCTCAATTAAAAGGTAGCACCTGGTAATTGGGTGCTTAAGGATTAGCAACTTTTTTATAGTATTTAATTTTTTGAATTGTGGCATCAAGTTGGCGACTGTAAATTAACATATTGTCTCACTGTGAACTGTTTTAGTTGGATTTCTCCTAATCTGACTCGATCATTTTCACGGGCAATTTAATTAGGCCAGTGGCCGCGGTGACTGGTAATGAGGTTAGTTGTCGCGATGCTCGCACGGATTAACTACGAATCACTTGTTTAATGCCTGTGAATTAATAATTGTGTCATAATGTCTTGTTCCTTAATTGTTTTCTGGGGTCGAGCCCCTGGGGTATCGTGCCCTGAAGTTTATTTGAGTCTAGTGGGGTCACGCCCGAGGCGCTCGCCTGACTTATTCCCACTGGGCTGGGTGTGCGCTCCAAAAACAGGATCTGGTACTAGCGGTGCGAAGTATGGGATTAGAGGCGCTCGGAGAGGGACACATCCTCCCGACCTTGGGACAGCTGGGCCGCCCGCTATACAACTTGTTCCGCATTCCCGTGGAGGTCAACGGATGGACAGCCGCCGCGCTCGTCGACACCGGAGCGAGCGACGTCTTCGTGCGCCCCTCGTTCGTGCCCGTCAGCGTGTTGCGCCCGGGCGGCAGCGAGCTACGCCTGGCTACCACTACGCACCCTGGGCGGATGCTTGGACATGCCGAGATCGTGGTGAGTACCCAAGAGTTGAAAAGTTGTGTATCCGCTGGCGGGCTGACGCCTTGGGGCGGAGGTGGTTTCGAGTGCGCCTCCTGGCACGGCAGTGTGGTTGGTTGCGCTGTCCAGAATTCCCGTGGGCGCTTGCTGTGCCAGTGGCGTTCGCCACGCGGGCACCCCAAGCGACACAGTGGGACTTGTTCCCGTTCTCGCGGCGGTCGCTCCACTCGCCAAGATGGCGGTGCCTAAATGGCTAGTGGTCCTCTGGGTTAGTATGAGGGCGTGTCCCGTGTTGCCATGTCCCACCGGGCTTCCGGTGGGCTGTCACTCCCTCGGGCGTTCGCGGCCGGGCCGCGCTTGCAGACTGCTACAAGTACATTAATAGGTTCTAATGCAGTACTCTACCGATCTTCGGCAATGTTAGACAACTTGATACTACTTGTGGAGTGACAACTGTTGCCCGATTGGTCAATGTGGAGACGAGTTCCCATACAAGCATCATGATTGCACACAGTTGGGAAATGTAGTAGTCTTTCTGTCGGTAGGTTCACATCTTCCGAGTTAACCATGTGTATTCATCCCTCAAAAGCCTCTGTAAATAGTAGACACATCTATCTCCATCTGATGCCATGGGTCTTAGTTAATTCATGGCATTAATTATATACCTTACATAGTTATATTCAAGTCATATTTTAACAGATGGAACAATTCCAAAAATATCAAACAGTCTTCAACTTGAATCAGGGTAATCAACTAGGCATTACTTTATTAAATAATAACACCATTGGGTGTTTAACCAGTTATCAAATAAGTATTTTTTTTCACCTAAGAGTATTAAAATATTTTAATCATCAGATAACATGTAATATAAGGTCATATTGTATTGGGACTGTGGAAGAGTATTTGCGACAGGCTGTAGCTATGGATGGCAACCTGCAGTGACTTCTGGGATGACTGACACTCATGACCACTCCCAGATGAGAGACCAGAATAAGGGCCAGGATGATCGCACTCCCAGATGTGCAACCCAAATATCCAAGGCAGATGGCAACATGGGTGATCGAAAGTCTACCAGGTGTGACATGCAAGAATGTAGTTTCGGAGTGATGGAACGCAGGCAATCGGCATGACAGAGGTCGACCACCACAGTGTTGCTTAGAATGCCTGCAGGGCACATACCATTCGCATCAGGACAGACTAAGACAACAAAAGCAACAACCTAAATACAACCACTGGCACGAGATGGGCAATCAGTGTTCTGCCCCCCGCACCACCTAACCACCTTCCCCGAGCCAAGGAAAAGACGCGCCTGTCACTGGGACAGCTCACCACACCAGACAATTGGCTGATTTGGGAGACCGATGGCCACTCTCGTAGACAGAGCAGCCACTTGTTTGTGGCACAACAATTTGTCCTGCCGAAGGAGTCACAAATTGTTTGTGGCACAACAATTTACTGTCGCCAGAGGAGTCACAATGTGATGCTTCACACAGTGTCTGGCCACAAGCATCAGAGTCGGTACAGCCATCGGAAACACTATCATAACAGTGAGTGTGAGGAAGCTGGTTACCCAAACCCCAACATGATGCCTCCCACGCCAATGCAGAATTCCGGGTCAGAGTGGAGGAGTCGGCCGAGATGCCCAGAGAATCCACCAATGGCAGCGCCGAGGCTTATGTTATATGGCGGACTATACTACAGGTTTAGAGCTGGACTTACTGGTGAATGGTGACCCAGTAAGTCTGGGTCTAGGATCAGAGAGGCAGTTCAAACCCCTATGATTGCCGCAGGAAAGGGCATCAAATTCAGTTGCCTGCAGTGAGCATGCAGACCGCCTTGGCCAGGGCTTATCTGGGGGTGGGGAAGTCGTCTGGTGTTGCACTTCCTTGCCTATTAATTAAATACCGGGTCCTTTCCTGGTCCACAGCACACCCCAGCTGTGATCGTGACATCACTTCTAATCCACATGCGAGTGGCGTTCTGGAATCTCTCTCAAGCCACCAAGACCAGACACAGTCGGGAGGCGATACACCATATCGTCTCATCGTTTATTTACATTTTGTATCTATTTCAGTAGTGTTTTGGCACATTGTGCAGTTTAGCCACAGAACTGGCAGAAAGGACCCAGCTAAGCGCCTAAAATTAGAGCGACAAAGCTGGTGGCTGGAAGGGCATGTCCACGGGTTTACAATGCGTGGACGAACGAGTAGTTCAGGAGTTGTTACCGCACATTCTCCTGCACGGGGGGAGGTTGTAGGGTGGCATGTCTCGCTAAGCTACACGGGCTGGATATGGTCCACGACCTGCCTCCGTGAAGGAGACTGCTCTTCTTGAGAGAATTAGCACTGGTCAACGACATGAAGCAGCTGTGATACCGAGTTATGTCTGCTATGTCTCCAAACTTCCAGTGGAGCTGGGCCTGAATGACAATTCTTTCTGTACTTACAACATTATTACATTCTTTATCATTTTCATATGCTCCGCTGTACTCAATTGAACACTAGAAAGCTTCCAATGATTAACTGTGAATCCAATGATTAACAATGAAGTAAGTGTGACTACTTGGGTTGTCTGAAGCAATGATTGTCGTATTTTTTCACTTTTTGTTAACAACCATTAACAGTGATATACTTATAATTTCCTGCAAGATAAAGCAGAATTGGAAGAAAAATACACACTACATATAAATACAATTTTTTTCTGCTAATACAGATTGCTCTCATTATTTTTCACCTGTACAGCAGACACTTTACTTGAATAAGAGATGGGTTCGTTTCATTGCAGATATTATGCCTATTTTCACCTTCTCTACCTATAAATCGTCGATTGTAAAATTTTCACTATATATTAGGTGAAGAATATCTTGCTGTAGATTTTAGTCTTTAGTTGGATGACCTACACCTACTGTTCCAATGCCACCACTACTGTAAAGTTATGCGAACTTCAGATGACATCATTTATGTTGGCACCAAGTGGATTTATTTTCTGCAATAATCCAAATTCAAAATATTTAAAAACCATTACTTAAACGAAATAAATTTGTGGATATGTTGACGCCGACCGCCAATGCTCCTCTGTCGCATAGACCGCTATGCCTCATCAACGTCTCGCAAAAGCGTGTGCAACGAACGCGCCCGTGCGCGCAGCAAAGTGCAGTTCGTGCGACGAGGCGAACGCCATACAACGAGTGCTACACCGGCGCAAGGATCTGGCCGGGTGTGGCATATCCTTCCGCCGCACTACAACAAATTGTTATAATTATGTTTTTCCACAGGATTTTATTAAACATTATTTTTTATTAATTAATAATTAAGTCTTTGCAAAATCATGTTTCAATGTGCGATTTGTCCCGAACCTGGCCGGTTCAGTTTCCCGCGAAATTCACACGTTTCCGCGGGAGGGCTGGCGGGGGAGGGGGGTCGTGCGCGGCGACACCTGCAGTGTCCTTCGAGAGCTCAACCAGGCCGGCAGCCTGCGCGCAACGCGGAACCTTCAAACTTTGCATTCACCGACATGTAGTTTTCCATAGTGTAATTTCTTTTCAACCTTTTGTACAGTTCCGCGGTCGGCCTAAATTTACCATGAGGTACTTAACTTAATTCAATCAGTGCTCAAGATGAGTGTTCCACGTCATACGTAAGTACTGTGGGGAGATTATGTGGTTTCACGTCGGCGCTTCACGCCCAACCTAGCCTACCGGCTATTTAGTTTTGGCCCGCACGGGGCAGCCAGCAGGCGACACGTGCTATCAGACTTAATAACGATTCAGTCCCTGGGACACACCTAGACACCACGTAGAGTCGCCGGAGACACGGGCTTACGTGCTGCTAGCCCAGTTTATCAAGTGTAATGTATTCGTGGAATAGTTGTTCGCCTAAGTGTAATTCGTCATGTCAGGGCTTATGTATCACCGTCGTACGGCAGTGCGCCACCAAACTTAATCCAGAGCTAGGTATTAGTGTAGTGTATTGTGCTTCAAAATATCGTGTGCCATGTCAGAGTGTCTTGTGTAACTTTCGCATCACGTAAACGAGTCTGCCCCTCACGCGCATAAGAATCGTGAGCCGCCACTGAAGAAGTGAGCTGCGCGTGTGACTAGTCGCGTCGGGCAAACCGTTACGGCCAGAACGGGCAGCACCATGTATTGGGCTGTGCTGTATTAAATTCACGAACTATCTGAAGAAGTTTTGTGTTATTATTCAGGCGTCCAGAGTGGCCTCAACAGCTCGGGGGGCCCTACTGCGTTGACTCCTACCTCTAGCCACAAGGCCGAACCTTCCCTGAGATCACGAACTGAACAAAATCACGTCTAAATACTCAGAGGTAGCGGGGACGGCGTCAAATTGGCGCCCGACTAGTGTGGCTTTCATTTTCTAAAAATTAATTTCCAAATTTTGTTTCAAATTTTTCAAATTTTTTCTCAAATTTTTCAAATTTTATACTTCAAATTAGTGTACCAGTAAGGGCTCGCGTAGGAAGTCGGGAATCGCGCGGAAACGGACGCGACGCGCAGACAGCCAAAGGAGCGGGCACCTGGCGATAGGCGCGCGTCAAGTTACACGCCAGACGCGCATCAAGTTACGCGCCAGGCGAGATAATGGCTGTGGGAGCGGAAGTCCGCGCGCCTCGCACACGGATCAGGTGGCGCAGCTGCGCAGCTGCTACGCGCCGAACATGAGCATGAACATGAGCCGTGACAGAGTGATAAGCATAGACATGGAAGGGGTATGCCACGCATGCCTTCTGCCAGGGTTGCCAACATCTCATGCCGCGGCAGGGATTTTCGCCACCTGTACCTGCGACACGGAGTTCGGAGGGCAGGAGCACGAAGACCCCGTAAAATTCCTACAGCGATACCGGGACAGGCTGGCTCGATATGCGGTCCCCACGTACGCACCAGCGCGCCCCGTCAGGACGGACGGGCGCGGCACACACAGCCCGTCAGCGGCCCGCACCGGGTCGTCGGCGAGCCGCACCGTACACCAGGTGGCCCCGGCGACACCAGCAGCACCTGCGGTACCCACGTACGCACCAGCACGCCCCGTCAGGACGGACGGGCGCGGCTCACCCGACTCGTCAGAGGCCTGCACCGGGACGTCGGCGAGCCGCACCGTACACCAGGTGGCCCCGGCGACACCGGCAGCACCTGCGGTACCCACGTACGCACCAGCACGCCCCGTCAGGACGGACGGGCGCGGCTCACCCGACTCGTCAGCGGCCTGCACCGGGTCGTCGGCGAGCCGCACCGGACACCAGGTGGCCCCGGCGACACCGGCAGCACCTGCGGTGTCCGCTGCCACACCGGCACGCCCCGTCAGGACGGACGGGCGCGGCTCACCCGACTCGTCAGCGGCCTGCACCGGGTCGTCGGCGAGCCGCACCGTACACCAGGTGGCCCCGGCGACACCGGCAGCACCTGCGGTACCCACGTACGCACCAGCACGCCCCGTCAGGACGGACGGGCGCGGCTCACCCGACTCGTCAGCGGCCTGCACCGGGTCGTCGGCGAGCCGCACCGGACACCAGGTGGCCCCGGCGACACCGGCAGCACCTGCGGTGTCCGCTGCCACACCGGCACGCCCCGTCAGGACGGACGGGCGCGGCTCACCCGACTCGTCAGCGGCCTGCACCGGGTCGTCGGCGAGCCGCACCGGACACCAGGTGGCCCCGGCGACACCGGCAGCACCTGCGGTGTCCGCTGCCACACCGGCACGCCCCGTCAGGACGGACGGGCGCGGCTCACCCGACTCGTCAGTGGCCTGCACCGGGTCGTCGGCGAGCCGCACCGTACCCCAGGTGGCCCCGGCGACACCGGCAGCACCTGTGGTACCCACGTACGCACCAGCACGCCCCGTCAGGACGGACGGGCGCGGCTCCCCCGACTCGTCAGCGGCCCACACCGGGTCGTCGGCGAGCCGTACCGTACACCAGGTGGCCCCGGCGACACCGGCAGCACCTGTGGTACCCACGTACGCACCAGCACGCCCCGTCAGGACGGACGGGCGCGGCTCACCCGACTCGTCAGCGGCCTGCACCGGGTCGTCGGCGAGCCGTACCGTACACCAGGTGGCCCCGGCGACACCGGCAGCACCTGCGGTACCCACGTACGCACCAGCGCGCCCCGTCTGGACGGACGGGCGCGGCACACACAGCCCGTCAGCGGCCCGCACCGGGTCGTCGGCGAGCCGCACCGTACACCAGGTGGCCCCGGCGACACCGGCAGCACCTGCGGTACCCACGTACGCACCAGCACGCCCCGTCAGGACGGACGGGCGCGGCTCACCCGACTCGTCAGCGGCCTGCACCGGGTCGTCGGCGAGCCGTACCGTACACCAGGTGGCCCCGGCGACACCGGCAGCACCTGCGGTACCCACGTACGCACCAGCGCGCCCCGACTGGACGGTCGGGCGCGGCACACACAGCCCGTCAGCGGCCCGCACCGGGTCGTCGGCGAGCCGCACCGTACACCAGGTGGCCCCGGCGACACCGGCAGCACCTGCGGTACCCACGTACGCACCAGCGCGCCCCGTCTGGACGGACGGGCGCGGCACACACAGCCCGTCAGCGGCCCGCACCGGGTCGTCGGCGAGCCGCACCGTACACCAGGTGGCCCCGGCGACACCGGCAGCACCTGCGGTACCCACGTACGCACCAGCACGCCCCGTCAGGACGGACGGGCGCGGCTCACCCGACTCGTCAGCGGCCTGCACCGGGTCGTCGGCGAGCCGTACCGTACACCAGGTGGCCCCGGCGACACCGGCAGCACCTGCGGTACCCACGTACGCACCGGCACGCCCCGTCAGGACGGACGGGCGCGGCTCACCCGACTCGTCAGCGGCCTGCACCGGGTCGTCGGCGAGCCGTACCGTACATCAGGAGGCCCCGGCGACACCGGCAGCACCTGCGGTACCCACGTACGCACCAGCACGCTCCGTCAGGACGGATGGGCGCGGCTCACCCGACTCGTCAGCGGCCTGCACCGGGTCGTCGGCGAGCCGCACCGGACACCAGGTGGCCCCGGCGACACCGGCAGCACCTGCGGTGTCCGCTGCCACACCGGCACGCCCCGTCAGGACGGACGGGCGCGGCTCACCCGACTCGTCAGCGGCCTGCACCGGGTCGTCGGCGAGCCGCACCGTACCCCAGGTGGCCCCGGCGACACCGGCAGCACCTGCGGACCGCCGGACGGCAGCGGCAGCGCCCCGGGAGCAGTGCGGTGAGTCGTTCCAATTAGGGCAGTTGGGACCTGGGGCAGGGCATTTACTCCGGATTCCCGTCAGGATGGATGGACAGCCAGTGCATGCACTTGTCGACACGGCCGCCAGCCACACGTATGTGTCGGCTCAATGCTCGAGCGTCCGGGACATTGACTCAGGGGCGGAGGAGGTACAGTTAGCGACGCAGGGGGCGACAGCGCGTATTGTCGGTCGCGCGAATATCACCATCTCTATCAGGGACCATGTTAGTCACACAACAGCACTAGTAGTAGAGGGACTACGGGAGACGCTGATCCTAGGTCTGCCTTGGCTGGCGCAGGAGGACGCCACTGTGGTAGTCAGGGAGGGGAGGTTGCACGTTGGCCACCACGAGCGGCGCACAGTTTACAGCCTGGGCTATCGGCCACCTGCCGAGCAGGGGACACCCATCACGCTCGCGGACTTGAGGAACGGTGTGCCCGCTGCCCATGTAGCGCTCATAAACAATGTCTTGTCTCAACAGCGACAGGTGTTTGCCTCCACAGATATGCTCCGCCGTACCACAACCACGGAACACACCATCCCCACCCGACCTCACCAACCCCAGTTCGTAAAACCATACGGGTTCGGACCCACTGAAAGGCACGTCATCCAGACCCAGATCACGGAAATGTTACGCGATGGAGTCATCGAACCCAGTGAGTCGCCATACAACTGCCAGATTGTCATGGCGAACAAGAAAGATGGCTCCATGCGTTTTTGTGTGAATTTCAAACCAGTCAATTCAGTAACCATACCCGCCCCACCACCGCTTATCAACATAACAGACGCTTTGGCAGGGCTGGGCGACGCCCGCATCTTCACGTCCCTGGACCTCAAGTCCGGGTACTGGCAGGTGCCGGTACGTACAGAGGACCGCCCGAAGACTGCGTTCACTGCCCCTGACGGCCGGCGTTTCCAGTTCTGTGCCATGCCGTTCGGGCTGATGGACGCCCCCGCGACCTTCCAGGCCATGATGGTGCGTGTGTTAGACGGGTACGCGGGCGAGTTCGCCGCCGCGTACCTGGATGACGTCATCATCTGGTCACGGTCGTGGGAGGACCACGCCCGGCACCTCGGCCTGGTCCTTGAGCGGCTGGCCAGACACGGCCTCACGTGCGCCCCCCAGAAATGCCACGTGGGCGCGGCTGAACTGGAGTACCTAGGGCACATGGTGGACGCGGAGGGTTGCCGCCCTCTGCCAAAGCACCTGAACCTTATTGAGTCCAAACCCGCCCCTCGAACCCGCAAGCAGCTGCAGAAGTTGATGGGCCTTCTCAACTGGCTGCGCTCGTTCATTCCGCATTTTACCAGCATCACCGCCCCGATGACGGACTTGCTGTCACCCAAGCTCCGGTTTCAGTGGACCAGCGAAGCGGACGCCGCCCTGGATGCGGTGAAACGGCAGTTCCGCGAGTGCCACCAGCTTGCCCGTCTGCAGCCTGACCTTCCCCTGTTCCTTCAGACAGACGCCAGTCAGGAGAGGATGGGGGCCGTCCTATACCAGGTGGGGGACAAAGGCGTGCGCCGGGTGGTGGAGTATGCCAGCGCCAAGTTCGGCCAGCCCGAACGGCGGTACCATGTGAACGAGCAGGAGTGCATGGCCGTCGTTTGGGCTATGCGCCGCTACCGCCACCACCTGGAGGGCCGCCGGTTCACGCTGCGGACGGACAGCCAGTGTCTCCGCTGGCTGGACTCCGCCCAGGGCCGCAAGTCGAAGTTCACGAGGTGGGCGTTGATGCTCCAGAACTTCGACTTCGCGGTCGAGCACGTCCCTGGACGGGACAACCAGTTCGCCGACGAGTTGTCGCGTCATCCCGACCCACACAACACGTTTCAGGATGACCAGGACTGGGAGGGGCTGTTGCCGCCAGGGGGAGTCGCGCCGCCGGTCACTCCAGGGGAGGCGCCCGCAACTATATTCCACATCCCAAGGGCCCCCGATCATCCCGCCGTCTTGCCTGTGGAGACCCTGAGCGGATTAGTGGAATTCGTGAAACAGGCCCAGCGGACAGACGACCCCACACAGGCCGAGGTGCGGTCATGTGGGGAGCAGGTTCACCCCTACCACAGGTGCGTGGACGGGGTGTTGGAGACCCGGGTACCAGGGGACATGGATGCCTGGCGCCTTCATGTGCCGCTCGGTGCCCGCGAGCAGGTCATGGGCTTCCACCACATGCACGAGCTGGCGGGACACCCAGGTGCGCACCAAACCCAGTTAGACATCCGTAAGACCTTCCATTGGCCGGGGGTGACGCGGGACGTACGGGACCTGGTGCGGCGCTGCCAGCAGTGCCAGCAGAGGAAGACGAGGCGGTCTGACGGGGTGGAGCAGCAGCGCCCCCGACGGCCCCGCGACCCGTTTCACACCCTGGCCCTGGACATAATGGGGCCCTACCCGCGGACCACCCGGGGAAGGAGGTTCTTGGTCGTCATCACAGACATTTTCACCTGGTGGGTCGAGGCCTTCCCGGTGTCCAACGTGCGCGCCGGAACCATAGCCGCCCTGCTGGACCACGAGATATTCCCGCAGTATGGTTTCGCGCGCGTGCTGTTGACGGACAACGGCTGTCAGTTCAGCGGGAGGCGCTGGAGAGCTGACTGTCGCCGTTGGGGTCTCGACCACCACACCACCCCCATTTACCATCCCCAGGCCAACCCCACTGAGAGGCGGAACCAGGAGGTCAAGGCGCAGCTGCGGCTGAGGTTGGGGGACGACCACTCCAAATGGGACGTCCACCTGCCGAAGCTGTTGTATTGCCTCCGGCGCCGCACCAACGCTGTCACCGGTCATTCCCCTGCCGAGCTTCTGTACGGGAAGAACTTGGCTTTGCCCGGGGAAAGCAGGGTGGCCGATGTCGCCATGGGCACGGTGGCGCGCCCCAATCATGAGGAGGGGAGGGAGCACGCCAGACAACGGCAGGCCCAATTCCTGGCGGCCCACACGCCCATGACTAGTCACCCCCCAACCCCCATCCAGCCAGGTCAGCTGGTATATGTCAGGCAGCACCACTTGTCGTCCGGGGCGCGTAACTTTTGTGCGGGGTTGGCGCCCCGATGGTCGGAGCCGCGGGAGGTCCTGTGGAGGACGGGCCCCTCATCCTATGCGGTCCGGACGCCAAGGGGGCGGCCCGCTAAAGTGCACCGGGACGACCTGCGCGTAGTCGCGCACGGGGTCAGAGTTGGCCCAACGACCCCCTCTTCACCATCCCCCACACTCCAGGAAGCCACAGATATGCCGCGGGAAGGAGCAGCACCTGAACCCACCACCCGGGGGGACATGCACACGGGCGACACAGACGTGGGTAGCCCTGATCAGGCACATGAGTGCAACCAACCCGACCTCCGGGACACCCCGAGCAGGTCCCCGGTGCCGCTGGCCACAGTTCCGCACGTCCCCGAGGAGGTGGGGAATCCGTTGGTCTGGTTTCCTGACGAGGAGGGGGAGGAGGTCTGTGAGGAGGAGGACGACGAGCCACTGTGGCCGCTGGACCTCAGCCTGGCGGACGCCACATTCCGGGTGTCCGTGGACGAGCCCGAGGAGGGGGAGGAGGAGCCGGACAGTAGGGATAGGCGCCCCACCCGCAGACGTCGGGCCCCGGTCAGGACGTGCTGCGCGGACGACAGCGAGCCGGTAGAGTTCGCTCCTGTCCCTGCCGTGGAGGCGAGCTGCCCGACCACCCAACCGGACACGAGGGGACCTACCACACTCTGCACAGTGGAGACCCCTACCAGCACAGTCCCCACCACACGACCACAGAGGGCCCGCCGACCCCCGGCCTACCTGGCGGATTACGAGTGGTCCAGGTCCCCGTCGAGCTACTCCACCCGGGCGCGGCCCGTAAGGGGCGATCCAGGGGTGCCAACACTCGTGGCCGGACCCCTATCATTCCCCCCGCCCACGTCATCCATTCCACCACCCTGCCACACCCCGACCACACTGACCCCCCCACCCACTTGTCACCATATTGAGCTAGAAGATGCGCACGTCGCTGCCCAGTCCCAGGGGGGGAAAGGGCACGGGTCAGGGCGTAACCCCTTATCATTCATTGAGTGGGAGAGGTATTCAGGGCAGAATGTTTACATCACAACACACCACCACTCCACCGCGTAGTGTAGGGCTCGCAGTGCGGCGAACGTCAGTGAAGTGCTCAGCGTGTGAAGCGAGGCGTTGATGCACATAGCGGTCTCAGAGAAGGGGGGGCATTTGACGCCGACCGCCAATGCTCCTCTGTCGCATAGACCGCTATGCCTCATCAACGTCTCGCAAAAGCGTGTGCACCGAACGCGCCCGTGCGCGCAGCAAAGTGCAGTTCGTGCGACGAGGCGAACGCCATACAACGAGTGCTACACCGGCGCAAGGATCCGGCCGGGTGTGGCATATCCTTCCGCCGCACTACAACAAATTGTTATAATTATGTTTTTCCACAGGATTTTATTAAACATTATTTTTTATTAATTAATAATTAAGTCTTTGCAAAATCATGTTTCAATGTGCGATTTGTCCCGAACCTGGCCGGTTCAGTTTCCCGCGAAATTCACACGTTTCCGCGGGAGGGCTGGCGGGGGAGGGGGGTCGTGCGCGGCGACACCTGCAGTGTCCTTCGAGAGCTCAACCAGGCCGGCAGCCTGCGCGCAACGCGGAACCTTCAAACTTTGCATTCACCGACATGTAGTTTTCCATAGTGTAATTTCTTTTCAACCTTTTGTACAGTTCCGCGGTCGGCCTAAATTTACCATGAGGTACTTAACTTAATTCAATCAGTGCTCAAGATGAGTGTTCCACGTCATACGTAAGTACTGTGGGGAGATTATGTGGTTTCACGTCGGCGCTTCACGCCCAACCTAGCCTACCGGCTATTTAGTTTTGGCCCGCACGGGGCAGCCAGCAGGCGACACGTGCTATCAGACTTAATAACGATTCAGTCCCTGGGACACAACTAGACACCACGTAGAGTCGCCGGAGACACGGGCTTACGTGCTGCTAGCCCAGTTTATCAAGTGTAATGTATTCGTGGAATAGTTGTTCGCCTAAGTGTAATTCGTCATGTCAGGGCTTATGTATCACCGTCGTACGGCAGTGCGCCACCAAACTTAATCCAGAGCTAGGTATTAGTGTAGTGTATTGTGCTTCAAAATATTGTGTGCCATGTCAGAGTGTCTTGTGTAACTTTCGCATCACGTAAACGAGTCTGCCCCTCACGCGCATAAGAATCGTGAGCCGCCACTGAGGAAGTGAGCTGCGCGTGTGACTAGTCGCGTCGGGCAAACCGTTACGGCCAGAACGGGCAGCACCATGTATTGGGCTGTGCTGTATTAAATTCACCAACTATCTGAAGAAGTTTTGTGTTATTATTCAGGCGTCCCGAGTGGCCTCAACAGCTCGGGGGGCCCTACTGCGTTGACTCCTACCTCTAGCCACAAGGCCGAACCTTCCCTGAGATCACGAACTGAACAAAATCACGTCTAAATACTCAGAGGTAGCGGGGACGGCGTCAATGTGCTGAAGACGACCGCCGGTGCTCTCTCTGGATGCACAGGCCATTATGTTGATCGGCACATTAGCAATTTTTATGCATTGAATGCATCCACAATGTGATGCAGTGCAGCAAGATGTAGGAGTGTGAGTGTCCCACGCCGTCGATATATCGATAGCCGCCCTGTGGCTATCAGTGATTTTCAAGTGTATGTGTTCGCCCGCTGATTGTAATTTGTAGGTATTCCTTTACCCATTAATAATTTTTAAAACTCAATGGATTCAATTGAAAGACAGATTATGTAACCAACTTCTACATATAAATAAATGAGTATTGTTCATCACGCAATTTGGTTTTGACCACTAGTCTGAATCATTTCCCGTTCTCTGCGCACTTTATGCGCGAAACAAAGACGAGAGTAATCTCTCAACCAGCTCTGGGGCTGAACGTGTTCGCATCTGTGGAATCATCGTTGCCTTCAACCACCAGCCACCAACCATCATCGTCATAAGCATATCCACCACAGCACGGGTTCCGCGGCCAAAATCTTCACTATCAATGTTGCGCCTGTAGCTTACATATTTCTGTTGTTTGTTCTCGACATCCTGACCTTGAGATGTGGTGCAAGTTTCTCTGTACTTAGGTTTTTGCGGTGGATCATGTAGTGAATATGTGAGGCATGCGCCTACAGGGGCCCTCTGGCCGGGCTTCCATAACGAAACCATGTTTTCCACCATTGTAATTACACACCGGACATTCCATACTCTGCGTTATGTATGAACTATGTAATTAAGTATAACCAGTCTTCGATCCTCCTTCACCCTACGTTGTGACCCGGGACATGGGAACTACTATGTTTAGAGCAGTTTTTTTGTAACCATGTGAAACTTAGTCAGGGCACGTTTTTTTTTTTTTAGGAATTGTGAACTGTGTTGAATTACCACACTCTACCTTCTTGTTCAATGGATTAGTAATTCGATTTCTACATACCACACTGTGGCGCACTCTACCGTTCAGATTCACGTGCGACCCTAGTCCTGCTCACACCAGGAACACATGCGACAGTAAGGCGAATTCTGTGTGTTGACAGGATTCGGTGCTCAGAGACAAGACTTCGGCTTTCGTGCCATACATGCCAGGTTTTAGGCTAGAACCATTAAAAAGATTTGTTTAACTTGTAATAAATCTAATAATATACCAAACCATCTTTTACTGAGTAAAGTAAGGCATCCCGAGAGGCCTACAGCTTGGGGGGGCCTCCTGCTGTGAAGGATCTGCTGTTTCTAGCTATGTGGCTCATCCCTGGGAACTCTCTTACACTCGTGTTCGGTAAAATATGCTAGTTGGCGTTCCAAGCAGGGAGACAGCCAGATCGCTTCATTGCCACTGCACAGCTGTTGCAGGGTAACCGCCCAACTCTGGTGAAATATTTACTTGTTAATTTTTATGCTAACTGTACGCCATATTGCTTTCAATATGATTTATATGTTTCAGGGAAATGCCATTTTACTTGTATATTATGTAAGCATAGTTAGGTTCTTTAATGTTGTTTAATGATTTTTAAAATGCTATTTCATTGATATTATTATTTTTTGTTTTAATCTGAAAATGTTCACTGAATTGTGGCACTATTGTGATGTGACTCATGTTTTTATAAAACAATAAATGCTCATCTATATCATGTTCTAAGCCGGTGCAAGGTAGATTGGCGCCCTAGGCGAAAAAACCTTAATTGCCCCCCCCCCAACCCCTGGACACCCCAAAAATTTTTTTCCTTGCCTCAAAATACTTCACGTAGGCCTAAGATTTTGTCAACTATCAAATGTAAGCAGGCTTGTGTTTTTTTTTACTTTTTTCTTATTACAAATCATAAACAGGTCACCATGGACTTTGACGCCAACCGCCGGTGCTCCCTCTGGTCCGCAAAGGTCGTTATGCCACAGCAACACTGGCTCCGAAGTGCGACGAACACGCCCGAGCGTGATCTTCACAAAGTGTAAGAAAGTGCACCGCAACGAACGCCGCGACGACGACAGCGCCCGGCCGGGTGTGGCAATGCGCCTAACTAAACACTTGATTATTTTGTTAATTAGAACAACCAAATTAATAACAATTTAAAAGAAGGGTTCATGTAAGGGAAATTATGTCTAATTGTCTTATAAGCATATGTTGTATAATTTGTTTCTAAGTCCAAAACTGGTCGGGTCGGTTTTCCCGCGTTCCACGCGTTTAGGCGCGAGGCCGCCGGGCGGTCTCGCGCTCAGTCTTCGTCGGGGGCTCACAGGGGTCGGACGCTCCGCGAACGTCGGGCCAGCACTTCTAGTTTCTCTTCAACATTTCAGCAATAGTGTAAGTTTCTACAAACCTTTCAATCAGCTCGGCGCCGACCCCACTTCAGTCGCACGATACTTCGTGCGATTCTTAACGTAATAATTATTCCCTACAGGGATCTTTAACTTAATACGTAAGGCCATGTCCACTTGAAGGACAGCGTAATATTGGCACACAGTTTTCGGCTTCAGTAGCCAATTAATTGTTATCGTCGAGAATCTTGTGAAAGACTGAGTAACTTTCATATTGTAACTTTCTTCGTGTTTTAGTGTAATTGGTAACGTGTGTTTTAAGTGACTATCTTGCCACGCATTGAAACTTTACGCGTACGTCGCTCACTGACGTGATAGCATAACTTTTCGAGACTTTAGTTTTTCGTCGCAGGCTAGACTGCAAACCACCCTAATCACAGAGTTTCCGCTACTCGTTTACTTTTCTACATAATTTGTTGCAACTATAATTCCGTGACTGAATACTGAATCTTACTCAGGGACACGTAGCCACCGATTCAACCCGTTGATTTCACTTTGCAATCTACCCTGGTCGCGCGTATTGTTCGCCCGCGCTCATACGTGTGTCACAGCGGTTCGACAACGGACGCGGCCAGTAACAGGACCAATCCGTGTATCAACGTTGAATAAAGTGCAGTGTTTTTGTAATCTGTTTACTATAATCATTTACAAGGCGTCCTGGGTGGCCTAAACAGCCCAGGTAATTTCTGAACGTAATTTTCAAACTCCGAGACGCACTCCTGCCTGCAGCCACGAGGTCGAACCCCCGTTAAAAACCCTGAGATATTTTACAATACTAATAATTAATTAAAAAACTTAAACAGGCAGCGGGGATAGCAACATTTGGCGCCCAACTAGTGTGGCTTTCGAAAAACGAACTTTTGAACGTTTTCAAAGTTTATAAAGAATATCAAAATTAATTCAGCACAAGTGAGTTTAAGGCCGGCAAGTGGCAGTCAGTTTTTCGTGACATTTTATCATTCCGGGACTATTCAATAAGGAACATTTGTATTTTAAATCATTTTAAATTTATTTTCATTACCCCGACGCGACGGTCTCACGCCAGGGCGACAGCGGAAGCCGGCGCGCCAGGACACTGGAGACGGCGCCGCGAGATAGCGACGGGAGAAGGCGCGGCGAGATAGTAACGGGAGACAAGGAGATCGGTTTCGCCGCGACGCGATAACGCCAACACCGCAGGATACGGCCGGGATCGGTTGCACGGCGTCTCACCCCGATTGGTTGCGTCTCGGAACCGCGGGAACGACGCGCCGCGACCGCGGGACACCTGCGCGGCGCAGAGTGACGTCACACAGACACAGCCGCGCACAGCCGCGCACGCATCACCGGGCTTCCGCGGGACAGGAGGCGTGCGAGCATGGGACACTGACCCGGGGGTGACGGGAGGCGGTCCTCCCTACCTGCTCGCGCCCTGTCATCGACGCCCTGATCCGTCGACCGGACAGACAGCCGCGCACAGCCGCGCGCGCATCACCGGGCTTCCGCGAGACAGGAGGCGTGCGAGCACGGGACACCAACTCGGGGGTGAGGGGAGGCGGTCCTCCCTACCTGCTCGCGCCCTGTCATCGGCGTCCTGATCCGTCGACCGGACAGTCAGCCGCGAACGCGTAACAGGTCACAAGCCAATATGAACGGGGACGACCCGTGGGAGATGTGCTTACGGGCGGGAAAGCACGCCGCGGAGACGGGCACCGCAAGACGTCCCGGGGACGAGAGGGACCAAGCCGCGAAACAGGAGCCACAGAAACTGGAATCGCGAGTAGGCGAGTGCGGGGCCGCGCAGTGCCGCGGACGGGATGACGAGCTAGCCACGTGTTACCAGTGCGGCACGCTGCGTCACCGGACATGTACAGTCGCGCGAGAGTTTCTGGCGTTTCGGGACGGACTATTCATGTGCCAAGCGTGCGAGAGCAGGGCGATCGCGCCGGCGCCAGTAGCAGTCATGCCCGGCCCAGTCCGCGCAGGCGCCGGAATAAGACTTCCCGAATTCGCCGGGCAAGCACACGAAGACCCGGGGGCATTCGGCCGCACCTGCCGAGACCGTTTGGCCCGTTACAGCGTCCCGCTGGATGAATGGACAGAGCGGGTGAGTGAACAGGTGAGGGGAGCCGCACGGGACTGGTGGACCATGGTCGGAGAAGGAGAGATGCCCTGGAACGATTTCATGTCCCGACTGGAAAGCCGTTCCGACGACGCGCGGGCACGCGCGCAGTGTCGACGTTCCCTGTTTTGCACCCTACAAGGCGACGAAGAGGACGTGGAGGCATTCATTCGGGCCAAGGTACGACTTCATCGCCGCCTATCCATGGGCGGTTATCTAAGTGAGGCACTAGGGATAGTGGTCGAGTTGATGCGGCGGGAGCTGCGCCCTCACCTGAGGGGGGCCACTGGTCAGGACCTGGAGGACTTCGTACAGCTGGCCAGGGAGATCGAGCAGGACGTACAAGCATTGCCGCGGCATGTGGCGCCAGAGGATCGACTGGTGGTAGTGCCCTACAGGGCCCCTGCGCCTTCAGACGCTACACCGGCGGGCGAAAGACGGGACCGCACTCCTCCGACGGCCGCACTCCGGCCCGACCAGGCAGCCCAGCAGACCCGACGAACAGGCGAGCAACACACACGGCCACCTAAGTGCCGGTACTGCCAAGGGGTGGTGTATCATTGGCACGAAGTCTGCCCCACCCTCGCCGCGCTGCAGCGGGTTCAGCGCTCAGGAACGTCGCCGGCGGGAAATGCCAAGTAGGGGGCAGCGTACCAGCGGGCTTGTCACCAGAGACCTGGCCCGCCCGCACTGACTCGCCAACCGCCACGTCAGGCGGTGGTGCCACGCACCACGTGTCGCCGCCCTGCCCCGGGTCGCAGCCGCGCCACGCCGACTCGTTGGCGCACCCAGCGACTCCGGCACCACCTGCTGGGCGCGACCACGCACCACCGCCACCTGTCACGTCAGGCGGTGGTGCCTCGCACCACGTGTCGCCGCCCCGCCCCGGGTCGCCGCCGCGCCACGCCGACTCGTCGGCGCACCCGGCGACTCCGGCACCACCTGCGGGGCGCGACCACGCACCACTGCCACCTGTCACGTCAGGCGGTGGTGCCTCGCACCACGTGTCGCCGCCCCACCCCAGGTCGCCGCCGCGCCACGCCGACTCGTTGGCGCACCCGGTGACTCCGGCACCACCTGCGGGGCGCGACCACGCACCACCGCCACCTGTCACGTCAGGCGGTGGTGCCTCGCACCACTTGTCGCCGCCCCACCCCGGGTCGCCGCCGCGCCACGCCGACTCGTCGGCGCACCCGGCGACTCAGGCAGTGCAGACGGCAACACCAAACCGGCTGGGGCGTGCAGGGGGCAATGCGGAGGCGCTGATCCGTGTGCCGGTCCTGGTCAACGGGCGACCTGTCCACGCACTGGTGGACACCGCGGCGAGCCATTCCTACATCGCCGCCCACCTGGTACCTGAGGCAGAGCGGGAGCCGGGGGAGGAGGACGTCCTCCTGGCCACTCGTGGGACCCGCGCGCTCACGTCTGGGCGCGCCCAGGTAACGATCACCATCAGAGATATGACTAGTCAGACCACTGCCCTGGTGCTGCGGGAGTTGAGGGACGACCTCATCCTGGGCCTCCCGTGGCTCGTCCAGGAGGACGCATCCATCGACGTAAGAGACGGTAAGGTACACGTGGGACGTACAAGCCGCAGGACGGTGTACAGCGTCGGCGGGGACAGGCCCCTCGCGACCGCACCAGCCATTACCATAGGGGAGTTGCGTAATGAGGTACCGACGGAACACGTAGGTCGGTTCAATGAGGTCCTAGCGCAGCAACCGCAGGTGTTCGCGGCCACGGACATGCTTCGCCGCACCACGGTAATGCAGCACACGATCCCGACCCGTCCTCACGAACCTAAATTCGTAAAACCTTATAGTTTCGGACCCAAAGAACGTGAGGCCATACAGGTGCAGATAACAGAGATAATACGGGACGGGGTGATTGAGCCAAGCGAGTCGCCCTACAACTGTCTAGTGGTGATGGCGAAGAAAAAAGATGGCTCACTCAGATTTTGCGTTAACTTTAAGCCCATCAATTCCGTCACCATACCAGCACCTCCACCTCTCATCAACATAACCGACGCTCTGGCGGGGCTGGGGGACGCCCGCGTCTTCACCTCACTAGACCTGAAGTCAGGGTATTGGCAAGTCCCAGTGTGCCCGGAGGACAGACCCAAGACAGCCTTCACTGCCCCCGATGGCCGCAGGTTCCAGTTCTGCGCCATGCCTTTCGGGCTGATGGACGCCCCCGCGACATTCCAGACCATGATGGTCCGCGTCCTGGATGGGTTCGTGGGCAAGTTTTCCGCGGCCTACCTGGACGACGTGATCATCTGGTCACGTACGTGGGAGGAGCATGCGCAGCATCTTGCCATGGTCCTCGAGCGGCTGGCCAGACATGGGCTGACCTGCGCGCCGCACAAATGCCACGTAGGCGCCACGGAACTTGAGTACCTAGGTCACATCGTGAGCGCGGACGGATGCCGACCCCTGCCAGCGCAACTTGACCTAATTGAGTCCAAGACCGCACCACGTACCCGCAAACAATTGCAGCAACTCATAGGCCTACTCAATTGGCTGAGGGGCTTCATTCCCCACTTCGCCACTGTCACGGCGCCGATGACAGCCCTTCTCTCTCCCAAGAACAGGTTCAGGTGGACAGGCGAGGCGGACCGCGCGCTGGCTGACGTGAAGCGTTTGTTCCGGGAGTGCCACACCCTCGCCCGCCTCCGCCCCGAGGAGCACGTGTTCCTGCAAACGGACGCTAGTCAGGAAGGGATGGGGGCAGTGCTGTACCAAGTATGTCCGGAGGGGGAACGGCGCATAGTGGAATATGCGAGCGCCAAGTTAAGCCCAGCGGCGCGCCGCTACCACGTCAACGAGCAAGAGTGCCTCGCGGTCGGGTGGGCAGTGGGGCGCTACCGACATCACCTGGAGGGTAGGCCATTTACCCTATGTACTGATAGCCAATGTCTCAAATGGCTCGACTCGGCACAGGGCCAGAAGTCGAAGTTCACGCGGTGGGCCCTGACACTCCAGAACTTCGACTTCCACGTCGAGCACGTTCCAGGGCGCGAAAACCAATTGGCGGACGAACTTTCACGACATCCCGACCCTAACACGGAGTATCACGACGAGGGCAGCTGGGAGGAGCTGCTACCGCCCGTAGGACACCCCGCGCACACCCCTGGGACAGGCGAACCCGCAGTTCTGTACGCCAATAACTCCAACCCAGATCCAGACACGTCTTCCCCGGACACGCTCATGGCCCTACATCGTGTCGTGCTGGAGGCACAGCACGACGACGAGTCAACAAGGGGGTGGGTGGCCAGGTGCGGGGAGCAGGTGCAGCCGCACCACAGATGCGTGGACGGGACGCTGCTGACCCGGGTACCAGGGGACAGGGGGGTCTGGAGAACATACGTGCCTGTAGCGGCCCGTGCAGCTGTCATCAACTTCTACCACGATCATGACCTGGCCGGCCACCCGGGCACGGAACAGACACGAGAGGCGCTAAGTCGGGAGTTTCACTGGTCCGGCGTTACCGGGGATGTCCGCGACTACGTGCGGAGGTGCCAGCTGTGTCAACAGCGCAAGTCGCGGCGAGCCGACGGAGTAGAGCAGCAGCAGCCCCACAGACCAACGGAACCCTTTCACACACTTGCCTTGGACATCATGGGACCATACCCCCGCATGTCACGCGGGAAAAGGTTCTTGGTCGTCATTACCGATCTTTTCACCCGCTGGGTGGAAGCCTTCCCGGTCTCCAACGTCAGGTCGGGCACCATTCTGTCCCTCCTTGAAATGGAAATTTACCCACGATTCGGCTTCCCGAAGGTACTTCTGACAGACAATGGGTGCCAGTTCATTGGGGGGCGCTGGCGAGCCGGATGCCGCCAGTGGGGGATTCTTCACCATACCACTCCTAAGTACCATCCTCAGGCGAATCCCACCGAGCGGAGGAACCAGGAGATAAAGGTTCAGCTCCGCCTCCGCCTCGGGGAGGATCATTCAAAGTGGGACATACACCTACCAAAACTTCTGTATTGTCTGCGCCGATGGACCAATGTGGTCACGGGCCACTCTCCAGCCGAACTCCTCCTGGGGCAGAACCTGGCCCTCCCTGGGGAGTGTCGGGTAGCTGCGGCGACCACTGAGGATCTATGGGGGGAGGAGATCGCAGCCATGAGGGAGCAGGCACGCGTAAAACAAACACAGTTCCTGGCCCAAAAGAAGCCGCAGTCCACCCGCCCTCCCACTCAGCTTGAGCCCGGTCAGTGGGTGTATGTGCGGCAACACCATTTGTCTTCCGGAAAAAATAACTTCTGCGCGGGGCTGGCCCCCAAGTGGTCAGAACCCCGTCAAATCCTGTGGCGAACCGGGCCATCGACATACACCGTGCGCACCCCCAGCGGACGACCGGCCAAAGTGCACCGAGACGACCTGCATTTCGCAGCACTCCACCCGGCCCCAACAGGGGCGGGAACCCCGGATGATAGGCCACCAGGCACACCTCCGGGCCCGATTCCGGGCTTGCCCGAACCGGACGTAACTAACCCACACCGACACCACGACGGCCATACAACCTCCACTGCACCCAACCTCCTTCCTCTTGCAGGAAGTTCCGCACCAAGGACTCCAGCCGAGTCCATCAACATCATGGACTCCACGGTCCCCAACGGCCTCCCACCCAGCCTCCTTCCTCTTGCGACAGACAATACCAACCTAAACCCGATCTCTCTCGAGGGGGAGGAGACGACTCCCCTGGTCTGGCAGCAGGACGATGGGGACGCGACCGAGGTGGAGGACGAGGTCGACGAACCCTGGTGGCCGCTGGACGTCAGCTTGAGCGAGTCCGCGTTTAATATGTCCATTGAGGAGCCTACATCAGAGGGGGAGGGTGAGACTGTGCAGAGGCAGTATCCGCAGAGGCGGCGGCGTTTGATGACCCGCACGTGCTGCTCACAACCACAACCGACAGTTGGAGGCGCGACAAGCTCCGAGAAAGAGCGCACGGCTGAGAACAACAGGGTCGGTGACGAAGGGGAGGAGCAGGCACTTGTAGATGTTAGTGTTAGCGAAAATACCATTCCTCGCCTCCCGGTGCATTCACAGGACTACGTCACCGGAAACACACAGAAACAGGTAACGACAAGCGTCCAGGAGGTGACTAGCGCACAACAGGGAGGGCGACGGGATCAGACGACACCAATATTAATTCCTACCAGAGTATCTCGCCGTGTTCCACGGGTACACACTCGCTTAGGAGACTACTTTCTGGGGCAGATCATGGTAGAGGAACCCCGAGGGATGATAGGGCGGTCTCCCACCTCAGCGAGGGAGGACCCACTCGCAATTTTCGACTCACTATTAGGCTCGCAATCACTAACAAATGATAGCCCTCAGGGCCCACGATTCTCACCCCTCAGACGGGCCACGCCAGATCATCCCCTGATTCTGTTATAAACGGTTCCACTAGGTACGCCACACCCAGGTCCCCACCTTGCCTACCCCGCAGTGCATCGATCGGCGTACCCCTTCCATGTGTGTGAGGAGCAGTGTTGTTGAGCATAACGGCCTCGTTGAGGGGGGGCATTTGACACCAACCACCGGTGCTCCCTCTGGTCCGCAAAGGTCGTTATGCCACAGCAACACTGGCTCCGAAGTGCGACGAACACGCCCGAGCGTGATCTTCACAAA